>NC_042621.1:7690520-8026426 GCF_901001135.1 Rhinatrema bivittatum | reverse complement strand
CTGCCATTAGCAATGCTAACATGGAATAGACTTAGTTTTTGGGTACTTGCCAGGTTCTTGTGGCCTGGATTGGCCACTGTTGGAAGCAGGATGCTGGGCTTGATGGACCCTTGGTCTGACCCAGTATGGCATTTTCTTATGTTCTAAAGGCTGAAGAGGTTAGGGCTGTTTAGCTTGGAGAAGAGATGTCTGAGGGGGGATATGATAGAGGTCTTTAAGATCATGAGAGGTCTTGTACAACTAGATGTGACTCTGTTATTTACACTTTCGAATAATAGAAGGACTAGGGGGCATTCCATGAAGTTAGCAAGTAGCACATTTAAGACTAATCGGAGAAAATTCTTTTTCACTCAACGCACAATAAAGCTCTGGAATTTGTTGCCAGAGGATGTGGTTAGTGCAGTTAGTGTAGCTGGGTTCAAAAAAGGTTTGGATAAGTTCTTAGTGTCTGGGTAATTGCCAGGTTCTTGTGGCCTGGTTTGGCCTCTGTTAGAAACAGGATGCTGGGCTTGATGGACCCTTGGTCTGACCCAGCATGGCAATTTCTTATGCTCTTATGTTCTTAGTATTTCTTTTTTTAAATTTTTTAATTTTTATTGAAGTTTCAGTTTCAAATACATCGAAAACAATGTTTATTTATTTATTTATTTATTTAATGCTTTTTTTATACCGACATTCATGACATCGGTCATATCATATCGGTTTACAGAAAACATAGTATAATAACAATTAACAATAATATGAAGGAGCAAAAAGTTACAATCAAACAGGGGAGTGGAACTTGGGAGGTGGAAGAACAGAGGGAGAAAGTTAACTCAAAATTAAATACAACTATAGAGATGGGGGCTGCTTGGAAGGCCTCAGAACTGAGACAGGGCTATTGCAATGATTAGGGGAATGCCTGTTAACAGAAGATAATAGAAATACTACTTACTCAAGCATATAGATAAATCATGAAATATTATTAGTTACATATTATAAGAATAATGGGAGAATCAAATAACAAGCGGTTTCATAAGCAAATAATCTTCATAATAATAATAAAGCTGTAACACCATGTCATGCCGTAGGTATATTCATTAACCAATACCTAATGGAGCAAATTAAGAGTGTGAGTCCAAGTATACGCGTAGTTGTTCGTGATCAGAAAAAATATATCTCTCATTTTGACGTATCAAAATACACCTACAAGGAAACCTTAAATAAAATTTAATGCCTCTTGAAAGCACCTCATTCTTCATTTTTAGAAAAGATTTCCTTTTCTCCTGCATCTTTTTAGTAATATCTGGGAAGACTCTTATTTGGAAACCATAAAAAAGCTATAGTTGTTTCCTAAAGCACATTGTCAATATATTATCTCTGTCCAAGACCTGCGTAAAAGTCACTAGCAAAGTTGCCCCTGCTTCAATTTTGGTTTCATAGGATTTTTCCAGAAAATCTGTAAGATTATCAAAAGCAATATTGTCCTGCTCCTCTTGCTTTGAATTAGTTTCCTTTCCAGGAAGGTAATATATTTTTTAAATCTCTGGTATGTTTCTGAAAAGCCCAGAATGTTGGTTAAGTAACTTTTAAGAAGATCTTTTGGATTCACCCATTTTGTCTTGGGGAAATTCAAGAATCTCAGATTGTTTCTCCTCATCTCATTTTCTAGGAAGTCCACCTCTTCATTACCAAATTCTCAGATTTTATTAAATTGGTTTTGACTTCTTTATATCCTTAATTTCCATTTCAGCTTTGTTCAAAGACTTTTCCAGGTTATGTGTTACCTCCATATTATGTTTTACAACGTTAGTTAAGTCATTTATCGCAGTATTCATCTTTGTAAGGGCTTTCCATATTTCAACAAGAGTTATCATATCTGGCATTTCCAACGAGGTATTTAACACTATTTGTATCTCAATCTCCTTACCTCTTCTCCATGAGGCCCTCTTTGCCTGCAACCATTCGCCATGTTTCATCCTTGTTCTCCCTGGAGCCCAGATTTAACAGGCTCTACGAAGATGATGGAGATTTTCCATCCCTTCTCTGGGGGTCAACGAGGCTTTCAGATGTTTGTAGCCATGGCATTGATCTTTAGGGATGTGAATCATTTTTTGACGATTTAAAACAATCGTCAGATATATTTTAAATCGTTAATAGTCGCGATACAATAGAAATTCCCCTGATTTATCGTAAAAAATCATAAATTGGGTGAAGGCGGGGAAAACCAGCACACCAAAAAAGCCCCTTAACCCACCCCGACCCTATAAAACGAATCCCTTAAGTTCCCCCACTCTCCCGAACCCCCCCAAAGGTTTTTTTGAGTACCTGGTGGTCCAGTGGGGGCGCGGGGACCGATCTCCCGCTCTCGGTCCATCGGCGCCATTTTGGCTGCCGCTCAAAAATGGCGCCGATGGCCCGATAAAAAAAAACCCCACCCGACCCTTTAAAAATGACCCCTTAGCTTCCCCCACCCTCCTGAGCCCCCGAAAACATTTTAAAATTACCTGGTGGTCTAGTGGTGGTCCCGGGAGCAATCTCCCGTTCTCAGGCCGTCGGCTGCCACTCAAAGATGGCGCCGATGGCCCTTTGCCCTTACCATGTGACAGGGTATCCGTGCCATTGGCCGGCTCATGTCACATGGTAGGAGCACTGGCTGGCCAGCGCCATCTTTAAAGATGGCTGCCGCCATTTTGAATATTGGCAATACGGCCCGAGTGCAGAAGGTTGCTCCTGGAGGACTTCTGCAAAGTCCGCTGGACTTTTGGCAAGTCTTGTGGGGGTCAGGAGGCCCCCCCAAGCTGGCCAAAAGTCCCTGTGCGTCCAGTGGGGGTCCGGGAGTGATCTCCTGCACTCGTGACGTCAGGTCACAGGAACCAAAATGGCGCCGGCGCTACCTTTGCCCTGTCATATGATAAGGGCAAAGGGCCACCGGCGCCATTTCTCTTAATGCAGCCGTGGCCAGAGAGTGGGAGATCGCACCAGGACCCCCCTCCACTGGACCCCAGGTAATTTAAAACATTTTGGGGGGGTTCGGGAGGGTGGAGGATTTATTTTAAAGGGTCGGGGTGGGTTTTAGGGTTGTTTTGGTGTGCCGGTTTTCCCGCCCTCCCCCCCCCCCCGATAAAACGATTTTTTAACCTAAAAAACTAAGACGATCAGATTCCCTCCCCCCCTCAGCCAAAATCGATCATTAAGACAATCAGTCACACGATTCACATCCTTATCTCCCTCCACAACAAAGGGAGGCTTGGGATCCGGATGAAAGAGGCAAGGGCCAGAGCTGAAGGCTTCTTTAATCCTCTGGAAGATAGCAATTGCTTTGGGTGTCCAAACTTGGGTGTTGATCCCTTTCCTAGTCATAGCAGTGAGTGGGGCAACTATGGAAGAGTAAGTCGCAATGAAGCTCCGGTAATAATTAGTGAAGCCTAGAAAGCGTTGCAACGCTTGAAGGCCTGCTGGCTGAGGCAAGTCGCGGATTCCCTGAAGTTTTTCCGTGTCCATTGAGAATCCACGATCAGAGATGATGCATCCCAGAAAGGGTAAGCGATTCCGCTCAGACAGACATTTTTCCAGTTTTGTGTACAAATGGTTCTCTCTCAGACGTTGGAGGATGATGCGGACGTATTCACTGTGGGATTCTATGACCATAGAGAAGATCAGAATGTCATCGAGGTATATGACTACAAAATTGTACAGGAGATCGCGGAAGATTTCATTCATGAGGCATTGAAAGACGACTGGAGCGTTACATAGCCCAAAAGGTATTACCGGGTATTCGTAGTGGCCGACTCTGGTTTTAAACACCATCTTCCAAATCTCATCAGGTTGGATGCGTACCAAGTTGTATGCACTTCTCAGGTCCAGTTTGGAAAAGATTCGTGCCTCTTCAAGGTGAAAGAACAGTTCGCTAATGAGGGGTAGCGGGTATCGATCCTTACGAGTTATCGCTTTGAGACCTCTGTAATTGATACAGGGATGTAGTCCACCGTCCTTTTTCTTCACGAAGAAGAACCCCACTCCTACGGGGGAAATCAGATGGACAGATAAAGCCTTTCTCTAGATTCTCTTTAATATATTCTGGCATAGCCTGAGTTTCAGGCTGGGACAATGGATAGGTTCTGCCTTTGGGAGGCATAGTGCCTGGCAGAAATTCAATAGGACAGTTGAACTTGCGTAACGGAGGCAAGGTATCCGCTTTCTGCTTAGAGAACACATCACTGAAGTCAGAATACTGCGGAGGTAACCCTGGAAGGGTAACTGATTTCAAGACGGGTATCACGGGGGATACCGGGTGCAGACAAGTCTTTTGGAATTTTGGGCCCAACCGTACCAACTGCAGGGATTGCTAATCGAACTGGGGTTCATGGACCTGGAGCCAGGGTAACCCCAGGATTACCGGATGAGTTGAGCATTTTAGGACGTAGAAGGACATCTCTTCCTCATGGAGGGTACCTACAGTGAGATGGATAGCCACTGTCTGGTGAGTAATGAGACCTGGAAGATATTCCCCCTGGATGGAGGCAATACGAAGACTCACCTCTAGGGGTTGGAGAGGTATTTTCAAGAGTTTGACGATGTTGTCCATAATGAAGCTACTGCTCGCTCCGGTATCGATGAGAGCAGTGGTCTCAAAGCTGTGGGCCTTGATGCCCAGGGATATAGGAAGCAAGAGTTGAGGGCCAGAAACAGTTGCACCCAAGCTCGGGACCCCGCCAGGCTCAGGCATTGCAGTTTCCCGGGCGGACGGGGCAAAACTGCAGACGATGTCCAGAAGTGCCACAGTAAAGCCCCCTCCTTTCGCCGATGGAGATTCTCAGTCGGAGACAATCGCCCACGATTCACTTCCATAGGTTCTACCATGGAGGAAGGTGATGATGCAGGAATCTTCGCTGGAGTGCAGGGTGCACTTGTGGGGCGTACTGGAGGAGGGCGTGGAGCCTTTACTTCTAGGCATCTTTGCCGGAGGTGATGATCAATCCTTCCGGCAAGGGAGATCTAGAGACGTGGGAGTCTCACGGACAGAGAGCTCATCTTTCAGAGCACAGGAGAGTCCATCTAGGAAGATGGCTTACAGACAATCTTCTTGCCACCCAAGTTCTGTGGCCAAGGTCCGAAACTCCACTGTGTATTTGGAGAGGGTCCTTGACTCTTGACAGAGGTGGAGTAAGCTATGACTAGCGATAACCATACGACCTGGGTCTCCGAAGGTCTGCTTGGGCAATGAAGTCAGATAGCTTGGAGAGGATGGGATCAGAGTGTTCCCATAAGGGAGAGGCCCATGCCAGAGCCTTCCCTTCCAAATGAGACAGAATGAAGGTGACTTTAGTGATCTCCTTCAAAAACGAGGTTTGTAGCACAAACTGCATAAAGCACTGATTAAGGAAGCCACGACAGGAGCGTGGATCCCCATTATACCTGGGGGGTGCAGGAAGTGCCAGTGTTGCTTTGGGAAGCATAGTGGCTGAGAGGCCCCCTGGGTTGGCCATTGCTGTATCTTGTAGTTGACAGCGCAGTTCTTCAACCGAAGAAGGCCAGCGTCTCTAAAGCTTGATGATGTTGTTTCACTGTGGTGGCCAGTCCTGGTAGGACCCTGGAGCGGGAGACTCCGCCGAGTCCATGGCCTTGGCAACCTGTTGCGCTTGGAGGTGGACCCTTGTCCTGGGGGTCACCTCCTGAAAGGGAACAGGAGGTAACTGCCCCCAAGGGGTGGAGCACTGGAGGAGACAGAGGCTGGGAAGAGCTTCAACAGTGGAAGCCCGAGGTCCCCCCGGGAGGAGCCCATAGGGACCCAGGCCACTTGGACTTGGGTGGGCCTCACAGGGTCTCCTGAGAGAGTGAAAGTCCAGTGTGCCCACGGAGACAGGGGGAGCTGGTTGGAACAAGGAGAATGAGAACAGAGTTGGTGATGACAAGATGAGGAACAGAGTCAGAATCTGGAGACGAGGTCAGGCAGGCAAAGTTCAAGATCCAGAGGTCAGTCCGAGGAATGGTCAGCAAAGCAGGGGTCAGGTACTGGAGGTCAGATGAGGTCAAAGGCAGGCTGAGGTCTTGAGGCAGGCGGCAGGCAGGCAGGTCAGGAACAAACTGAGGTCTTTGAGGCAAGTGGCAAGCAGACAGGCAGGTCAGGAACAGGCTGTGGTCTTTGAGGCAGGCAGGCAGGCAGGTCAGGAGCAAGTTGAGGTCAGTACCAGTAAGGCAGTCCGAGGGTACTACCTGGGTAGACAGACAGACGAACACAGGAACAAGCAGGATGCAGGAACGAGTCAGGAACAGAACTGGAATAGAAGGATCCTGGAACGAGACTAGGAACAAGCAGGAACAAGAACAAGCGCGGAGGCAATCTTAGAACAAACCGACCTGATTGCCAAGGCAAGGAAGCAGAGACAGGAACTTCCTTATATCCAGGGATCAAGCAGGGCACGCCGCGGAGCTAGGACCCGCCCTTGGCCCTACATGAGTCCGGACAGTCCAGGCGCAAGCGCGTATGGGCGTGGATAACATGGCCGAGGATGCCGAGCCTCGGCGTGAGGCCTGGCACGCAGTGGAAGGCCCAGCGACTGCCGCCGCGGGACGCCGGGGCCTGACAGGACTGGTTACTACCGCGAGGGAGGTCATCCCGGGGCCCGCTATGGAACCATGAAGGTGAGCAGGCCAGCGCGTGAGACGGCCGCGGGTGGAGCACGTAACACTGGGAGATACATGCATGGGCATGGACCTTTGAAAATCCCTGTGACACGTGCGTGGCCCAGCCACGCGCATATCTCCTGGTTTTTAAAAATTGGGCCTTAAGGAAACAAGCCCACTGACCCACTGGGCCGGCTTCACCAGGAATGGATTTCAATATAGGCTAAAAGCATCCAGATAAACTAGGAATTATTATATACTTTTTAATATTAGATATTCAGTATAATTTGTGTGTACCCTGATATCAAGCAAGTATAATGATTTCACTCCAGCTGCCCTCCCTTCTCCCTAAGGTACCTCCATGAACAGTGCTGCTATTCAATTCCCAGTTCTTTTCTTCTCCTTTGCTTCATTGATCCCTTCACACTTCCTCAATATTGATCACTCCCAACAGATCTGGTCTGTAATGGGCAGCATTTTCCTGCAATGATCTGTGCACTAAGCTACATTCGCAGTCGCACTTAGGAAAGCGCCTTCTGTAAGTGCCAAGGTCTAACTAATGGTAATAATAACATCCGTGATGCGGGACTGTCCCTCAATGATCATGAGAAGCTGCACGGCGGAAGAAAAAGCAAAGCAGAAAGAGACATGGCTCGGTGGTACAGCATGGGGCATATGGCGTGAGCTGCAGAATGCAGGCTGTCCATGAGGTGGAATGTTTCACATGGCAAAGCAAGTTCAGATGATGCAATGTTTTCTCCTGGATGTGCACGCAACTATTTCTCATGCATATTCAGTAGGAATATCCTGAAAACCTGACGGGTTATGGGGGCACCAAGGAGTGGTTTGAGCACCCTTCGGATTACGAGATAAAACAAAAAAGTGAGCAAGTTTTAATTTGAGCTGCATTAGGTGGAGCCTGATCTAAACATCGCATGCTGTTAGGTTTCAGGCTCATGTGGGCAAATCCACAGACAACCGCGGGGGAAGACTGTCATTTCATCCAGAGCAGTCTGAAAGATTACCGGGATATTGTGACATTTTTAGCGATTTCTGTGTTGCATTTCCAAATGTGCTCATAACAGAACAGTGAAGGAGGTTTGCAGCTAGAAGGTTTTATTTCTGGGTTGTACCCATAAACTAATGCTGCTGACTTAAAAAGGAATTAGCAGAGTTAAATTCCACTGCCGTTTCCATTACTGAAAGTCTGCACTGCTCACCAAGCAACTGGACAACAAACATATGTCCTTTAAAAAATGTTTATTACAAATGGGAACCATTCCATTCCTATAAAACCTTTTGCTCTTTTTTTGAGCTGGTATGACTCAGGCATTGGAATAAACATTTGACTTAACCTTACTGTGGAAACATTTACAGTTTTAGGTTGGTGCAAATGAAATGAACATCGCCAGCCTTGGCGATGGATTGGAAAAGAATTTTGTTGCCCTCAGATTAATTTTATAATCCTGCTTGGTGTTTGGATGTGCACAGACAAATCTGCAAATCATTTTAATTCCTAATTGGAATTATTATTAAGCTTTGGAAGAGTTATGTTACAGAGGTTATGGTCAGAGCCTCCAGCTTCCTGTGGCAGACTTTTCAAGATTCTGGGGAAAGAGTTAGCAAATTCTGTGGAAGATTTTTCAAAATTTCGCAACAGCTGTGTGACAAATTTGCATATTTTTGCATAAATATTCACATCTTTGACTATCCAAAAAACAATTTTTAAAATTGAAAATCATTCATGTTGTTTGTTTTTAAACAAATACAAAATTTACTAAGTACAAAAATAAACTATTTTAACAAGTAAAAACATATATTACAAACTTTTCATTGTGAAGAAATATTACCTTTGTTTTTAACTAAATACAGTACAAGTACCCTTTATTTTCTTGAGAAAGCCCTTGTCTTTCTGAGTATACGAGCTTCTGTATGCTGAAAATACAATCAGTATCTGCAGTTTGTTATGCTGTTAATCACACAGAAAAATATGTGTGCATATATTGGGCACTTAATGACAGATACAGAAAACGGCTTGACAACACAAGTTTGAAACTTGTCAGCAGTAGTTCCAGTCATTGAGGCTTCTATGAAGTGAAATGAATGCCCTCTCTGCCAGCTGTGAGACACCAACAGTTGCAGGCTTGAAGCAGGTTTATGGTTGACAGCGATGTGAAGCCCCTGAGTTTTTGGTATAGTTTTTTTTTTTTTTCATTTTTATTCAGTTCTTTTGATGTTTTTTTATTTTGGTTTGGCTCAACGAAACCAAAAACTAAAACATTAAATAAGAAAAACACCACAAAACAAACTGATTTAAAAAAAAAAAAAATCATCTCTTGGCTGGGCCTTCCTGAGTCCAAAAAAACTGTCCAAACTTGGCGCAGCACCGGCCTCCACATGTAAACTTCTAGGGCTGGGTAGCTCCCATCCCAGCTGCTACTTTCCCTCTTCTTGACTCCTGCTTGTAAAAGGGCAGGAGTGGTGTCCATTCACTCCTGCCTAGGTCCCGGCATTTAAAAATGGTGCCATCTACATGGAGGATGGCGCTGAAGTGACCTCACTTTGGCTCCTTCCACCAATGAAGCTGGCATCATTAAGATGTAAGCCATATTTCCTCTTCATACAGGTAGACCAGATAACACAAGTGGGTTTATGCACTCCAACCAACAGATGGAGACAGGGAACGCTGACTCTTTGACCTCACTCATATATAGCCCTGCACAGACGTCAGCCTGCCAGTATTCTACAACTCCAGCAAATGGTGGACATGCATTCTCATGTGGCCATGAGCCTCCCAGGTATTAGGCAGTATTTAAGAAGGCACTCCTGAGGTGATAGCAAGGTCTCCCTACCTCAGTTGAGCAGACAGAGTAAGTCTAGTTTAAAAAAAAAGAATAAAAACAAAGAAGAGGAAGAAAATAAGACTGGGAGATTTTTGGGAGGTGATGGCTGGTGGCCTTCTCCCTCTCTGTTTGGCTGCAATTGATAGGGGGTAAGAAAACCTTGGGCTCAGCCTCTTTACTCTCCCATCCATACCCTGGCTCACTTCTCCTCTCCTTTCGAATGCAGACATTTCAGGGAGACTTTGTGGCAGTGCAGCTGACTGAGAAAGTTTTATAAGAAAAATAAAAAACATCACCACGATCGCACGAGTGGAGATGAACTGTTCCTGACGATGGGGGAGGTCACTGGCTTGGGAAACGAGCATTATTTTGGTGGAAAATTGTAGGAGTGAAAGCAGTAGCAACAGCTCAGCAGGCATGCAGCAGGCACCATTACATTTATTAAAACTTTATAACCCACTTGTAAAACACTTTACCCAAAGTGGTGGTACAAAATGTAAAACAATCATAAACTTAAAATAACGCCAACATAAAATTACTTAGACTTAATAAAAGAAAAAAATAGAATTAGAAGTCCAGCAATACACAATCAAAATTAAAATACAAATTAAATTAAATTAAATTAACTAAGAACTCAACATATAAACAGTGTTACAGCATCACCAGATTGCGATCATCCACTCTGCAAAAGTAACTTAAATTTTATCAAATACCTTATTAAATAACCTGGTCATAATTGCTTTCCTAAAATGTAAGTAATCAGAAATAGAACGAATGTCAAGTGGTAAGGAGTTCTATGAAGAAGGTGCTTGACAACTGAATGTGGTTTCTCTAGTGGAATCTAAACGGACTATTGAAGGTGATGGACATGAAGAAGTCCTGCTTGAGATGAATGTAAAAAATGAGATGGAATATAGGAGACTAATATTTTAGAAAGATAAAATGGGAGACCTGTTGAAAGAATATGAAAGACAAGACTTAAGACTTTAAAACTGAATTTGTAAGAAACTGGCAACCAATGCAACTGTCTCAAAGACAGGTGAAATATGATTGTACTTATGGAGACCAAAAATCAACCTGGCTACAGTATTCTGCAACTACTGGAGGTGCTTGAATTGTGAATTGGAAATCCTAAGTAATAAAGAGTTGTAAAAATCCAGCTTTGACATCACAAATGCATATACCAGACATTTAAGATCTTTTACCACTAATAATGGGCGAATCTTCCTAATATATCTCAAAGAACAGAAGGATGTTTGTATGGTTCCTGAAATGAAATTTGTCATAGAAAGCGCAGAATCTAACTGAACACCTAATGAGATCATCTTAGGTTTTATAGGGATAGGTATATCTAACATCATGGGAGCCACAGCTGGGACAGTAGATCTAATAGCGAACCAAACTGCCTCTGATTTAGAGGGATACACCTGGAGGGTATGTTAGATAGCCAATTTGCAAACCTTTCCAAACAATTGTTGAAGGAAGATAAATCAATTCTTTTTTATTAACAAAATCAGTTATTTGTAAGTCGTCCACATAGAATGAAAGACAAAATCCCAAGCCCTGGATTAATGTCGCCAATGGAGAAACAAAGATGTTAATTACAGAAGCGGCAGGCTGACCATGTGTAGGCAGAGCTCTCAACATGGCGCTTGACAGCCAATGCAGGAGTCAGCTCCCGATATGTGCTGTTTGTCACATGAGGGAAATTAATCCAAAACTGTCTCTCAGCTTGTGCCAGAGGTGTTTGAAGGTTCAGGGAGAAGTGCCTCCAGGGGAGTTTACCCTGGGGGGGGAGGGGGTGTTCCAGACATTAGAACAGGAGCTGGGAGATAACCTCTCCTGGGGGAGGGGGATTTATCTGCTCCTTCTCAGGTTGGGGAGGACCTCACCCCTCTTCTGTTACAGCCTATTTTGCCTATACCCACAGGAGTTCAAAGTGATTTTATCCATCTCCCTCCTAACAGGCATGGACTTCTCAGCCCTCTCTTGGGTTGAATTTTTTAAGGGCTTGTAGTCCTTTTGCAAGGGGCAGGATGATTCAAATTCAGGTACCCATGAGAGGTCTCACCCCAAGTCACCCACCTACCGCAGTGGCAAACGAGTGGCCCCAAACCTCTTCTCCACCCAGCAGTTCTAAGTGGCAAAAGGGATGCAGGAAGGACTGGAGGGAAGAAGAGGAGGACAAAGGTCTGTCAAAGGACTCTTTGGAGGAGTTTGGTTTCTTTATGGCAGATGCCACAAAGGTGGCATTGGAAGAGGACGAGATTCATCCAGATGTAGAACCATATAGAACTATGCTGCGACTCTTTCACTGGGAAGAGCTCTCTGGACTGGTCTCGCAGATGCTAAAGGTGCTAGGCAGTGATGGGACAGCTCTGGATACTGCTAAGACACAAAAGAAAGATCCTATTATGGTCGGCTTGTGGAGGGCTTCCTGTTACTTTTTCCCTCTCCATGAAGCAGTGCAAGAACTTTGGAGTGGAGTTCTCCGGAGGCGAATTTTAAAGTGGGATAATCCTTGACAGTTATTTACTCCCTGGATCCTAATGCATTGGACCAATTGTTTTCCAAAGGTGGATGCATTGGTGCGCTCAGTGGCGAAATGGACCACCATATACTGGTGGAGGGTGGAGTAATCCTGAAGGATGTCCAAGATCGGGAGATTGAGGCTATTCTGAAACAGGCCTATGAGGTGATGGCCATGAATTTTCAGATTTTTGCTTACTGCTGCATAGTAGTGTCAGTCAGTTTGCGTTTGTCTCAAGAGGTTCAGGAAGTGTTGGGAGACAGTGGCCCATATAAAGAGTCAGGGGCTGCATTCCTGACTGATGGTTATGATTTGGTGCATACAGCACCAGCTAGGGGTTTTGCTTCAGTGAAGCAGCCAGATGCCTGCTTTGGCTGCGAAATTGGTTGGTTGATACCATTTCTAAGTCAAATTTCATGAAGTTACCATTCAGAGGTCAACTATTGTTTGGGGACGAGTTGAAAAAGATAACAAATTGCTGGGGAGATTCCAAGTTTCCTCGATTGCTAGAGGATAAAATGTCAGCTCCCTGCTTCTCCTACTTAAGGGGGTGGTTTTGCAATTCGCACCAGTTTCAACCATCCAGAGGTTTTAGAAGCATGACAACTTGATATTTCGGCAAGACCCAGTCCTTTCAATCAAGGAAGCCTGGTATGGAAGGAAGTTCTGGTTCCAGGGCACCCTGTTATTCACAATGAAGTTTTGAGGGGCCATCCTTCAGTGCTGGAGATAGGTGGTCATCTATCTCAGTTTTATCGTTGATGGGCCCAACTCACTTCCAACCAGTCGGTGTTGGAGGTAGTGAGAGATGGTTACATGTTGGAGCTTATGCCACTACTTACAGACACTTTTATGGTTTCCCCATGCAATTACCTTGAGAAGAGTGATGTGGTTCCCGGCCATGGCAGGCCATGGCCGGTCCCCCCTACCTCTTCTAAGGTGGCACAGTTGCTCCTCTGGCTGGCACGGCGTGCTCCACTTCAGAGCCAGCCAGCCACAGCCTCCCACACAGCTCTGAACGCCACTGTTCTCCTCCCAGCGGGGCTCACCTTAGGCGCGCGTGAGCAGAAGATCCCGCCTCTTAAACGGGCCATGGCGGGAAACTTTCACCCGGCCCCGATGGATGACATCAGGACTGAGGGGTATTTAAACCCTGCCTCAGTCCCCAGATCCTTGCCTTGGCAACAGATCACCTCCTCAGAGTGCTAGTTGCTGTTCCTGACGTCTTCCGGTTCCTGTCTTCTGATCCTGATCCTGTTCTTGTTCCTGTTCCTGTCTGTGGTTCCTGAGTCCTGTTCCGGTGTTTTCTATTTCCTGTGTTCCAGCCTGTACCAGTGTTCCCGTCTCCGTTCCTCTCTTCATCATCCAGTTCCTGTGCTTCCCTCCTCGGCTTGATCTCCTGGTTCTGACTTCAGCTTGTCTCCTTGTCTCTGCTCGTCTGCTGCCCATCTTGACCCTTGGCCTGGGTCCTTGTCTTGCCTGACTGCCGCCTGCCCAGGATCTTTGGATTGGACTCTCATTCTGCACCTCTTCTGCCAGCTACGACCCGGACTCCTGACCTTGTCTTTGCCTGCCGTCGCTCCTGTCCTCTTCGAGGCAACCCGCACCTAAGGCCTGCCGGGCCCGGCACCCAAGGGCTCAACCTGAGGGGAACGAGGGCTGATATAGGTGAAGCTCCAGCAGGTTGCCCTCACTTGAACCAACAGCCGGCGACGAGTATCATTGGGGGCCTTCCCCCAGTGGAACTACCAACCCTCGTCCCGGTCCAAGGGTCCACAGTCCTAACAAAGAGGGCTTCCAAACATTCTACCCTGCAGCGGCTGATCATGTTGCAGTTATGGTTCCAAAGGAACAGGAAGGTACAGGTTGTTATTCCATTTACTTAGTGGTTCCCAAAAAGTAGGGATCATTTCATATCATTTTTATCTAAAAGGGGTCTATCAGTTTCTTTGGGTGACCAGGATGGAGACCTTGAGGTCAGTTATCAGGCGGTTCATAAGGGAAAGTTTCTCGCTTTGCTTGATCTGATGGAGGCCTATTTGCATATCCCAATCCACAAAGAGTATCAGCAGTTTTTGCATTTTTCAGTATTATGATGCCTTTATCATTTTCAGGCATTACCATTCAGTTTAGCCTAGAGCTTTTTCCAAGGTGATGGTGGTGGTGGTGGCCACAGCTCTTCACAAGGAAAGCATCTTATTTCACTTATATCTGGACACCTTACTTGGCAAATCAGGGCCAAGTAAGAGACAGAGAGACATTCAGTGTCTCGCAGAGTAGTCCAGCTGTTGCAGGAGCTGAGTTGGGTGGCTAATTTAGCCAAAAACAAGCTGCAACCCTCCCTGGTTCTGAAATGTCTAGGTGTATGGTTCGACACAGCTTAGGGTAAAGTATTTCTTCTATAACAATATATCCAGAAGATTTGGAAGCAAGTCCACGTTCTGTGGACAATGCACTGTCCGGTGTGGACATACCTACAGATACTGAGCTCAATGGCAGTGACGCCAAAGGTAGTCCCATGGGCAACAGTGCACATGCGCTCATTCACAACTACTCGTTGGCCAGGTAGAGTCTTCAATCCCAGGAGTACGGTATATGTCTGTCTTTGCTACCGGAGGTGAAACAGAAGCTTCTCTGCTGGATACGGATGATTCATCTGAACAAAGAGGTGGACTTGGAAATTCCCAACTGGATAGTGTCATGACATATGTGAGCCTCCAGGGTTGAGGAACCCACTGCTAGGAGTTAGTGGCTCAAGAGCAGTGATCTCCTGAGGAGATGGTATGGTCCATCAATGAACTGGAGGCCCGGGCAATTCATTTGGCATTCTTTAAGTTTGCAGACCGGCTGACCAGAAAAGCAATATATGTCTGACAACGCCAGGGCGGTAGCATACATAAATCATCAAGGAGAGGCACGGAGTCAACAGGTCTCTCTGGAAATGGAAGTGCTGCTGCCTTAGACTGTCTGTCTCCCATATCACAGGGGTCAAAAATGTTTGGGCAGACTATCTCAACTGACACATTTTAGACTCGAGAGAATGGGAGCTAGAACACAAGGCATTCCAGCTCAGTTTCTCATTGGGGGTGGCCTTGTCTGGGTCTGATGGAGAACCGAATGATTGCGAAGTGCATCATTGTTTTATTGTAACTATTGATTTTTGTGAAAAACAAAAAGCAAAAAGAAATACAAGAAAATTCATTGCAAAGAAAGGCAGTATACATTAACATGAACTTATGGCTAATTAAGTCCACACAGAGGAAAATCATATTAAGAAAGAAACTTAAACAATATTTTCAGTAACAACTGGAAACACAGCTATCTTTTGTCCAAGGAAAAAGACTTTTCCTACTGCAGGAAAATAATCTTAATGTCAATTGTTTGTCAGATTCAAATTTAAAGGTAACTAAGAAAGTTGCCTTCTCTGTAACTTTAGAGTGAGACTGCTGAAGAAAAGCAGTAAGATCTAAAGATTCAGCGGGCATAATATCATTTCTTCTAACATTTTGAGCAGAGGTGTGGCAAATAAAGGACCCTCTCAAATTCAAGGATAGCCTCATTAAAAACTTTAAATTATCAACATAAAATGTCTTCAGCATCTCGACTGGTGAAATTAGAAAGCATTTGGAGAAATTTAAAAATCTCAAGTTTAACCTGTGCATGTAATTTCCCATGTTTTCAATTTGTCTATGTAAGAAAACTTTCTCTTTTACAGGAACAGCATTAGGATCATGTAAAATTCCCTGCAACTTTCCACTTTGCTCCTTAATAGGGATGTGAATCGTTTTTCTGACGATTGAAAATATCGGAAGATATTTTCAAACTCGTCAGAATTCGGGGGGCCCCCGAACCCGATAGGAAAACCCCAGAGAATTGTTTGTGGAGTTCTCTTATCATTTTTGGGGGGGGGGGGGCCGGGAAGAAAGGGCACTTAAAAATAAACCCCAAACCCACCTGACCCTTTAAATTTAATCCTTTTGCATCCCCCCCCCCCAAAATTTTTTTTTAAAGTACCTGGTGGTCCAGCGGGGATCCCAGGAGCGATCCCCCGCGCTCGGGCCGTCGGCTGCCACCAATCAAAATGGCGCCGATGGCCCTTTGCCCTTAGCATGTGACAGGGTATCCGACCAATGGCACAGATACCCTGTCACATGCTATGGCCAAAGGGCCATCGGCGCCATTTTGATTGGTGGCAGCCGACGGCCCGAGCGCGGGGGATCGCTCCTGGGATCCCCGCTGGACCACCAGGTACTTTAAAAAAAAATTTTGGGTACCGATTCACATCCCTACTCCTTAATATTTTGTGAACAGACATTCACCTGATTAGTAACATTACTTAAAGATTGTAACACAGAATCAACTTTATGAGAACATTTCTTATCTAAATTTTTTAACTGCAGTCCACAAATTGTCCAAGGTAACATTAGCAGGTTTGTCAGGCAAAGAATAACCAATTGCTCCAACTTCTATGAGGGATCCCAAAAACAGTTCCACCAGAAGAGAGCCGTTCCATCACATGCGGATGTAGGAGTGGATGCCTGTATCCTACCTTCCAGGCTATCCATAGTTGGAAGACCTGTGGTAGAGAAGGACCTGTTGGACTGAGTGAGACTATTGTCTCTTGAATGGAACTGAAAGTCCAAGTTCAACTTGTCCGGAAGTTGCTTGTGTTGAAAAATTAAAAGCTTCAAGAGTTGGTTGGGAGAGAATAGAGGATGTAACTGGCTCAGATGGGTAAATCCTAGTAGTCCTCTTCCTCTTACCCATTACAAATCCTGAGCTTTAAGAAATGTGAGGAGAGGGACCAAACCAAAAAGGCACAAAGGGGGTGCACCCCTTTGGCACAGTGCAAGATGTTAAATATTCTCACCGGGGTGATGTCAGCAGATGGTGAGGGGTCAGCTCTCCTCACTCTCCCCAGATGCACTGTATTGCAAGATATTAAACATTCTCACAGGCTGACATCAACAGCTCCCGCCACTGCGGGAGCACTGACTCACAGGGCTGTGCAGATGGTAAGGGAATCAGCTCACTCTCCCCTTGACGCTCAAGCACTTGATGTCTGTGCTTGTTCATTCATGGCCATGGGATGAGTTGCTCTATGTATTCCATGATAGGCAGGTTTCTACAGAAGATGGCACAGCATCCAGTCTTGGTGCTGATGGCGGCCCCAGATTGGCCATGAAGGCCTTGATACACCAATCTTCAGCATCTTCTAGAGGGCAAACCATTGAGGCTGCCACACAGGGATTTTTTTCAGTAGGGTCTGATCCTTTACAAAGACCAGGCTCAGTTTTGTCTTATGGTTTTACCCCGCAGTGGGCTTATCTTTTTATTTGTTGGCTGTAGTAAGCATTTTGTTACGCACGCATACATTTTCTATTTTGGCCTACATTTGAGACTGGCGGGTTTTTGAAAATTGGTGCCAGGAGCGCTCCTGTCTTCGCTTGAAAGAGTCATTAATATTGGAATTTTTTCAGGAAGGCCTGGTTAAGGGATTGGCCCTGAATACATTAAAAGTGCAAGTGGCAGCATTGGCTTGTTATCAGAATCATGTGCAAGGGAGACCTCTTTCTTTTCATCCAGATGTCTCTTGATTTTTGAGGGGAGTGAAACATTTTCGATCACCATTACGTATTCCAGTGATTTTTTATTTCAAAACCGTCCGAAATAAAAAATAAAAAATCTACAGTGGGGCTAAGTATATTCAAAAAATCTTAGGATTTAATGATAAAATAAAATCTAGAATAATAGCAACACAGGGACGGGTTTGAAATTAAAGTAAAACCTACGGTGAATGTGGTGTTAGTGGTATTTAAATACATTTTTGGAAATCTTAGGATTTAGTGAATATAATTTTGGGGTAAAAAATAAAAAAAGAAAAATTAATAAAATAATGATTTTAAATTAATTGAAGAATTAATTTTTGAATAGATACGGAACAACACCAAATGATTATACATCTAGTGCTTGATTAAGTGCTGAAATTGCCTGCGGCCCATTGTGTGGCGCGAGGCGATGGATTAAATTACAATTTGCACTATTACTGATGGTGTTGTTCCCATTTATTGATTTGTTAGAAAGAGGGATATAAAAACAAATTTAAATAACTTTAACAATATCCTCTTTTTTGTCTTGATTGATTTAATTGTATGTGAGGATATAGAGCTTCTGTTGGGTGATTTTATATCAAGTTTATATCTTTGGCAGGAAAAATATCTCACTATGCTTTCTTACTGAGACCAGTGCTTCTGGTCATTAAAAAAAAAAAAAAATTACATTAATGAGGTTTAAAGTTTGAGTTGTTCAGTTATTTCCAGTTGACTTTTGAAAAAAATACTGGCAGGCTGTTGTCTGTGCAGGGCTATATGTGAGTGACATCAGCGAGTTAGCGTTCTCCCATGTGCTGGTTGGACTGCATAACTCCACTTATATGGCCTGGCCTGTCTGTCCTAGAAGAAAACAAATTTTCAGGTAAGAAGTAATTTTGCCATTTCTATGGCCATACGTCTAAATGGCATTGGCTGTACTGGAGGAAGGCGCCAAAGTGACATCATAATTTCAGTGCCATCCTGCAAGTAGATGATGTCAATTTTAAAGCACTGGGATATGGACAGCAGCAACTTAGCATCACTCTTACCCTTTTACAAACAGGATCCAGGAAGGGGGTAAGTTGGAGGCCAGGGTGGAAGTTTCCTGGATTTGACAGTTTTACACAAAGGGAAGGCCCTGGCCTTAGCCACAGCTCTGGCCTTGGCTTCAGTGCTGGACCTGAACATTGTTTTGGTCAGGAAAGCACAACTAGGGCTGCTGGAGGCCCATTTAGAAAAATAAAATGCCATGAATACGAAAATACCTGAATATTTTTGGTTAGTTTCTTAGTAGTCTATTTTCAATTTATTCCTTTTGGAACAAACCAAAACTATCCTCATTTGTTGCATTTTTGGCATTTGTTAGAATCAAATGCACACTCCTAACGGTTGACTACATATGGAGGTGGAAGAACCTTTGTATAAAGATGAAATGCTCCTAAAAGTACATCCAGGAATTTTATAAAAATCATCTTTGGGTTTAAAAAGATTTAAGAGGTCTTTGAGGGATCGAATTTTCTGACTGCTTTCTCTGTCCATTACAACTTTACCCCCTCCACGTCAGGGCATGAGGAAAGAAGTGAGGGGAACAAGACCAGAGAGAAAAAAGAGAGCTAAGATTGAAGGCAGGCAGGGCACCCTTTAGTTCCTTCAGAAGAGTGAATTAAGAGGTGGGAAAGCTTTCAGGAATGTTGATTCTGTGATGCAGCAATAAGCTAATTCTGTGTTTTCTTCAGCAATTGCATAAACTTGGGAGCCTAGTCTCCAGTCCTCCAGTCCTCTCCTTCTCAGATTTTAACCAACCTGCTCATTCATGTTTCATTGCTCTCCATCAGCACAGAGATGCTGTCTTGGTAGCTGGTCTTCCTTTTATACCTCTTCAGAGGATAGAAGGAGGAGCTTTGAGGAAAACAGGATAGAGCATGGTCTGTTTAGATTGGCTGCTTATCTACTGTGATCACATTAAAAAGAAAAAGAATGGAGAAAAAACAAATGTCCACTAACACTAGAAAGATACCGCACACAGCTGGTGATTTATAAAAAAAATGATGAACACCAAAAGAGATTACTACAGTAATAAAATCAAAAACTCTCTGAACAATGCTAAATTACTCTTCAACATAGTAAACAACCTGATATCGAGCAACAACTGCCCAACACTCCAAACCAAAAACCTCAGCCAAGATCTTGCTCTCTTCTTCAAAAACAAAATCAACAAAATTACAAGAAACTTCATCAAAACCACAATTATTGATGAACCACCAACCATCCAATATATTGCGTCCTGGTCCACCTTCGAACCCATATCAACTATCGAAACAGAAAAACTCCTCAAAAACCTAAACCCTGCATGACATGAACTAGACACAATCCCAATTCATACTCTAAAAGAAATAGCTCACATAATTGCCCCACCCATCTCTGCAATAATAAATCCCTCGAGGAAGGTGAACTACCTGATAAACTTAAAATTGCAACAATCAAACCCATTCTAAAGAAAAAACACCTCAATCCAGATGATCTCAACAGCTATCGCCCAATATCGATATTGCCCCTCCTCACTAAACTGACAGAGAAAGCCACACTCAAACAACTCAGCGAACACTAGGGATGTGAATCGTTTTTTGACGATTTAAAATATCGTAGATATATTTTAAATCGTCAAAAATCGTTAGAGCCGCGATACAATAACAATTCCCCCGATTTATCGTCAAAAAATCGTAAATTGGGGGAAGGGGGAGGGGAAGGGGGAGGGCGGGAAAACCGGCACACTAAAACAACCCTAAAACGCACCCCGACCCTTTAAAATAAATCTCCCACCCTCCCGAACCCCCCCAAAATGCCTTAAATTACCTGGGGTCCAGAGGAAGGGTCCCGGTGTGATCTTTTACTCTCGGACCTCCGTGTGTTGTAGAAATGGTGCCGGCACTACCTTTGACCTGTCATATGACAGGTCAAAGGTAGCGCCGGCGCCATTTTGTTTTTTTGTCCCCCGACGTCAGGAGCGTAGGAGATTGCTCCCGGACCCCCGCTGGACCCCCAGGGACTTTTGGCCAGCTTGGGGGAGCCTCCTGACCCCCACAAGACTTGCCAAAAGTCCAGCAGGGGTCCGGAACGACCTCCTACAGTCGCATCGTGTTGCCGTACGGCCGGCGCCATTTTGGAGAATCGAATATAAACTCTGACCATAATACACAATGCAATCTACAACATGGAAAACACATTCCTAAACAACATCATACAGACACATGTATCACAACGTAACACAAGAACATCAAACAAATCAAAACTGGATGTTCCAACAATTTCTACCGCCAAACATACTACTGTAAGAAACAGAGCCATCTCAATCGCAGGTCCTCACCTCTGGAACGCGCTACCGGATCACCTAAGATTACAAAAGAACACTAAAACTTTTAAAAAAATAACTCAAGACCTGGCTATTCAGACATGCCTTCAAAGACGGGATCCGTTAATCTACCCGACCCACACAACAACCCACTCCCTTTCGGATAGTGCTTACATTCATAATTATCTCTAAACCCTACCAGTACAGTTATTTAAATCACATTGAGAGACAACCATCATGCCTCATTCCCATCAACTGTCATAAACTAACCATAACCTGTCCCCCTCTGTCTTAATCTGTGGATTTACCAGTCATCTCATTATACTGTTATATCTAGTTATTATTATATGTTATTATATATAACTATACCTCGTTATCTTGCACATACTGTGTTCCCTGTTATCTCGTTTTATGTAATTCCTGGTTCTGCCAGTTACAATTATACTTTCCATTGGTTTCTTCACATGTAACTCGTTGTTTCAAATGTAAACCGGAGTGAAGGCCTCTAGCTAAACTTCGGTACAGAAAAACAAACAAACAAATAAATAAATAAAATTAAGGCTGGGCTAGTTAAAGAGCTTCTGATAAATAGAATGTTCATGCTAATTAACATGATGATGTCACTCTACATCCATTTCAGAGGTGTGGCAAGGGTCTTCGGTGCCTGGGGGCAAATGCATTTGTTGTATCCTCTGTATCCCCCATCACCCGCCAGTGCATCACCACCGGCACCATCGCATGGGACTTTTTTCACTGGGGAGGGGTGGGAACCTCGCCAGTGCAGGGCCAGTGCTAACTTTCTTGCGGCCTGTGCGAACAATTACTGTGCTGGCCCCTCATTCTGGTTTTTTTTTTTTTTTTTTTAACATTTTAGATTCTTTTTCTAATCAGGGTCAGTGCAAGGGTATCAGGCACCCTAAGTGAATCTTACAGCTTTGTGCCTAGCCTTTCCCCCACCATGGCCCTCTTCACCCACAATTTAAAATTATGGATTTATAATAAAAGATTTTGCATGAAAAAGGACACTCAGAGTAGAGTTTTTTGAAGTAAAAATATCACACCAGCATATTATATTTAGTACATGCACTGCTTTGTTGTCAACCAGAAAACCCTGCATTAAAGCCAAAAAAACCCCATTTGGAACACATATGGTATTGGGATTATTATAACACATGTTGGGTGTGGGCTTGGTCCTCAGAAAGCCACGAGCAAACTAAATTACAATTATAATATAATAAACCTCCCATTCCAAATCAGCACTAACTGCCAGCTCTCAGTTATAACCCTATGAAAAGGTGACCCTGCAAACATTACACCAGGCCCTAAAACACCAATATACCTTCTATAAGGAAAACAGTGCAAACCAAACTTCTACAGATGCCTACAATTAATCAACACATTAGCAGAATACTTAACCTCAACCACACATGCAGAACACAGACACCTCACCAAATATAGAATAATGAGACCATAAAGTATAAATGGAAAAGTGCAAACACAAATTGAACTGGAAACTGCAATACCTCACCTGGGAACTTTTGACTTCTGTTCACCCTGAGATTGTCTTGGAGGGGCAGGGAGGTGCACAAACTTTCTCCTCTCTCATATACACATATGTTTATCCTCACACTCACACAGACACACACACAAATGCTCTTTCAAAAATCACACATGCCCACAGACTGGCTGGCTCCCTCCGTGTCTCTCAGGCACACGCACAAGCGCGCACACACACACACTAGTTCCTTCTCTCTCAGGCACACACACACACACACATACAGACACTCACACACTGGCTCCACTCCTTGTCCTCCACACACACATATGCTGGTTCCACTCCCTCTTCCATACCCTCAAAGGCTGGTTCTTCTCCTCCCCCCCCCCCCACACACACACACACATGCACACACACACACTGGCTCCCTCTCTGTCACACACTCATAACATTTTCGGTCACACATTTTCTCACATACTGACACACATACAGACACATACATAGTCTCACGTACACACAAATGGTTCACATACACTTACTTTCTCACATACTTTCTCATTTACACACTTTTCTTTAAGCATTTTTAGTCACATTGGTTGGTAGTTAGTGGGATGTAGTAGGAAGGAGCAAGCTGCAAGACCTGGATAGTCCTTTTTTCTTTTTTTTTGGCCGAGGCCATGTCTTCTCTTCTGCCGCATCCCATGGGCCGAGGCCCATGGGATGCGGCAGAAGAGAAGACATGGAGCCATAGTTGAGGTAGCCAAGGGAGGCCTACCGCCCACCGCTAGCAGGAAGATGTGGCTGAAAGTGGAGAAAAGGGGCCAAGAGAGGAGCCGCAGTGGGAGATACTTGGAGGCAGATCAGACTATGGGAGAAGTGCGGCTAGGGGCCTGGTGTTGGTCGCAGCAGCCCCGCAAGCATGGGGCTGCTGCGACCAACACTATCCATGTGATTGCTGGATTGGCTCACAGGGGTATGCCCAAAACGCCGCTAGGCCGATTCATCCACTTCTGCTGCCGGGTGGGATGAGATCCGCTGGTGGCTCTGGGCCTCCCCCAGCTTCTGCCACTGGGCAGGATGGGATCCCCTGGCGGCCACAGGCCTTTTCTTCGCTGGACCTGATCCCCAGGCGCCCCCTTTAGCCTGCTGCCTGGGGGTCTTGGCACCCCTTCGCTATGCCACTGAGCCATTTTTAGCATTATAGCCCATGAAAATAGTGAGGGCACATAATTTCTGCCATTTTTTTTTACCATGAGAACACTGGGAAAATAGCTTTCAAATAACTACATGCGGCAGCATATTTACGTCACCACACATAGATTTACTATAGTATTTTATAACAAGCGCCTATGATATATGCGCGTATTATAAAATATGCATATATCTAGCCCACTACATATGCCCATATGAAGGCTTACATGCAAATCCATGTAATTCGCTGAAACTATGTATATCAATGCATTAGATGCACATACTTTACTCACCTATTTTAAAAATGTGTGCACATGAAAGGTAAAGCAGGACTTACTGTACTTGCAAAAGTCCCAATTTATGCATGTATGTTGGTGTATTTTATAAACGTGTGTGTCGATGAAATTACCAGTTTTACTCATTCGTCCACCAGTTTGCCCAGTCCTGCTGCTGCTCATTGGTTCTTGAACTCCCTTCAGTTCACCCACCCAGCCAGGCAGTACTACACAATAACACATTTAAGGTCACGCCAGATAATTAGCAGGTGTAAAAAAAAAAATACTAGAGTAGGTTGGAAAATGCATACGCGCGCCTTTTAAAATAGCAACTTACAAACATAAATGTTGGCTCCATCTGGGAACGCCCATGTTTTATATGCATATCTGTTCAACCATGCCTACACAGAATAGCTTTCCCTCCCCCTCCGTAGCCCGACCCCCCCCCCCCCCTCCAGGTGACCGCCCTCTCCTTATATTAAGAAGATATTCAGTGTAAATTGTTAATTGTTATTCTCTGGTTATGACCTTCTTGTTTTCTATCCTTCATTCTGCCTATTGGTTATCCCTGCGCCCAGTTACTCTCCCTGTTGAAATGTACTTTCCAACCTTGCAGTTATTATGTGAACCGGTATGATGTCCCCACAAATACCGGTATATAAAAGTTTTTAAATAAATAAATAAATAAATAAATAAATATTTGTGCACGCAAAAGTGAACATATGCATGTATTTTGGACTCTTATAAAATACAGAATCACGAGGAGAGGCTATTTAAGTGTGTATATACTAATTTTTATGCATGAAACAGTTTGAAAATTCACCTTTAAATTTCCTGCTCCACTCACTACGTGCCCATGCTAAAATGTGTGCTGCATGAGTTTTATTGCATGGGCTCCATTTAAGGAGATACTGGTTCTGTAATACAAGGAGGAGCAGCCTCATAGAGCAATGGGCAGAGAACTAGGGATATCAGGACTCAAATTCTGCTTCTCCCACTGACACACCAAGGGACCATAGGCAAAGTCAATTTATCTTCCATTGCTTTAGGTATCTAAAGGGACTGTAAGCACTTTAGAACAGGTACTGATCATACTTGAATATTTATTACCCTTTTATGTCACTGCATATGTTCAGTAGTGCTGTAAGAATGATAAGGATCATTATCTTATAAGCAGGGGTTATCCTTATAGTCACTCTGATGCCAATTTGGAACACTACTAGCATGTATCATGTTCTCTATTATAATATGGAAAAGCTGTGTCAAGGTAGCACATTACAGTACTCTGAGACCTCTTGGGATCTAGGTTGCCTCATAATAATAAGTTGAATTTGTACAATATAAATTTCCTTATCTAATGCTTCTCAGGTTCCCCTTCCATTGCTGCCTTACTAATCTCTTTCCATGTCCATTTCATCTTATAGGTTTTAGTGAGCGACAAACAAGAAGGGTCAAAATTCCGACTCACCGGAAAGGGAGCAGATCAGGATCCGAAGGGAATTTTCAGAATCAATGAGAACACCGGAGAGGTGCAGGTGACAAGGTCCCTTGACAGAGAAGCAGCTGCGACTTACTATGTAAGTGGGCATAGAATGCTGGCAAAAGAGCCTGCAATATGCTTTCATGATTGTTATTAGTAGGACTGCTAATGGAAATCCCTGCCGAAGAACACCTGTTCCTTTTAAGCAGCTGCTTGCTACTGTGGGCCATTCTCTCGACCTTGTGTTTTGCTAATACCACTGCCGTTTTTCACATCTTCAGAGTGCTTTGAAATTATAGTTTACATCAAAAGCACTATAGAAAACCAAATTCTGCTTCTATAATTTTAATATTTTGGATGGGAGCTGAACTAGCTGTTTCCTTACGATTACTGTAGTTGCTGCTGGAGAAATTGACTCAAAAAGTCATGGACCAAAAAATATTGTGTTCTGTATCCAAGCAGAAGCCAAACAAATGCTCAAGCAGTTGGTTGTGATTTATCCAGGCTGTTTATGGCCTTATTTTACAATGGAAAACCCCCTCTTCCCTCCCTCCACCCCCCTCCTTATTTGTGTGTGTGTGTGTGTGGGGGGGGGACGGACGGACAGGAAAAGGGGTGTTTCATTGTAAATATAAATTGTTGCTGTACTGTGAAGAATTATGTTGTGTCACTACTGCAAACCCAGTACAAGGTGTGTGCACTTGGGGCAAACCAGCTGTGTATACACAATGCTGGGTTCCATATTAGGCATCACCATCATGTAATGTGCACAATACATTGAAATCTTCAATCCAGTGTACAGCTGAGGTCAAAAAAGCAAATTATTCAGAAAGGGATAGAAAAGATAATTGAGAACATCATAATGCTAGGGTTATTGTATTCATTTTGTTAATTATTGGGGGGGGGGGGGTTTAAATTAGTTTTTCATTTATGGGGTTTTTAGTTTTTTTCATTTTCAGCAAATCATGCGCTATTTGCAACTAGTGCACACGATGATCAAACGGCATACACTGTTTGCAAATAGTGCACACAGGGGCTGATGCAATAAATCTGTGCAGAAAATGGGCGCTCACTTTTGAGCGCCTGCTTTCCTAACCCCACCCAGCCACCTCTCCTGGGCCCGTGATGGAATATTTAAATGATGGGTCGCACTGCCAAGGAGGCACTAGGGACAAATATGCTCCCTTAGTGCCACCTTAGCAGCGGTCGCCCAGGACAAGTGGCTGTCAGCGGATTAGGAAAATGGATGCTCAATAACTGAGTGTCTGTTTCCTTAACCTGACCATCAGCATTTTTTTTTTCTTTTTAAATCTTTTGGTTCCTCCGACTTAATATTGCTACAATATTAAGTCGGAAGTACAGAAAGGCAGTATTATCTGCTATTTGCCTGTGATGAGCGTGGGAGGGTTGGACGCGCGGGGGGGGTTGGACGCGCATTCTGGATGCACTAATCCCCTTTTAGAATAAGGGAATGTGGCGTGCCTCCAAAACCTGCGTCCAACCACAGGTTAAACAATGCGCTCGGCTTAGCGCACCGTATTCCCTCGACCCCGCAATGTGCTGAAAGTGAAAAATACACACAATTTTTTGTTTTCTATTTCTCAAGTTTATTTGAAATGAAACAAACAAAAAAAAGGGCTCATCTTTCCCATGTTGCACTTTCATTTCAAACGAATATACATCACCACATAATGCCTCTGCGTGGATCCATGGTACGATCACACATTGAGGATGGTATGCAGTTCTGGTTGATCCAACTCAGAAAACATGTAGCAGAGCTAGAAATTATACAGAGAAGGACAACAGAAAAGATATAGGGGATGGAATGGCTCCCATATGAATGAGGGGTAAACAGGTTAGGGCTCTGGTGCTTGAAAAAAAGAGGAATGAGAAGGGATATGATAGAGATGTATACAATCATGAGTAGTGTGGAGCAAGTCAGTAGGGAATGGTTATTTACTAGGGATGTGAATCGTTTTTTGACGATTTAAAATATTGTCCGATAGAAGCGATATTTAATAGGAATTCCCCCGATTTATCGTCAAAAATCGGGGGAAGGGGGAAGGCGGGAAAACCAGCACACTAAAACATCCCTAAAACCCACCCCGACCCTTTAAAATAAATCCCCCACCCTCCCGAACCCCCCCAAAATGTCTTAAATTACCTGGGGTCCAGTGGGGGGGTCCCGTTGTGATCTTCCACTCTCGGTGGAAGAACTTCCACTCTCGGTGGAAGAACACGGGTGCGTTGATAGAAATGGCGCCGACGCTACCTTTGCCCTGTCATATGACAGGGCAAAGGTAGCGCCGGCGCCATTTTGCTTCTTGTCCCCCGACGTCACGAGCGTAGGAGATCGTTCCCGGACCCCCGCTGGACTTTTGGCAAGTCTTGTGGGGGTCAGGAGGCCCCCCCCAAGCTGGCCAAAAGTCCCTGGGGGTCCAGCGGGGGTCCGGGAGCGACCTCCTGCACTCGAATCGTGTTGCCGTACGGCCGGCGCCATTTTGCAATATGGCCGGCGCCATTTTTCATTACGGCAACACGATTCGAGTGCAGGAGGTCGTTCCTGGACCCCCGCTGGACTTTTGGCAAGTCTTGTGGGGGTCAGGAGGCCCCCCCAAGCTGGCCAAAATTCCCTGGGGGTCCAGCGGGGGTCCAGGAGCAATCTTCTACGCTCATGACGTTGGGGACAGGAACCAAAATGGCGCCGGCGCTACCTTTGCCTTGTCATTTGACAGGGCAAAGGTAGCGCCGGCGCCATTTTCTATCAACGCACTCGTGGCCCGAGAGTGGAAGATCACAACGGGCCCCCCCCCCCCACTGGACCCCAGGTAATTTAAGATATTTTGGGGGGGTTCGGGAGGGTGGGGGATTTATTTTAAAGGGTCGGGGTGGGTTTTAGGGATGTTTTAGTGTGCCGGTTTTCCCGCCCTCCCCCGATTTACGATTTACACGATATTTTAAAAAACAAAACCGCGACGATCCGATTCCCTCCCCCCCCCAAGCCGAAATCGATCGTTAAGACGATCGATCACACGATACACATCTCTATTATTTACCCTTTCAAGTAGTATAAAGACTAGAGGAAAATGGTAGCTGGTTTAAAACAAATTTAAGAAGTATGTTCTCAGTCAGTTCACAATTAAAGTGTGACATTTGGTGCCACAGGATGCAGTAAAATAGTATAGCTGGATAATTATTCTACTTGAAGGCTTATCAAAATACCGCTGCACAGCCTGCATGTGGTATGGCCAAGCTGTTCACAGCCAGAAGAAGACACCAGGAAGCTTCTGGCTGTGCCATAGTGACTTTTATTTACAGTGAGAAGTGATGTTCAACACAAAATGGCATCCACTTCAGTATAACAGTGCACTTTAAAGAAATACAAGACTGAATAGTTCCCAGTTCAAGAAAGAAACACACTCAAGTCCAAATAGGTTTTAAGCTTAAGCTTAAGGTTTTAAGGTTTTAAGCTTAAGCTCTTAAGCTTCCCAAGTTTTTTACTCCTTGTTTAATGTAACTTTATCTTATTCTCTTCTCCTGTTAATTACTTTTATTTATTGCTTCTGTTATACCCTTGTTTTATGTAAACCGATCCGATATGGTTTATTTACTATGAAGGTCGGTATAAAAAAGTGTTAAATAAAATAAAATAAATAAATATATAAGCTCACCCGCCTCACAGGTAACAGGTCATATGAGAACTCCTGTTCTCCTCCCAGGGGCTCCACTAAGATGTCTATGCCCTCAGGTTTTATGCTCCAGGGCTGGGTTCCTCCCCCCCTTCCATAATCCCTTGAGGCACCCCAGTTTAAGGAGGACTCGGTGGGTTACCTGAGCCCGGACTGTTAAGATAGGTAGATTGAGGAAGGTGTCTACGCACTCCCTCACATATCCTCTCTCAGCTCAACCTTGTCAGGCTGAGCGCTCCCCTGTCCAAGGGACACCCCTCTTGACAGGGAACCCCTTAAGGAGTATTGTCCTTTCTGTAGCCTTAGCTCCTGGCTAATATTGGTCCGTGGACATTTTTGTCCAAACTGGAGCAACTCCAAGTTCCTTGCCTCCTCACAGGTGTACAGGCCTTCTCTGGTGCTTCTTTAAGGCCTTACAGACCTTCTCTAGTGCTTCTTTAAGTCATTGCCATCTGCGAGGTTCTGCTTTCCACTGCGGGAGCAACACCCAGGTAACCACCTCGGCTTTCCAATTCTGTTGATGAACCTTACCCCATGCCAGGGAATAGCTGTTTTGACGGCATTGCCACTTGTGCTTACTAGGCTACTTTCCATCTCCAAAGGGGCCTTCAAATTCGGGCAATCCTGCCCAATGACGACGGAATAGGACAAGCTAGGCAGTACTCAGACCTCCATCATCCCTTGACTGGTCGGTGTCTTTAGGTATACATGAGTGGTGAAACACTGTTAATGGTCTCCATGAATAATATGTCACGGGGCCACCCCAGCAATTCGCTCCGCACAGGCATTTTTTCACTACCAGAGTCCAATAATACTTGGGTGGGGATGCCATTCAGCTCCACTGGTATCACACATTTAGGAGCCCTCTGGACGGGGACATCCACCAAATAGGAACCATAAGCAGTTACAAGGTTAGTGTCCATAACCCCAGGTTCCTCATGAGAACAGTCTCTCACAAAATTATCCTTGCTTACCACAATGAGGCACGTCAAGTCCGCTGAAGGTGTCCACTGTGGTGCCTGTCCTGGTCGGGCCTGCTCCCAGTTCCTTTTCCATGTTGAGGGATTTTCCTCAGCAGGATATCGGTGCAGACATAGTCTGGACCTGGTAGTTTACCTCTGCTTCTTCCAGGGCCTTTTCCAAGGTCAGATCCGGATGCCTGCAAACCCACTGCCACATGGGTGGACTGAAACTGTCCTGGAACTGCTCAAGCAAAATTGCTCTCGCCATCTACTCCCCGGTTTTCTCTTCTGAACGTAGCAATTTCCAGGTGACCTTTTAAAGGTGGTGGAACAGGTCCTGAGGATTCTCTCCAGCCCATAAAACTTTCTCCTGAAACCTTTGCCGGTAGGCCTCTATGGTAATCCCTGCTCTTCGGAGGACCTCTGCCTTGATAAGCCTCTTGTCATGGTCCTGTAAGTAAGTTTCACAAGTAGAGGCTCCACCAACTTCTAGCCAACCTGCCAGTCTTGTGGTGCACTCAGAATTTGTCATAAACCCCTCTGGGTCCTGTCCAGGGGCCATTTTGAGGTGTGCTGGTGCTACCGGAGCTGGTAGGTTACCGTGGTTTGTACCACTTGGACTATCTGTACCACTTGTGCATGCAACGCCTGCTGTGCTCAATTTGGGCCTGCACAGCAGCCTGTAGCTGCTGCTGTCAACCAGGGCTTAGAACACCTGCTCCGTTTTGTACTTCTCCAGGGGGTACCTATTATGGGATGGGAGGCCCTTTTTGACTTCCTTCATTGGCTTACATGAACCACAACTTCCTGGGCCCAGCCGGGAAAATAACTAAACCTCTAGAGATGTAATTATATTATTTTAGCCCATTTCTGCATGCCCATTTTCACAAAATGCTACATTAATGAGCTGCTTTGCATAATGTTTGTATTGCAGTAGCTTATTAATATGGCATTGTCTCTTTATATTATAAAAACATTAGGAGCTCCGGGTAATCATTGCATCGCGTCTGCACGTGCATGTAATGAACTCACCTTGAGCTGGACACTAACCTTGTAACCGGTGGTGTTTCCCAGGCCCTATCTGCATAATAAAGAGAAGCAGCAATACTGGCAGCCAAAGGGCTGGTGGGGGTTCCTGGACCCCACTAACACAAAAGAAACAAACAAAAAAAAAAACAGAGGCAAATCAGAAGAAGAGCTGGTGAAGTTTCCCAGGCTTCCACCATTGCAAAAAGCAGAATAAAACCCACACGGAGTCACCAGCAACAGAAGAGCAGGTGTGGTTTCCCGGGCCCCACTGGCATAAAATAAAGTGAGGCGAAAATTTATGATAACAAACAAGATGGGTTTAGGAAGAACTGTGGCACAGAAACCCTGTTGGTGTCCTTAATGATCTCTATCGCTCCTTGGAAAAGAAATGGGGTATTCTTATCCAATTAGATAAAGCCTCTGTCTTTGACACAGTATGTCATGATAAACTGTTGTCTAGACTTAGGGATAGTCCTGGAGAGAAGTACCGTTGGACAAATTTCAGATTTCTATGTCCAAGGTCAATGATTGGTTTTTGAGCAATGATCTCCTGCTAAATCGGGATAAAACTTCAGTTTTGTGGGTTGGAATTATGTTGTCTATACTGCATCATCACTTGTGGGTTGTGGCAAACTCCAAGTACCATCATTAACTGAAATACGTAGTTTGGGGGTAACGCTAGATTCCTCTTTGACTTTTCAGCTGCGTCAAAGGTTGCGCGTTTTGCTTTTTTTTAAACTGAAATTGGTTAGGCCTTTAAGAAAAATGTTAAGAGCAGAGGATTTCAGGATTGTTGTTCAGGCGTTGGTTTGATCATACGTTGATTATTGCCTTGCCATATATTATGGCTTGCCAGTAAAATTGATGACGGTTTACAGTTGGTTGAAAATGCGGCAGTTCGGGTTATTTTTAAATTGCCTTGGAGGATTTCTATTTCACCTTTTTTTGCAGCAATTTCACCGACTCCCGATAGTTTTTAGGGTGAAGTTTAAAATGTATGCAATTATTTTCAAAGCAGTGCACAAAGTTTCGCATGGTTTGATGGGGAAGATTGAGGCATTATGGGCCTGCTCGCCCTTTGCGCTCCACTGGTCAGGAATTAATAACTGTGCCTTCTGTGCAAAAGTATAGGTTAGATAGCACTAGATCTAAAGCTTTTTCAGTATGTGCACCAGTTTTATGGAATGCCCTACCTCTTTGGGGTGCTTCAGGAGGCTGATTATCTAAAAGCAGAATTATTCCAGGAGGCATTTGGAGCAGGTGGTGACGGAGTACAGTTGTACTTTCTAGTTTTAATGTATTTTATTTGATTGAAAACTGTGTATTTTGTTTTATTTTATTTAATGTGATGTTTATTTGGTATGTTTTGAACTTTTGAGTTTTTGGTGTAATCCACGTTTGAACATTGGGCGATTGCGCGGAATATAAGTTTGACAAATAAATAAATAAATAAAGTTCGGAGACGATGCAATAGGGGAGAGATTGCTGGGGATTTCCAGTCACCACCATCTATAGGAAGATCACCTTGGAGCCCGAGATGGGTAGGGACTAGGAGGAGAGGGGAGAGCCAGATTAGGTGGAAGAAGGTGAATGGGAGAGTGAGGTGGAGAAGGGGCTGGGGGAGCAAAGCAGTAGGAGAGGGAGGAGGGCTGGAGGAGAGGAGCAGAGGGAAAATGGGGAGGGTAACAAAGAAGAGAGGAGAGGGGCAGTGGGAGAGGATGAAGGAAGAGGGAGAGGCATTGGGAGGGGGACTGGCAGAGAAGGTCAGAAGGAGGTTAGAAAATAGGGGCAGTAGGAAGGGGCTGGATGAGAGAGGTAAAGGTATAAGAGGGACCATGGGAAGAGGCTGGAGGAGAGGGGCAGAGGGAGGAGAGAGAGACAGTGAGAGGGGCCTGGAGGAGAGGGACAGTGGGAGAGGGATGAGGAGAAGCAGTGGGAGAGAGAGGGAGGAGAGGGGCTGCAGGGGGGCAGGAGAATGTAAATCCCACCTCTACCACACCCTAACCACCAGCTCCTCCTCCTCCTTTCCCTACACACATCTCAACCACCTCCTCCACCTCTTCCTGACACACACACTCCCACTCACCCCATACCTTCTCCTCCCCACAACCCCTGTGCCCTGCACACCCCAAATCCTCCCTTCTTGCAGGCATCAAGCTTCACCTTCCCCTACACACTCATTCCTACACCCTCAACTCTAAACCTGCAGACACACAAGCGAGGGGAGAGGGGAATGTTCACAGCTCACCCCACAGCACTCTCTCCCTAACGCACATCCCCTACTTGAACCTTACAACACATACACAACCCCTGCCTACACAGGAGGAGGAGGAGAATAAGGGAGAAAATGCAGAGTGCAAGGGGGAAATGTACATCTCCCACCAAGTCATTCCCTTACAACTCCCCACCCCACCCCACACCAAGTCACCCTCAGTCACTCCCAGTCACCCACCCATACCACACCAGTCACTCCCCAACCCTCCCACATACAGCCCTAAACACGCAATACGCCCAGCCACCCTCAATCACCCCCCCCCCCCACACACACACCAGTCACTCACACCAACCCTGTAACACATGCATGCAATCTGCCCCCCCCCCACCATGTCCCTCCCCCTTCACACATACATATACACATACACAGGGGGAGGAAAGGGGTGGAGGGAGAATGGATGGGGCAAAGTGGAGAGTGTGAGGAGTATAGCACAGACACACATAACCCCATTCCCCTGACATTCACACCCTCCCCAACTCAGTCCTAATACCATTCACACCAGCCCCATAAGAAATGCACACATGCCCTCTTACCCACACACACACACAAGGGGGATGGGGAGTCTGTGGAGATTGCAAGGGAGAAAGACTCCATCCCCCAATACAAAAACACCCTTACTCTCACCTCCCACACACACATATTCTCCACCTACATGTGCACACACACAGATGAGAGAGGAGGGGGGAAATGGGAAGTACAAAATGGGAGAGAGTGCATACACACCTGCACCCTCACACTCACTCAGGAGAGGGAAAGGAGGGCAAACAATGGGGTTGGTTCCTCCCTCAATACACACACACTCCTCTCACCACCCACAACCACAACACATACACACCACCTCCAGCCTGCACACACACACACCAAATATTCCACCATCAAAACAGCAGAGTGACATCCAAGAATTAAAAACTCAAAAAAAAGATTAAAAAGTTATTGTTCCAGCTCCAAAACAAAAATTGAAAAACAGTGCACACATCAAATATTAATGCCCAATGATTAAAACTAACAAAACTACCTGGGAACTTTTGATTTCCAGATGCTCTGAGATTGTCGTGGATTAGCTGATGGGGTGGGGAGTGGGGGTTGTTGTGCACAAACTTTCTCTTTTATCTCATATTCACACACATAATTCTCTCTCACTCACAAATGCATACAGGCTTTCCCACACTTTACTAGACACAAATACATATATGCTCTCTTGTTCTCCCACCCTCTCTCCCTCACATACACATGCCCTTATTCACTCAGACAGGCCCCTTCTCTCACACACACACTTAGGTTGCTTGTCTCATTCACAGATGTAACCTTACACAGGCTCCCTCCCTCTCAGTCACACCATCGCTCTCTCGTACACACACAATCCCGCTCACTCACACACACACCCTCATACAAGCTCCCTCTCTCTCACACTCACAGGCCCCCATAAAGGCTCCCTCTCTCTCTGGCACACACACACACTTATAAAGACAAACACACATACACACACACACACACACACACCTTTCCTCTGTCTCTATCTCATATACCCCCTCATACAGATACTTTCTATCTCTTGCACACACACAAACACACCCCTTCATACAGGTTCCCTCTCTCTCTCTGGCACTCACACTCTTATACAGGTTCCCTTTCTCACACACACACACATGCACTCTCTCTCCCTCATACTAGCTCCTCTCTATCTCATACCCACACACACACACACGCACACACACATGCACACACACACACACAGGTGCTGCTCGCAGCCTACCAAGTCTGCTTCTCTTGGCCACGAGCAGGATGGATGCCACTCGCAGTTGCCGAGTCTTCTCTCGGCCGCAAACAAGATGAGCTCCACTTACGGTCCGCTGAGTCTACTCCTCTTGGCAACGAGCAGGATGGGCTCCGCTCGCGGCTCCACATGGCTGTCCTTTGCCGCCCCCTACTGGTTGACGCACTAGGCGACCACCTAGTTTGCCTAGTGGACCTAATGGCCCTGCTTCACCCCCAACAGAGCGCGTACAAAACACCCATAATGTACACATCCAGCTGATGGAGCCATAAAATCAGCTTTTTTATATTGCCATGCAATTACTTCCTCTTTTTTGGGAGATCCCTTATCACCCATGCACACTCAGTCAGGGGGAAAAGTAGAAGGGGGTAGGGTGGAGAATTCTATAGCTCTCTCCCCACCCGTCCTTTCTTTAATATAACTTGCTGTAGCTAGCCATTCCTTGCATTTTCCACCTAAGCCCGATCATGGAATCTAGAGCAGAGAGCCCACTGGCAAAGCTGGCAAGCGAAGTGATCAGGGGCGCAACCACAATAGTTTACTATTGCGAAGGAAGAATTTTGTGAAATATTTTTGCAGAATATGTTTTTACAAAAATGTTCACATGAAAAGCATTTTCACAAAAAAACCGCTGCAGCTTATATACCGACCTCTAACTTACTAATGACAATCCAACAGGTCCTGCAGTCAGAAATTGTTATACTAAAAAGACAAAAAACAAAAAACAAATGCTTTCTACAGGTGATAAAATGAAGGTCTGACAGTGGAACTGGTGCCTTCTTATTTTCCTACAGCTCTACGGTTGATCAGAGCTTTTCTGTAAATATATCTGCAGCGAAATGACACCAGGAATTTGGATAAATGTTGACATAAGTGTCATCTTTATAGTGTTGTCAGATTTCTGTTTCATCTTTTGTTTTTAAATGTCTAAGCAGCCAAGGTCTAACCATGTAAGAAAAATTATATATCACACACGAATGAACACCAAAATAAAGAAATTCAAATTTGGTGTGGTGACAGTGACATCTCGCCTGGAGCAATGTGTAAACAAGAGAAAGCGTACCGTGTTTATAGCTTTTGTTTTATAGGATCCTTCTTGATGAAATCCTTCTGTTTGAAATTGCTTTTCTTTATTTTCAGCACGCAGCCTGGAATGCAGCAGGCCAAGAAATGGTGAACACGAGTTTTCTTTCTTGCCATTTTCTTTTTAACTCTGTGGCTCCTGCTTTCTCCTTTATCTTTCAGCTCAGTCGGAATCTCAGATTCTGGCACCATTGGCTTTCATTCCCATCTACCCAGGGGATTTTTCTCCCTATTTCAATAGAGTGCCTCCCTCCTGCTGTTCATTGGTCAGTGCAGCACTGGTCCTGAGGCTGGGAGCCCTGTGCCAAGGGGATTTCTGGACCCCTCTATCACTGGATCTGAATCCTGCCGCCAGGTGTTGTCCTTATGATGACTATGACTCTCCTCCTGTCCCTCCTGCCAGACGTTCCTGTGAATGCTACCTCTGCCTGGGGTGGGGAAGACCTCATTCGAGAATCGAACCGGGACATTCCGTGTGGAAGGGCACAGCACTGCCACTGAGCCTCACAGCTTGGCTTAGTATCAAAATTAGGCTTCTTTAGCTCCTTCATTCCTATGAATGCTGTCTTATGGAGAAATAGAGGCAGCCAGGGCTGGATTTTGGATAAGGCAAGGCAGACGATTGCCTGGGGCACCGTGAGCCTGGGAGCGCCCTGGGCACTGCCACAATCACCCAACCCTGCAATGGACGAAGAAAGGTCCCGACCAGGGCTGGTGGAAGGAATTAGACCGGGTAGGTGGTGGCCTAGGGAAGTGGGAGGAGCAGCAGATCAGCCATCGATGGTGTTAGGATTTGAAAGGTCTGTAGGAGGGACGAGACAAGATGTGGGTGAGGCACGGAGCTGGTGGTCGTTTTCCTGTTTTGGGGATGTATTATTTTTTTGGAGGAGCTGTGGCCATTTTTAGTGAGCTATTTGAGAGAGAGAGAGAGAGAGAGAGAACATGTGATATCATTACCGCTTAGGGCGGCTGGACACCCTTGCACTGGCATTGGTCTCGACATGGCTGTGGCGGGATAAGGGAGTCCCTGCATGGCCACGATGGATCACCTCCCACCACTTGGACTCTTCTCTTACCTAAAAAAAGGCTCCCCGGTAGTTTAGTGGCAGCCCAGAGTACCTTCTAGCTCCTGACTGGTCGATGCCATATACCAAAATGGCATCGACAGGCCTTTGCGCCTATCACGTGATATCACCAAGGACTCTTTTTATAGGTTGGGAGCAGTCCAGGAGTGGGGGGGGGGGGGGGGGGGGGAGGGGGAAAGAAGGCTACTAGACTACTAGGGAATGCCATCAGCTGGGGAGGCATCACTGAGGAAAGGGTGCACTTTTCCTTCAAGGTGCCATTTGCCATAGAGCTAGCCCTAGAGGAAGCAGGAACATAAATGTCTTGAGGAGGAGAGGTGGACTTATTCACATAAACAATGTAACCAGAGCTTTTCTGGACATATGCAATGGCTACGGTAGGGCAGATAGTTTGCCCCTTGCTCAAGGCCTTATTTCCTGCTTCTGGCTGGTGAAAAACACTGCCATGAAGCCTAGGATTTTGAATGCTCATAGCCAGACTTTTGTTTTGAAAGAACAGGGAGCATTAAACTGAATGTTACTTGCACTTCCAGTAAATTCCCATGAGGAGTCTCTTGGCAGCTGTGGAACACCCACATAAGAATGCAGTCCCCTGTGCATTTCCTCACCACAACCCATGGACCACACAGAGGATTCCACAGGCATCCGTAGCTTTTGAGATGATCAGCAGTATGCACTGCTTTTTTTGCATTTCAAGAAATGGATGTGATACTGATGGCCCCATAATATCACAGAACAAGGTTGTAACTGTGATGCAGTCACTCTAAGGTGTAGTCAAAGTAGAGCGTTTCTGCAGTCAAGGCAGTGGTGCTGTGTGGAAGTGTTCCGTTTCCTTTTTCCAGCAATTCTAGCGAGTAAACTGTCGATCCAGCAGCTCATTCACAAGCAATCTGTTTATCCTAAACCACACAGAGCTTGATGAATATTGGATAGTTTGGGTTTTTTTTGCTTAGACATTGCATTTTAATAATTATTATTTATTTATTTATTTTTAGATTTTTATATACCGGTGTTCCTGTATTAAAATACTGATCACATCGGTTTACAATGAAACATAACAATTACGCCAAGAGGCGGTACATATAACAAGGTTATAGAACTTGGAGAACAGGGAAAACAGATTCGAAAAATAACATTGAGAAAATTGTAAAGTCTCTTTGAGAAACCAATCATAAAATAAGGCGTAATTGTCTAAGTTAAATGTGATCTGCAGAAGGGATTGTGATGGTGAGAAAATCTTGATAGCTGGAGGTGAAAAAATAATCATAGTTCTGGAAAAGCTTGGCTAAAGAGCCAGGTTTTAATTTTCCAGAAATTAAATAAAATTTACCAGAAATTATATAAAACAATATAACAATAAAACAATATAAGGGCTCATTTCATGCTGTTGTATGGGGCAGTTTCTCTAAATCAGTTTATTTTGCAATGACCTCGACAGGAATCAACCTAATTCGTAGCCAGGTTAGGTTAGAAATGATCTGTATCTCAAATTTACGAATAATACCCTTGTTAGTACTAGCAATGTGCCAAAGAGAGCCTCCTCCTGAAGGTCATCATGTGTAATTTTCACAGGTAACATATCAGGAAGTGTTTGGAAATTGCTCTGAATCAGACTAATATGGATTCTTTTGTGCTTTTATTATTAAACAGTCGTTTGCAAAATCTGGTAACCTGATTACAGATTATAAAAAGCAAATTTGATGGATAAAATAAATTTGTCAAATTTACATTTATGAAGTACATACAAGCAAAACTTCCTAAATCTTCCACATTTACTTCTCAGGCAAAGAAATAAAGGTCTACACAAGTAGATACTAGATCTCTTTTTAGTAAGTTTGTCCAACTAAAAGGTATCATTTTATATCTATTTTTGTTGACCTTTTTTTTTCCTGTGCATTCAAGTGGATTAATGCGTCAACTGCAATATTTTACCTCCCAAGTGAAACTATTTGTTATGGTTTGGAGGTGTTTGAGTGGATTCTTGGGTACTGTAGGAGATGACCACGCCCATGGGGAGGAGCCCCGTGGGGAGCCACAGTACTGGGCTAGACCCAGGACGCACAAACACAGAGTTTTTTGTCTTTTATTATACAGCTGATGTATACCACCAGAGGTGGCAGTACTGAGTTGATCCAGAGGTAGGAGTCCAGGGACCCTTGGCAGAGGGATCCCATCTCACCAAGATGGTGTAGGGATATCCACGTGTAGGTTTTCCAGCTCGGCAGAGCTGTAGATGAGACAGACTGAGAATTAGGTTACTCACTAGATGGTAGCTGTAAGGTTGATGATTCCACCAGACAGAAGTCGATGATAACAGGCACCAAGGCAGGGAGAGCAGGCCCTCGAGGAGAGAGTACCTGATCCCAGTAAGGCACCTGAAAGAAAGCAGAGGGCCCCCGAGGAGCGGGTACCCAGGTTAGAGTATACCCTGAAGGGCAGAGATGGCTTCCAGTGGCAGCAAGGAAGCGGCAGAGGAGCTTAGACCGGATGAGTCCAATCCTTCAATCCAATCCTAGTCCTTGCTAACTCAACGAGCTAGCTAACAAGCGTAGGCTAAATACCAGGATGGTGTGATGTCACTCGAGGAGGACGCCTCCGAGGTTCCCGTCATGACGTGGATAAAGACGTGGGTGGTGCACGCACGCTCACCCTAGGAGGCCCTTAGGAGAAACATGGTGTGAGGCTTTACCAAAGCCATTCCGGGGGCACCGGAGGGTGTGGCTTGCAGATGCGGCAGCAACCATCTTCCCAAGGCTAGCGGGGAGAGCAGAGAAAAAGGTGAGGCACAAGGATCAAAGCTATCTGAGACCGAGGGACACAACAGTACCCCCCTTCAAAGGGCCCCCTCCAGACCTCCTACCTGGTCTTGGTTTCTGAGGATGCATTCTGTGGTATTGCTGAAGCATCTCTTTATCCATGATATTAGCCAAAGGTTCCCAAGAGTTTTCTTCAGGTCCATAACCCTCCCAAGACAGGAGGTATTCCCATACTCTGCCTCTCTTTCTCGCGTCAAGGATAGCGACTACTTTGTATTCGATGTCTTCTTCTGCATCAATAGGTGTAGGTTTAGGTGTCTTAGTTGAGAACTCGCCAAGGACTAGCGGTTTCAGTAGTGAGACATGGAACGCATTATGAATCTTCAATGTTGGTGGAAGTTTCATTGGACCCTTTCCCATTCGGAGAATGGGAAAGGGTCCAATGAAGCGTGGAGCAAAACGAGCTGATGGTCGCTTGAGTCTTAGATGTTTTGTAGACAGCCAGATGGTGTTGTTACCTCCTGAAAGTGGTAAGTCTACCACAAAGTCTGTAGGGGCTTCCAGCGGCAGCAAGGAAGCGGCAGAGTAGCTTAGACCGGACGAGTCCAATCCTTCAATCCAATCCTAGTCCTTGCTAACTCAATGAGCTAGCAAACAAGTGTAGGGTAAATACCCGGATGGCGTGACGTCACTCGAGGGGGATGCCCCCGAGGTTTCCACCATGACGTGGATAAAGACGTGGGGGGTCGCACACGCGCGCACCCTAGGAGGCCCTTAGGATAAACATGGTGTGAGGCTTTGCCACAGCCGTTCCGGGGAAGCCGGAGGACGCAGCTTGCAGATGCAGTGGCAGCCATCTTCCCAAGGCTAGCGTAGAGAGCAGAGAAAAAGGTGAGGCACAAGGGTCGAAGCCGTCTGAGACCGACGGACGCAACACTATTCCGCATGTTGTGTATCAGTCAGTGCTGTTCTACTGTGGTTGGCGGGCTGTGTCACTGCAGTTTGGCGCTATTCAAGATTGCGGCAGGCTCACATGTCAGTGATGCTGTCTCTTGCTCACAGAGGAGCTGCAGCTCACTTCTCTGCCATCATGACCGGTGGCACCTGCTCATCCCTTAGGCAGTCAGGATGCGTTGCGTTCACAGCGGCAGCAGCAGCAGCAGACATCAGAGCTTCGTGCAATCAATCTGTGGTCAGATACTGTATCATTGACCTCGGGATATTACAGCAATCTTCCTGCAGTACATTATAGTCCCTGCCTCCTTGATAAAGGCTTGTAGTCAAACCTCAAGGTGACAATGGTGGACCTGTCTGGAATGACATCTGCAGCAAAACTGAACACATTTTCATTCCCCTCTCTGCTGTACTACTGCTGCAGTTTGTATTTGACCATACTGTGCCTTTTATATACTTCTTGGTTCTATTTCTTTGGCATTTATTGCATTACTTTTATTTCACTTGACTTACTTCCTAATGGGGCAGATGCAATACAGTGCGCTCAGCTGAGCACACTGTATAACCCACAGTTGGACTTGGGTTGTAGAGGCGCTAACCCCATCCCCCAACTCTCCGTGGACCTGACCTTACTTCATCGTTGGGGGTCACAAGCTCAAAATGTAGCTGAAATGGAGCAGGACTGATCCCCAGTCGCTTCTGTCCCACTGGGTCCCGGGTTCTAAATGGCAGCAGCCAGTCCCAAGGTTGGCGCTGTACTCAGGGCTGGCAGGTGCCATTTTGAAAATGGGACCCAGTGGGGCAGGAGCAACTGCCTCATTTTGATTGCTTCTTGGGCTAGTGACTGCCTTGGATGGGGGTGAGATTGTGTTCGGGGGAGGATAATTCTTTTTATAATTTTGGTGGCACTTTGGATTTGTGGCAGTAGTGGGAGAAAGAATCCAGACCCTTTCATTCTTTTTCCCCCCACATTTTACAGTTTATTACAGTTCAACTAAATAAAACAGACTGAAATAAACATCATACAAAACAAAACAAAAAAAGATTTTTCTAGAAATGAAATTGTGACGGAATCTATGTCCTGTCATAGCCCAACCTAGAGAGATAAGAGACCAAGAGGGTGGGGGCTGAAGTCTGGATACAAGCCATAGACTGGGTTCGAGGTCGAAGACTGAACTGCTCCAGCAAGGATAAGGAACAAAAGCCTCTGCGATGTGGCTGTGGGAACCGAGAACCAGAGTGGACTTAAAGGAAAGTCCCAAAATGTATTATCTGTTTTAGTTTTAAAAGATTATTCTGGACTCCTGCAGAGGGGAACCAGGAGAGGACACCAGGCCTATGTTGGGAGAGAAAATGGGACCCAGGCATTGGTGCATGGCAAATAATAAATAAAGCAAAACGAAAACATTTTTCCTGTACACTCCTATTGGAAACCAGTTTCAAACCAGCTTGTAAATTCATTGTCCAGTTCTAGACTAGTTTCCAAGCAGTTTTAAAATTAGTTGGGGAAGAAGGATAAATGAGAACAATACCATGTTTTTCTGGAACTTGACAGGAGATTGACTGTAGATAAAACATCTGTGTGGGGACGCCTTGTAATTTTGACTGCGGGGTTGAAACTGTAAACAAAGAGTTAGAATGGTGGGTGGTTGAGAAGCTCACAAAAGGTGTCAACTCTAATTAACAGTCCCATGGTGGCAAGTCCATTATCCCAGGAAAGAGATTCCACCATCAGGGGACATTAATTCAATGTGACACCAACTGGGGTGTTTATATACAACTAATTGCAGTGTCAGACATTCTGCACTAATTGAGTTTAATTGTGGTAAAATTGGAGTTAATTAAAAGTTAATGGTATAGAGCACATTATGTTGTTAAAAGCTACAGGAGTGTGTTTCATATGCATGCTTTTATTTAAATGTTCTTTGAAATTATAGACTGCAGCAGTCACACTTTTGAAACTTTATTTCCACATATTGCTTATATCTTTTCACACCAGCGAATCTGTCTAGATTTCAGGGGGCAAGCACAGCTATATTTCTTTATTTATTTATTTATTTATTTATTTATCTTTTCTATACCGTCGTTAAGCTAGAAGCCGTCACAACAGTTAACAATAAGGCACTTAAAATAATGTTGCTTAACTGTTATTTTAACCTCTAGACAGGTGCCTGTAAGGTACGGTACAGAGTTTCATAATAGCTATAAGATGCTAGGCAAGGTTGTATGTTTAGGTTTATCAGGTCGGTTCAAAATTATTAATAATCTACATGTTATCTGTTACTGCTTAAAAGTAAAAAAAAATCATTATGAGTAGGTGTGCTGTGTCAAAGCACAAACGCATCGCTATCTACAATTCTTTGGATTCTATGCTCCATTCTCTTTGTGGTATGCTTGTTTAAATAGCCATGTTTTTAGGCTCATTTTGAATAGTTTGATGTCTTTTTCCAATCTGATTACTGATGGCATGGTATTCCATAATGTAGGCCCTGCTAATGATAGGGCTCTATCCCTTACTTGAGTTAGTCTTGCTGTTTTAACGGAGGGAATAGTTAGTAATGCCTTGTTTGCGGATCTCAGGTTCCTGTTGGATACGTGTACTTTCAGTGCAATGTTTAGCCATTCTGTTTTTTTGACATGGATTAATTTATTTATGGTACATAGTGATTTGTATTAGAGATGTGAATCGTGTGATCGATCGTCTTAACGATCGATTTCGGCTGGGGGGGGGAGGGAATCGTTTCGTCGCAGTTTTGTTTTTGTAAATATCGTGTAAATCGTAAATCGTGGGAGGGCGGGAAAACCGGCACACTAAAACATCCCTAAAACCCACCCCGACCCTTTAAAATAAATCCCCCACCCTCCCGAACCCTCCCAAAATGCCTTAAATTACCTGGGGTCCAGAGCGGGGGTCCCGGTCTGATCTTTTACTCTCGGGCCTGCGGTACGTTGTAGAAATGGCGTCGGCGCTTCCTTTCCCTGTCATATGACAGGACAAAGGTAGCGCCGGCGCCATTTTGTTTTTTGTCCCCCGACGTCAGGAGCGTAGGAGATCGCTCCCGGACCCCCGCTGGACCCCCAGAGACTTTTGGCCAGCTTGGAGGGGGCCTCCTGACCCCCACAAGACTTGCCAAAAGTCCAGTGGGTGTTCAGAACGACCTCCTGCAGTCGAATCGTGTTGCCGTACGGCCGGCGCCATTTTGCCGTACGGCCGGCACCATTTTGCACAAAATGGCGCCGGCCGTACGGCAAAACGATTCGAGTGCAGGAGGTCGCTCCCGGACCCCCGCTGGACTTTTGGCAAGTCTTGTGGGGGTCAGGAGGCCCCCCCCAAGCTGGCCAAAAGTCCCTGGGGGTCCAGCGGGGGTCCGGGTGCGATCTCCTACGCTCCTGACGTCGGGGGACAAAAAACAAAATGGCGCCGGCGCAACCTTTGCCCTGTCATCAGGGCAAAGGTAGCGCCGGCGCCATTTCTACAACGCACCGCAGGCCCGAAAGTAAAAGATCACACCGGGACCCCCGCTCTGGACCCCAGGTAATTTAAGGCATTTTGGGGGGGTTCGGGAGGGTGGGGGATTTATTTTAAAGGGTCGGGGTGGGTTTTAGGGTTGTTTTAGTGTGCCGGTTTTTCCGCCCTCCCCCTCCCCCTTCCCCCGATTTACGATTTTTGACGATAAATCCGGGGAATTCCTATTGTATCGCGCTTCTAACGATTTTTGACGATTTAAAATATATCGGACGATATTTTAAATCGTCAAAAAACGATTCACATCCCTAATTTGTATTGTATTCTCTGTTCAATGGGTAGCCAGTGTAGTTTAATTAGAGTGTCAGTGATATGATCCCTTCTACTTTTTCCAGTCAGAATTCTTGCTGCTGTGTTTTGCAGTATCTGGAGTGGTATAATTGTTGTGTATGGTAAACCCATGAGTAGGGCATTACAATAGTCAGTGCTTGCAAAGATTAATGCTTGTAGCACCGATTGGAAGTTGTTTGTTGTTAGCATGGGTTTTAATTAGGGGTGTGCATTCGTTTTGAACGCATATGTAAAACGCAACTTTTTTTTTTTTAACTTAAAAAAGTGATGATGCGCAACGCATCGCGATTTTCAACTTATTCAACGTAGCTATGTTGAATACGTTGAACCTAAATAAACACTAAATAAACACTTAAACCCCCCACCCTCCTGACCCCCCCAAGACTTACCAAAACTTCCTGGTGGTCCAGCGGGGAGTCAGGAAGCCATCCCTGTATTCCTTTGCAAGGAGCACGTGACGTCTGCGTCATGTCGGAGTGACGCGGACGTCACGTGCTCCTCCGCGCCTCCGCTTCCGGATCCCCGTTGAACCCAACCGGAACTTTTGGCCAGTTTGGGGGGGTCAGGAGGCCCCCCCAAGCTGGCCAAAAGTTCCGGTTGGGTCCAGCGGGGGTCCGGGAGCGGAGGCGCGGAGGAGCACGTGACGTCCGCGTCACGTCGGAGTGACGCCGACGTCACATGCTTCTCCGCGCCTCCACTCCGGGACCCCCGTTGGACCCAACCGGAACTTTTGGCCAGCTTGGAGGGGTCAGGAGGCCCCCCCAAGCTGGCCAAAAGTTCCGGTTGGGTCCAACGGGGGTCCCGGAGCGACCTCCTGCCACATGACCTACCTGTCACGTGGTAGGAGTACAAGATGGCGCCGGTGACCATGTGACAGGGGCTGACCAATGGCACGGCAGCCCCTGTGACACAGGCTATTGGCGCCATGAGGAAATCGCAGACGAGTGCAGGGATGGCTTCCTAACTCCCCGCTGGACCACCAGGGAGTTTTGGTAAGTCTTGGGGGGGGGGGATTAAGGAGGGTGAGGGGTTTAAATTTTTATTTAGGGAACCGGTGAACGTATGGACAGACCCTCAACTTATGGAATTCTCCATATGTCCATATTGAACGAAATCTACCCTCAACTTCAACTTATCAACTTATCAACGCAAACTTTTTGTCTGCACATCCCTAGTTTTAATCTCCTTAGAGTCATAAGTTTGTTGTAGCCTTCTCTTATTTTGAAAGATATATGTTGTTTCATATTCAGTTCAATGTCAATTATCATTCCTAGGTTGCGTACTTTCTCAGCTAGTTCAATCTTTTGGTTGTTTTTAAGTGTTATAGCAGTGGTTCTCAACCCTGTCCTGGGGACCCCCCCAGCCAGTCGGGTTTTCATGATATCCACAATGAATATGCATGAGAGAAAATTTGCATGTTATGGAGGCAGTGTATGCAAATTTTCTCTCATGCATATTCATTGTGGATATCATGAAAACCCGACTGGCTGGGGGGTCCCCAGGACAGGGTTGAGAACCACTGTGTTATAGGATTTTGGATGATTTCTAGATTTTTTTCTTTCTAGATGAAGGAATTCTGTTTTCTCTATGTTAATAACTAACTCCATTTGGTTGAGAAGCTGTTTGATAATATCTAAATACATATTGGCTAAGTCCAGAGTTTTTTCGATTGTATTGTCAATGGGAAGAATTAATTGAATATCATCAGCGTATATGTAATGCATTAACCCAGTCCAGCTAATAGGTGGCATAGTGGCAGCATGTATATGTTAAATAGTGTGGCGGATAGGGCCAACCCTTGTGGGACTCCTGTTCGAAGTTCTATTTTATTTGACATTGTATCTTTGATCTGTACTTGGAAGTATTTGTTATTTAGGTATGATTTGAACCACTTAATTGTATTATTGCTTAGTCCTATTTCTTCTAGTCTATTTAGCAGTATTACATGGTTTACTGTATCGAATGCCACTGATAGGTCTAGCATTACCAGTATATAATGTTTACCGCTGTCAAACCCTCTCATGATGTTGTCTATTAGTGCCAGCAGGAGAGTTTCAGTGCTATAGTTTTTTTCGGAATCCGTGTTATGACGGGTATAGGATGTTATTTGTTTCTAATTGTTCTGCTAATTGGTTTTGTACAGTTTTTTCTATTAGTTTTGCAAGTAGAGGTAGGTTTGATACCGGCCTATAGTTGCTAAGGACAAGGGGATCACTGTTTTTTTTCTTTAAAATCGGTTTCACTGTTGCTCCTTTAAGCATATCTGGCATGGTTCCTTCTGTTAAGGATAGATTAATGATATTGGTTAGAGTCGGAGAGACTGTGGAGGCTAATTTTTTGTAAGTCTATGGTTGGTATTGTGTCTTGTGTATGTGGGGTGGGATTTAGGTTTTTTAGCGTTGACTCTACTAGTTCTGAAATTTCAGTGAATGCTGTCCATTGTTTAACATCTCTTTTTTGCATTTTGATTGTTTGTGTTGATGATTTTGGAATCTTTGTTTTTAGGTTCATAATTTTGTCCTTGAAAAAATTAGCTATTTCATTACATCTGCTGGTAGGTTTGGGGAAGATTCATTTTTGTCGTTTGTGAGGTTTTTAACGATGGTGAATAAAGTTCTGGGGTTGTTTGAAAATCTTTCAATTTTAGTACTGTAATATTGCTTTTTTGAGTTGAGGATTACTTGTTTATAGTAGGTGAGAAGTTTTCTGTATTTTGTCAGGTTTTTTGCTGTTTTATTTATCTTCCATTCTTTTTCTTTTTTTCTCAGATTTCTTTTGACTTTATCTTTTCATTGTACCAGGGGTTTGTTTCTTTGGGTTCTTTGATGTTAATCAATTTAGTTGGGTTTATTTTATTGGCTAAAGTTCTGGTTGTTTGTAACCATGTTAAGGTAGCAGAGCAGCAGTTTGTGTAATCTATTTCTTTTAGTCTCACTTCTAAATTGTCTTTCAGGATGTCTGTTATACGGCGGGCGGTAGTTAAATTCAATGGGTATATTTTTAATTTTCTTTTGTTCGGTGTATTTGAAGGAGGATTTAATGAGGAAATGATCTGACCAAGGGATCTGTATATGCTTGGTGTTGATGTGTTCTAAGTGTTTATGATTAGTAAATGATAGATCAAGGGAGTATCCTGCTTTGTGTGTGGGCTTGTCGGTAGTAAGAGTGAATCCTAGTGCTGTCATGAAATCCATGAATGTTTGGCAGGTATTGGATAGGGGCTGTTTATCCATATGTAAGTTGAAATCTCCTAGGACAATTGTGGGTTTAGTGGTATTTAGGTGTGTCGTTAGGAATTCAATTAGTGGTGAGATATTTAATTTCATATATTACAAATTTAAAAAAGACAAGGAGAATTTGTGCAAACCTCTTGCTATATATATTGTAGACTCGGTGCTTAAAAATATAACAAAATCATGGACACTAGAGTTGATCTTTTTTGCTATTAGGAATCCTCTGTGCATCTCCCAGGCTTTCCTGAAATCTGTTGCCTGCATCACCAATCCTTGGGAGGCCGTTCCCTGTAATCAGTACCCTTTCTGTGAAGAAATGTTTTCTAATTCCACTCCTGAGCCTACCCTGTTGGCACCTCCTATCATGACTGCTTGTTCTAGAATTTTCCTGTCCGCTGAGAAAGGTTTGCTTAGGGAGAGGCATATCAAAATGCCCAGGCATCCAATGGCATCTCCCCACTTCCAATAGATGAGTAGGCATGCAAGTCTGCCTCATGCGGTGACTGGATAAAGCAGGCCCACAAAAATAAGTGTCAGTCTTCCTGAAAATCTCCCAGTGTCCTGCAGATTATAATAAGAAGGTAAGGGCCATCGAGACCTCCCCAGGAACAGTTCCACTGTAATGCAAGCAAAAGCATGTACCTTATAGAATTATGCGCATAATGTTACCTGCATACAGGGCAGGTAGTTTACACAGGTAAAATGTTTTACATCTGCTGAAATCCCTTTGAAAATTGCCTTCTTAAAGTGGATGAGATTGAATTTTCAATCTGGATACCAAAGGAAAATACAGAGAGAAACTTGACAAAGAATTTCACAGGAGATAGTGGTTGTATTTTCTTTTGTGCAGCTTTTCAGGGAGGCTAATGGTAAACCAAACGCACTGCCATGAAAAAGAGAGGATTAGTACAGATGAATCCACATCTTTCCTTTTTGCTATTAAAACGTTTACCAAAATAAACCAAGCAAACATGCAGTAGTGAACTATTTGCAAGGTGGCCAATATCTGCAGGTGTTTTCAGTGCTATAGAGGATGTGACCTTTGACACCAGCATCTTGTTTTATGTCTTGGATCTCAAGATGGGGGTCCTTACTTTTCTGTCAACTTCTTCCACCTTTTTCTTTTAGATCATAAGAACATAAGAAGTTGTCATTCTGGGTCAGACCGAGGGTCCAAGACCAGCAACCTGTTTCCAGCAGTGGCCAATCCAAGATACAAGTACCTGGCAAATATCCAAACATTAAATAGATCCCATGCTACTAATGCCAGTAATAAGCATTGCTATTCCCAAAGTCAGTTTGATTAAAAGCAGTTTATGGACCTCTCCTCTAGGAACTTGCCCAAACCTTTTTTAAACCCAGCGATGCCAACTGTCTTAACCACATCCTCTGGCAATAAATTCCAGAGCTTAATTGTGCATTGAGTGAAATAATTTTCTCCAATTTGTTTTAAATGTGCTACTTGCTAACTTCATGGAGTGCCCCCTAATCCTTGTATTATATGAAAAATTAAAAAACCGATTCACATTTACTCATTCATGTCCTTTCATGATTATGTAGATCTCTATCATATCCCCCCCCCCCCCCCAAGCTGAACAGCCCTAACCTCTAACGTTTCCTCATAGGGGATCCATTCTATCCCCTTTATCATTTTGGTCGCCCTTCTCTGAACTTTTTCCAGTGCAATTATATCTTTTTTGAGATGCGGCAACCAGAATTGCACACAGTATTCAAGGTGTAGTCTCACCATGGAGCAATATAGAGGTAGTATGACATTCTCCATTTTATTCACCATTCCTTCCTAATAAATGCCTAATAATAAGCTGATGATTTCAATGTATTGCCCACTATGTCACCCAGATCATTGTCCTGGGTGATATTACCTAATATGGAACCTAACATTATGTAGCTACAACGTAGGTTACTTTTCCCTATATGTAAAACCTTGCACTTGTCCACATTAAATTTCATTTGCCATTTGGATGCCCAGTCTTCCAGTCTTGCAAGGTCCTCCTGCAATTTATCACAATTTGCATACGAATTAACAACTCTGAATAATTTTGTGTCGGCTGCAAATTTGATCACTTCACTCATTGTTCCCCTTTACAGATTATTTATAAATATATTAAAAAGCACCAGTCCAAGTGCAGATCCCTGAGGCACTCCACTGATTACTTTTCTCCACTGTCTCAACCCTCAAATCAGGTATTTATGCCTCAAGCAGCCAATTAGGAGTCAGGGCATAATAAGCTAGGTGACTCTAGTCTCACTACTTTTGAAAGTTCATATTATTCCTTATGCCCCAATACATGTGTTCCTCTTGAGGGGGTTGTCTATGGGTGAGCTACAGTACAGTCTCAATTCCCATTAATTTGTTACAGTTTTAGCTGCAATGCAGACTTCCCTCCATCAGGGGACGTCAAAGAGCATTTTCTCCAGGCTGATAAAGCTCTTCCCTCTACCTGCACTATACCCAGGCCTATGAGTAGATGTGAATCGGTTATTTACACTTTTGGATAATAAAAGGACTAGGGGGCATTCCATGAAGTTAGCAAGTAGCACATTTAAGACTAATCGGAGAAAATTATTTTTCACTCAATGCACAATTAAGCTCTGGAATTTGTTAGAGGATATGGTTAGTGCAGTTAGTATAGCTGGGTTCAAAAAAGGTATGGATAAGTCCTTGGAGGAGAAGTCATTAACTGCTGTTAATCAAGTTTACTTAGGAAATAGCCACTGCTATTAATTGCATCAGTAGCATGGGATGTTCTTGGTGTTTGGGTAATTGCCAGGTTCTTGTGGCCTGGTTTGGCCTGGCAATTTCTTATGTTCTTATGTACATAACCCTGCCTTATCACCACAAGATGCTTCTGCATCGAGTTACCTTTGGCTCCTTGCCGTAACCTTCTGGCCTATATTGGGCTAGCCTATCCTGTGGCCTCTAGGCCTCTCCCTAACTTGCTCCTCAGGGCATTCTTGTCTTGCTGCCTTTGGGCTTTTATGTTCCATGTTCTGTGTTGTCCTTGTCTTGCCCTATCCTGTCTTACCTTAGTCTATTCCTGTCTAAGCTTCAATTCCAGTCTTACCTGCATGCTGTTCCTGTCTAAGCCTCAGTTATAGCCTTATTTGCATGCTGGATAATAGGACTAGGGGGCACTCCATGAAGTTAGCAAGTAGCACATTTAAAACAAATCAGATAAAATTATTTTTCACTAAATGCACAATTATACTTTGGAATTTCTTGCCAGAGAATGTGGTTAGGGCAGTTAGTGTAGCTGGATTTAAAAAATATTTGGATACGTTCTTGGAGAAGTCTACTAACTGCTATTAATCAAATTGACTTAGGGAATAGCCACTGGCATTACTAGCATGGAATCTATTTAATGTTTGGGTACTTGCCAGGTTCTTGTAGCCTGGATTGGACACTGTTGGAAACAGGTTGCTGGGATTGATGGACCCTTGGTCTGACCCAGTATGGCAACTTTTTATGTTCTTATGTTACAATCTATTAGCCAGTTTGCAATCCATAAAAAGACATTGCCTCTTATCCTATGACTTATTAATTTTCTTAGCAGTCTCTCAAAGGGGACTTTGTCAAACGTCTTCTGAAAATCCAAATACACTAAATCTACTGGTTCACCTTTATCCATATGCTTATTAACCCCTTCAAAAATTGTAGCAGATTTGTGAGGCAAGAGTTCCCTTGAGTAAATCCATGCTGGCTATGTCCCATTAAACCATGTCTATCTGTATCTGTGATTTGGTTCTTTAGAATAGTTTCTATTTTTCCTGGTGAAGGAGTTCGATTCCATGAACCCCTGAAGACTGCACCTCTGAGACGCCTCTCGTCTCTTCATGCCTACAGTGAAACGCACAGCCATCTTGATTTACTAATATTTGCAACGCAAACGGAACCTAATACGTAGTGACGTACTCACGCACTAACATTTAGTGAAACATAACTCCATTTTGGAATCATAATTTGTATTGTATTAATACGAACGCCGCCGCAAATGTCTAACCCGTCAATTAAATGACGAAACAATAGTCTGATCATAAGCTACACCTACTAGAGACCACGCTAGCTATTGCTTGTTCAGCAGTTTGTAAATTGTTTGTTCAGCAAAAACCAGAACGCATGTGTGAAAGATAAGAACTGTAAAGTGTATAAAGGTTTGCTCCAGAGGGGGCGTGGCATGCAGTTGTACTAAGCCGTTGTCTTAGCTGCATCTTGCTGGCAATAAAAGTCTATCTTTACGGATCAGTTGTCTGGGCCTCCTTACTGACTAAAAAGAGACGGTTACATTTGGCGAGCTCAGCCAGGAGGTACCGGAGACGCTATTTTAGCTCTCCAGAAGGTCCGGTAGTTTGGTGGCGGAGCAGTCCCCCAGACACACCTGGTGAGTGGCCACCGCTGAGTTCAGCGATCAGGTTTCTGAGGGGATCGTTCCACAGAAATTCTGCTGAGATCTCTGGGTTGATGATCCGGGAAGAAGGCTTTCGTGACGATCGGAAGACCCCTGCAGGCGAGTATCATGGAAACAAGGGAATAAGTGAAGAATAGATAAGGAAAATAACCGGTCCATCCCCGGCGGACCGAGGGGGCCTTGATCACACCCCACACAGTGTGTTAGTAGGAATTACGTTCCGAAGACCACGCGCATGATAAGGAGAAAATTATAAGTGAAGTATACGATAGTGGGAATAGGTTTCTTGTTGTGTGAAAGAGAGTGAATGGCCTCGCAGTTCTAGACCGGGCGACCGCGTTCTAGTCGGGGCAATTGTGACCCTTTGTGTCTGGCGGATACGGACCCCTTACCTATCCGTCTTCCCTTCCCTTCTCTGTCTGTGAATTCTATCCTAATGGGAGGGGGCGGCTCGACTCCATTAAAAGTCATGACGGAACACTATAGGGAAGTGTTCGATAGACATAAATGTACAAAACCCGGAATGATTCAACGATGTACCCATAGGTGGCCCAGTTTGTGTGTAAATTGGCCTCCGGTAGGAACTTTCAATTTCCAAACGGCCACAAGGGTCCAGAATATAGTTATACGAGAAGGGAATCCGGGTTGCCCTGAGGATATACCGTACATAACCGCGTGGATAGCAGTTATTGAAAATCCTCCGCTGTGGGCAAAGAAGCTAGTAGAGGGAGCCGCCCTCGTAATGGTAACTCAAGTGTGCAAAATGGGAGACCGGAAGTCCCCAAACCGGAAGAGAAGGGGAAAGGCGGCCATATTGGAACCTACAGAGCATGCATCATCTGCGGCGGCCATATTTGTAGTACAAGGGAATCCACGGACTCCAGAAAAAAAAATTAAACCCCTGCCGCCCGCAGCACTGCCCGACGCTGAAAATATCTTGCCGCCACCATATGCCCCTAGTTGTCCCCTGGCATATCCCACGCCACCAAGTCCCCCAGTTCCCTCCAATGCGCACGCCGATCCTAGGATGGCACCGGCTCATGAAGAGCAACCCGAAGCGGCAGCCGCAAAGGTAGAAGGCGGCAGCGAGTCGTCCGTGGCAGACGGAACTCGCAGTAAAACCCAAGCCGCAGCAAGTTTGCAATTACCAATTAGGGAGACATCAACTGTAGTTCCTGTAGTCCCGACTGAAGAAAACGAACATCGCACTACGCAAACAATAAAGTTATTTACCTACATACCTTTTACATCCAGCGATCTGTTCAATTGGAAACAGCTTGGGCCGTCATACGCTGAAAAACCAGAACAGATGATCGACTTTTTACGGGGCATTTTCGCAGCCCATAATCCCAACTGGGCTGACATTCGGCATTTAGCCTCCATTCTTTTCACCACGGAAGAACGCCGACAGATACAATTAAACATGGAAGAGGCAGCTCGATTAGGAGCCGGGTCAGATGGACGTCCCGAAGACGTAGTGAGAGACTTAGCCCCGACTGCAGATCCCAACTGGGATTTCCAGACCGCGGCAGGGCGGGAGCACATTACCGCCTATCAGACCGCGTTTCTTGAAGCTTTAAAGAAAGGAAAGCAGAAAGTTGTAAACATGGGAAAAATCCAAGACGTGGTGCAGAAGAGAGACGAGTCCCCCGGAAACTTTTTGGAGCGATTGATGGATGCGTACCGCCAATACAGCCCATTTGATCCAGAAGACCCCAAACATCAATCCATCATAGTGATGAGCTTCGTTGGGCAGTCCTGCCCAGACATTCGCCGGAAGTTGCAAAAGCAGGAAGGGTTCGAGGGAATGAATATCAGCCAATTAAAGGCAATGGCTGATAAAGTCTATGTAAACCGAGAACCGGATGGAGACAGGAAAGAAAAGAAAGAAGCTAGAAAGTTAAGAGAAAGTGTCAGTTTGTTAGCCGCAGCGTTGGAAGAAACTAATTTCGGGAACCCGTCCAGGCAGTATCACGGGTATCCCGGACCCCGAGGAAGAGGCAGATCGCCCTCTAGAGGGCTGCCAAGAGGACGAGCAAATAGAGGAGGATCGTTTAGAGGTGGAAGAATGCCATTGGGAACCAATCAATGCGCATATTGTAAACAAGAAGGACATTGGAAGTCTGAGTGTCCGGAGTCCCTGCAAGCAAGGCAGGAAGGACATACTCCGTCCAAATCTAAGGAAACGGAATGGCAGATGACCGTAGGTGAAACTTCCGGCGAAGATAGTGAAGCATGACTAGATAGGGGAACCCTTCCCATAGACCCTTTGGTGGAAATAAGAGTAGGGGCTGAAACATTCAAGGGACTGTTGGACACGGGGGCACAAAGATCAGTAATGACCACAGCCATCACCATGCCTATGTCAAAAAATATCTCTATAGTCGGGGCTTCAGGAAAGCCACTAAGCGCTCCCTTCCTCCAGAAACGGCAGGTTACAGTAGGAGGACAGTTAGTGTCCCATCAATTCCTTTACGTGCCAGGGTGCCCAGTACCACTCATAGGGAGAGACCTCCTGTGTAAATTAAGGGCTACGTTGCAATTCGAGCCCACCGGTGAAATCAAGGCATCCTTTGCCGATAATCCTGTCTCTCTCATTTGTCCACTCCAAGAGGAATGGAGACTACATCTCCCCGTCCTTGAACAAATCACTCCGCATCGATACGAAGTGAACACCCCTCTCAACGAACAATGAAGACAGCTAATGGATAGCGTGCCTAAAGTATGGTCTGAGCAGAACCCGGGAGGAATAGCTATCGACGCTACCCCCATATGGATAGAGATGAAACAGAATGCACAGGTGATTAATCAACCTCAATACCCCATTCCATATATGGCCAGACAAGGAATTGAGATACACCTGCAGAGACTGTATGATTTGGGCATTCTCAGGCGAATCCGATCTGCGTGGAACACTCCTTTGTTGCCCGTAAAGAAACCTGGTTCTACTGATTACCGACCAGTACAGGATCTACGGAAAGTGAATAATCAAGTAGCAGATCTAGTAGCCCTCGTACCAAATCCATACTCAATTTTGGCTCAAGTTTCCCCTGCATCCAAGTGGTACAGTGTTATTGATCTCAAAGATGCTTTCTTCTCCGTTCCAGTAGTAGAAGAATGCCAGAAGATCTTTGCCTTCACATGGGAAAATGCACAAACTGGAATCAAGCAGCAGTACACATGGACTCGCTTGCCGCAAGGGTTCAAGCACTCACCTACGCTGTTCGGTGAGCAACTGGCAAAAGACTTGAAGATGTACCAAGTCATGTATGGACCAGTAATACAGTATGTGGATGACCTTCTGTTGTTTCGTGAAACGTATCACGAATGTGCAGTAGCCACTCTCCACTTGCTAAAGACGTTGTACTCAAAAGGATACCGTGCAAGTAAAAAGAAGGCGCAAATCTGTGAATTGGAAGTAGAATACTTGGGCTTCCAAATCCGGGAAGGTACCTGTTGTCTTGGAATGTCCCGTACCAGTTCAATACGAGGTCAACCTGTACCCACTTGCAAGAAAGAGCTCCGAGCGTTCCTTGGAGCTGCTGGATATTGCAGACTGTGGATTGCTAACTATGCTGTTATTGCCCAGTCCCTGTACGACAAGCTGCGGGGAAAGGAGGCAGAATCTCAGCCTTTTCAGTGGGAAACACATGAATTGACAAGCTTACAACAACTGAAAGACGCCTTGATTGAACCCCCTGCTCTAGGGTTGCCAGATGTAATGAAACCATTTCATCTATACGTCGATGAGAAGAAAGGAATGGCCATTGGGGTATTGACTCAAACTTTAGGCTCGTGGGAACGACCTGTTGCATATCTGTCAAAAGGAATGGACAATGTTGCAAAAGGATGGCCAGGTTGTCTTCGAAGCATTGCAGCAGCGTGCTTACTAATTCCAGAGGCTGTCAAATTAACTTTTGGTCAAATTCTAAACGTAACTACTCCCCACACTATTCAAGGACTTCTAGAAACGCATGGACCAAAATGGATGACCAACTCACGTCTTGTAAAATACCAAGCCTTACTGTGCGAAACACCTGAAATTCAAATACAAGACAGCAAAAATTTGAACCCGGCCACTCTTATGCCGGCACCTGAACCCGTTGACCATGACTGTGAAGAGGTCATGACTACAATACATTCCAGCAGACCCGACTTGAGGGATCAACCCTGGCAGGGAGCATGGACTCTATTTACTGATGGAAGCAGCCAAGTTATTGATGGAATTCGGGTTGCTGGTTATGCTGTGGTTTCTGAAGATGACATCATTGAAGCTGAGTCCCTACCTCCTGGGACATCAGCTCAAAAAGCTGAACTAATCGCTCTTACTCGAGCTCTACAATTGGCAGAAGGACAGACTGTGAACATCTATACAGATTCCAAATATGCTTTCCTCACCATCCAAGTACATGGAGCCTTATACAAGGAGCGAGGCTTTCTCACCGCCGAAGGAAAGCAACTGGCTAATGCGTCTGAAATACATCAATTACTAAATGCTGTATGGGCACCGCAAAAGGTAGCTGTCATGCATTGTAAAGCCCACACAGGAAAATCAGATCCCGTTGCAAAAGGAACCAATGGGCAGACAAAACAGCGAAAGAAGCAGCCCGTGCTCAATTACAGCCCATCCCAGCTACAACTTGTCCACTTCTACAATTCCCAACGGAAACTCCTGCCTATTCAACCGAAGAGAATGATTGGGCACAGGCTGAGAGATTCCACCATCACGATGGCTGGTGGATTCTGCAAGATAACAGAATATGGATACCTGAAGCGTTAGCTTGGACTATTGTCAAAGAAGCCCACAACAGAACTCATCTTGGTCGAGATGCACTAATGAAGCTATTGGAGAAAACGTATTACATCAACAGAATTACTCAGTTGACTAAACATGCAATCAATCAATGTGTAACGTGTGCAAGAAACAATCCCAGAAATGGACCTGGTCCTGCCCCCGGACATATCCTACGAGGAACTACGCCGTTTCAAGTTTGTCAAATCGATTTCACCCACATGACACCCTCTAGAGGATACAAAGCAATGCTGGTAGCTGTCTGTACTTATACTGGATGGATCGAAGCCATACCCACACGAACTGAGACTGCCAAAGAGGTAGTGGCTTTGCTCCTTCATCAGATCTTACCACGATACGGATTACCAAGGCAAATCAATTCAGACAATGGACCAGCTTTCACCAGTGATGTTACACAGCAATTAAGCAGAATTCTGGGTGTGAGTTGGCATCTACACTGTGCGTGGAGACCCCAGAGCAGCGGAGCTGTTGAACGAGCTAATAGAACTCTGAAAAATCAAATGGCTAAGCTATGCCAAGAAACAAAGACTAAATGGCCAGACATCCTACCTTTAGCCTTACTACATATCCGATGCAGTCCAAGAAAGTCTGGTCTAACACCCTATGAAATGATGTATGCAAGACCTCCACCCCTTCCATCTTTTCCTGAGTCGCTGCAAATACAAGGAGAGCTGTCTCTCAGTAACCAACTTAAAGGACTATATAACACAGTCCTCGCCATCCAGAACTACACATGCGACATTGAACCATTAGTCTTGCTAACCCCGACTCATCCATTCCAAATCGGAAATTCTGTATGGATGAAGGACTGGGATGAATCAGATTTCCTCAAACCACGATGGAAGGGTCCATACACAGTGTTACTCACCACTCCTACTGCTGTAAAAGTCTCTGGATGCCCTTCATGGATTCACTGGACCCGCCTGAAACCTGCTGCCTCCAGTTGGCAGGTCTCCAGGATTGGAGACAACAAGTTAAAATTCACTCAAAACAGGCAACAAATTAGTCCAGGGTAAATGCCTATAGTACCTTGCTAAAGAGTGCTAACATATACATTTTTCTTCCTTTCAGAATTAATCAACTGATCTACTTACAAGGCAAACCTCCAGCCATGAGAAATAGACTTCTACAAGTTATTCTACTAATCTCATGTTCTACAACTACATCTCTTGTTCTACCCCTAAGCAAGAACTGCACAGAATGTGTCAAATCAATCCGTACTACAACTCCAGATGGATTCCAGGTTGTCTCTACCATTATACACCAATCTCAGCCACCTACTTCATGTGCAACGCAGCCTGCATGCGCATTAAATACCACTCAAGGATACCAGTCTTTTCACCGATGCCTAGAGGGTGACAAGGTTATTTGTCACACACCAACAACTCCCAAGTACTATAACATTACCATTACTGCTGGATTACCAAAGAGCTACACATCAAGTATTATTCCAGAAGGAAAAGGTATTCTTTACTACATCAACTCGACCAAAGTCCTTGTCGGGGGAGAATCTACCGTCACGATATCCTTCGATGCCTGTGAAGCCATTGATAAACACCCAAATGCACTCCATTGCGGTTCTCAATCCTGGAAAAATTCCTATGTTTATAACCACAAGTACCTTTGTCCGTACAATCGAGCTGCCAACCCATCAAGTTGGCTACCCTGTCAAGGAGACTTGATCTTGTCGGGTTGGGCCCTGGTATGTGACTATACAGGAGGAGGTTACCATGGCTGCCACGGAATCGGCAGATTAACTGCAGTAACTGGTAATATTGTGTCCGTGCAATGGCCCATACGAGGTGAAGGATCCCCCTGGCAAGATACTTGGGGATTTGGCATCGACGGAACTGGAAAAGACCCAATGACTTACATAACAATCACCCAGCGTAGAGACAAGCCTCGCCCAATCATTCATCAGACCACGGTAGTGGGCTATCAATCCTTCTTTGATGAAATATCCCAAGTGTCAGAAGAATTGAAAAAGCATGCCTTTTCCCATCAAGCAAAGAATATGTTTGTGAATCTGGCTGAGAATATAGCTCTCTCTCTCGAAGTTAAGAATTGCTTTGTCTGCGGAGGCACACACACAGGGGAGCAATGGCCATGGGAAGCCAAAGAAGTCTTCCAAACCGACCTCAATCACTTGAACACAACTATAACTTACAAACGAAAGACACATCCATACGAGTGGGCTCTCCAGACAGATGTCATTGGCAGACAATGCATATCTCGACAACACTCTCGAATCTATACTACATCTGTTGGAAATTCACCATGTACAGGGGTCCTTACTGCTAACCTAACCAAACTAACTTGGTGGCAGACAGAGAATTTGACTATGCCCACTACCTTGTGGACTGACTCAACCCTAAACAAAACGTGGACTGCTGCTGGGGTGCCCAACACCATCTTCGCTGCGCCAGATGGATACTACTTCGTTTGTGGTCGAAGGGCTTATGAACTGTTACCACTCAACTGGTATGGCACCTGTTTCTTGGCCACCATTCGGCCAAGTTTCTTTCTCTTACCAATCACTGCTGGAGAAACATTAGGTGTACCTGTCTACAGTCCTATGAAACCAAACAAGCGTCGCAGAACTACTAAGGTTTCCATTGGAGATTGGAAAGATCAGGAGTGGCCTCCTGAACGAATTGTACAATACTATGGCCCTGCCACTTGGGCTGAGGATGGTTCTTATGGATACAGAACTCCAATCTATATGTTAAATCGTATTATCCGACTACAAGCAGTGTTGGAGCTTCTGACTAACGATTCTGCCATGGCTCTCAATATCCTTGCCAAGCAGAACACCAAAATTATCACAGCTGTCTACCAAAACCGTTTAGCCTTGGACTACCTCCTAGCTCAAGAAGGAGGCGTGTGTGGAAAGTTTAATCTCTCTAATTGTTGTTTACAGATTGATGATAAGAGTAAAGTCATCGAAGAGATCACTGATCGAATGATCCGATTGGCCCATGTTCCTGTGCAGACGTGGACCGGTGTCCTTGACTGGACAGCCTCTCTACCGAATTGGCTTACTTCAATTCCCGGATTGAAAGACATTCTCATCCCTCTGCTGTTTTTTGTTCTCACTTGCATTTTGTTTCCTCTTTGTTTACCTCTCATTTTCAGAAATCTACGATCTATGATTGAAACCATTGCTGATCGCAGAGCAGCTGCTCATGTTATGATGATCAATAAGTATGTGTCTATTTCCACATTCCCAGATTCTGATTCATCTGACTCTGATGTCACTTGATTCTGATGATGAGTACTTTGATACTAAACTCTAAAGCTCCATAACTAACTTCCCACGTTGGACCACATTTGTTGCTAGGATAAGCCGGGCTACAAAGGGGGGTGACGCCAATAGGGTCCACCCGTCTCAAACTCGTGAAGAAACCAACGACCTGGCAACATCTTAGGGTCCACCTTGAAGTTCTATGTATTAATTTTTGTTTCTCTTTTCAGTTACTTAACAGCTACGAGTGATACTTCCACCTTCCACCGAAGTTGAAGTATCAAAGGGGGGAATGAAGGAGTTCGATTCCATGAACCCCTGAAGACTGCACCTCTGAGACACCTCTCGTCTCTTCATGCCTACAGTGAAACGCACAGCCATCTTGATTTACTAATATTTGCAACGCAAACGGAACCTAATACGTAGTGACGTACTCACGCACTAACATTTAGTGAAACGTAACTCCATTTTGGAATCATAATTTGTATTGTATTAATACGAACGCCGCCGCAAATGTCTAACCCGTCAATTAAATGACGAAACAATAGTCTGATCATAAGCTACACCTACTAGAGACCACGCTAGCTATTGCTTGTTCAGCAGTTTGTAAATTGTTTGTTCAGCAAAAACCAGAACGCATGTGTGAAAGATAAGAACTGTAAAGTGTATAAAGGTTTGCTCCAGAGGGGGCGTGGCATGCAGTTGTACTAAGCCGTTGTCTTAGCTGCATCTTGCTGGCAATAAAAGTCTATCTTTACGGATCAGTTGTCTGGGCCTCCTTACTGACTAAAAAGAGACGGTTACACTGGCACTGAAGTCAGGCTCACTGGTCTATAGATTCTCTGATAACCCCGAGAGTCCTTTTTAAATATCGAGTTTACGTTGGCCACATTCCAGTCATCCGGTCCAATGAACGATTTTAATGGCAGGTTAGAAATTACTAGTAATAGATCTGAAATTTCAGTTTTGAGTTCGTTCAGAACCCTGGGGAATATACCATTTGACCCAGATGATTTGTTACTGTTCAGTTTGTCAATCTGGCCTACTGCATCTTCCAGGTTCACCGTTATTTGGTTCAATTCATCTGAAACATTACCCTTGAAAACTTTCTGGATCGAGTATCTCCCAAACATCATCATTTGTAAACACCTAACCAAAGAATTTAGGTAGACTTTCACTGATGGCCTTATCTTCCCTAAGTGCCTCTTTAACCCTTCCATCATCTAACTGTCCAACTGGTGCCCTCACAGGCATCCTGCTTCAGAAATTAAAAAAAAAAAAAAAAAGCTTTTTATTTTGAGTTTTTGCTTCTACGGCCAGCTTCTTTTCGTTATTCAAATTCTCTCTTAGCCCGCTTTTGCTATTTTTTCGTTTCAAGATCTTTGACTTTCTTTTTGCACCATATATATCCAAATGGTATGCAAATCTGGTTCTCTTTTGAGCACCTTTTCCAGTCTTCTTGTACATCTTTTCTTCCGATGACAGTCTGGAAGAATCCTCATCACTTTTAAGAGAAGTCTATTTGAAAGGGAGCTTTAATTTCCTTCCTGAGCATTGCTACCTGCATTTCTTACTCAACAGACAGTTTCACTGATGACAGGCTATAACTCGGCAGGTGCTTTGGACAATTTTGTATTAGACATAATAGCATATTAAGCATAATCTCTTTTAAACCCCAGGCCACAGCTCTTGTCAAAGCCTGTCAGTTCCAGTTATATAATGCTTCTGAGATGGTGAAGTTCCTTTTCCATGCATGGTTTTTGTTTCCCTTAGATTATTCAGGCTACCAATGACTGTTGTACCTCTCAAACTGCTCCTGAATATATGAAATATTATTTCACATCTCATTTGAAATACCTTCGTCCACTCCAAGGTTCTCATAGCCACTCCTTACGAGGAGGGCAGTTTGAAAATTGTCCGCCTGTATACAGGTAGAAAGTAAGCATAGTTTTACCATCAGGAAAAGTAGGTGGGATTAGAGGCAGCGTTAGGTCTGGGGGAGGCCACAATGCATGTAGTTTTGCATTTTAAAAAAACATGCGCTCTGAGGGGGCTTCTATATTAGCAGTCGAAGGGGGCACCAAAGTTAGATTGCAGGAGACCAGGAATAGAGCTTTCTTCTGCATTACCCCTTCTTTGTGGAACGGGCTTCCTTTGGAAATCCATGGCATGAATTACAGGCCTTTCGAAAGTAGGTGAAGGATCGTCTGTCCCGGGAGGCTTTGGGGGAGTGTATTTTGGTTTTTATTTTTTTTTAATTGTTATAATATTATGTCTCTGATATACATATATATATATTTTTTTTTTTAAATATTTTTTAATGTGAAATTGTGAGCCACCCAGAACAAATGTCTGGTAATTGGGTGGGTAAGAAATTGCTATAAATAAATAAATGTGCATTGTTTCTCCAGGGCAAAAAGTATCCACAGGAAGAGGAGGCACAAAGCTCTGCAGGAACTATTTCTGGGGGTGATTTTCAAAGGGAAAGTGCGTGCGTATTTTACTTTTGATAAGCGATGCAAAGTCCATCAGGAAAAGTAGCCGCACAGTAGTCTGCGGCTACTTTTGAAAATTGCCCCGGTGATAAATATTCCATTAGATCTCATTTGCTTTGAAGTCCCCACTCACTCTCTCCAGGGTTCTCATGTCCACTCCTTTCTGACAGATTAACACTCAGAGCACCCACTGAGGTTGCAGGAACTGCGGGGCCATGCGGTACTTTGTACGCATGGCTGCAAGTTCATTTTTAAAAGGAAGCGCCTCAAAGAGTTTCCCTTTGAAAATTTGGTCTGTGAGTGGAATGGGGGTTTGGGGGGGGGGGGGGGGGAGGAGAGCACAAAGCACCTGCATCCGTTTGCGCCCGCATGGAAGCAGTCGCAAAAGTACGTGCCGGATAGGATGCAGGTGGTGAGGGATTCTGACATCTCTGCTTGTGATTTCCCTTCCCTGACCTGACTCTGCACACTTTCACCTGCATTGGGGTGGGGAGGCAAGAGCAATAATTAACCTATGATTTCACATGGATAAATATGCACTCACCCATGGAAATCACTCTGATTATTGCGCCCTGAGTGAGTGCTTTATTGTAGTTGTACTGAATTGAAAACCTTTACGGGTCTTTAAGGGTCTCTGCAAAAACTTGCAACGTTTTTTTCTGCAGTCGCTGGTTCAGTAGGCAGTTAAAATCTCAATGCCCTTTCCTTCACTGCTTTTGTATTCCTCCATTAACTCTCTCTCTCTCTCATGATGTAGGACATTCTCTGTGATTATTCTGTGACATTATTCTGGACGAGGTTAGCTAAATAACTCAGGAAAAATACACATACGTATAACAGAGACATGGAAACTAGGGATGTGCAATCGTTTTTCCCGAATTAGGCAATGTCAATGGAATTGCCTAATTCGGAATGGTTCGGGAGAACCGAAAAAAGATTGAAATTTTTCCAAAATTTATGGAAAAAAAATTCATTTTTGAGTTAGCGCGCGTTAACTCCCGATAGTGTGCACTAACTGCCAGGTTAGTGCTATCAGGAGTTAGTGCGCACTAACCCGAAAATCGGGACCCCTGAAAAAAAAAAATCCCGAACCGTGGGAAAAACGAAATTCCCGCGGGGGGGGGGGGGGGGCCTCGAAACGAAGCCCGACACGAAATTTTTACATCTCTAATGGAAACAGGCAGACGAAAGGCTGAATTAGATTGAAAAGTCATGAATGACTCAAAATTAACATATATTTTGTTAATATTGCATATATTGCTGCAAACCATAGAAAAGGTTCAAATCCCACTGCTATGTCTTGTGACTTTGGGCAAATCGCCTCACTCTGTGTTGCCTTAGGTACAAACTTAGGACCCTATTTACTAAGCATTTTCCCCGTAGACACAAAATGGGAGAAACCCTTCAGTAAATATAACCCCTTTAGATGGAAAGCCCTCTGGGGGCTAAGGAAACACCTACAGTACCTGAATGTAATTTGCTCTGAAGTGACAAAAAGCGGAATATAAGTTCATTTCAGAAAAAAAAGCCCGTAAAATGAATTGTTATGTCTAGAAGTATTTAGGGTGATATTTGAAATTGAAGAACCTGACAGGGAACTTATTTTAAGAGACAATAAGAGTCAGGTTAGTTTTAGGGCTAGGACAAGTCACAATAACCAAATGAGCCTCTATTGTATTGAACCCATCGTGCAGAATCATAATCTGCTCACCCTTTAAGTACTTCGTGCATAGTAATATGCTTCTCTGTATATTTGCTGAAAGATTGGCTTATGACTTACTGAACTTTCTATCTTTATAATTTGTTTGAGCGTGAATAATGTATTTCTAGTTTTCATATAGAAAGGACTAAAATATATGGAGATGTTTAAGGCAGGGTTGCAAATAGAATCAGAGTTTCCAGCCTCACAGCTTTCTGAGCTGACTTGTGCATGAGTAGCCCATTCTGGCAGGCATAAGAGAGCCAGATTTTAATGGGAAACAAATGCGGATTCTGTTTATTTTGGAGATGTCTGTTATTACTCATGCAACTGTGGACACATGTAACAGTGCTTGGGAACTGTTATTTTGAGCTTTTGCGAGGAGATGAGAGCTAAAGGATGAGATAAAAATAACCTTTGCCAGCAGAAGCCCATTTCTGTACATTGACTTATGGGGTATTCCTATTATTTTGTTTGATGGCAGTGTGTGGCTCCATTCATCTTGCCTTTCAGTTGTGAATATTCTGCTTCCTTATATTTTGCATGAATGCACTGCAGTATGAGAAATCAGTTGTGGCACACATAGTGTAACCAATGCTAATAATTCTGAGTCCGGGAATAGCAACTCTGAATGTCGGCTTACATTATATCACTAGGAATGTTGTGTTAATTCATTCCGTACATGAAAATGGGCTGGCACTATTTGGATGGTAGAAATGAATAATGGCTGTAGCCTTGGTCTTTCACTGGAAGCAAAAACAAAGAATGCACCACAGCTGAAGTGTGGAGGTAGAGTAGAGGGTGATGACAAACCAAAATACTAATATTCCTCCTCGCCTCTGATAGATTACATGTATAGGAGCAGATGCAGAAAAACAATGTTTTAATTGACCATCATACTAGGCATCATCGACTTGTGAGAACCACTCATGGCTCAGCCTTATATATAATCATAGGTCAATAGTGCAGTGAATAGCGCAATTAGATTCTTAATAACCATCACAACCTTTTTGTTTTTTCATTGCAATTAAACATATGGCAATGTAAGCAAACTCAAAAATTCTTTGTTTGCATGGCTGAGGAATCTTTAAGGATCCAGGTCTCTGAGCAAGACAAGTTCTTTTGAATTTTTGAGTTTGCTTACATTGCCATATGAATATTTTAATTGCAATGAAAAAAACAAAAAGGTTGTGATGGTTATTAAGAATCTATCTAATTGTGCTATTCACTGCATTATTGACCTATGATTATATATAAGGCTGAGCCATGAGTGGTTCTCACAAGTCGATGATGCCTAGTATGATGGTCAATTAAAACATTGTTTTTCTGCATCTGCTCCTATAAATGTAATCTATCAGAGGCGAGGAGGAATATTAGTATTTTAGTTGGTCTTTCACTGCCATTTGCAGTTGACCCACCAGCAGGACAGGAATGACCAGGGATCACTCCTGCCCCATGAAGAAAATTCCAAGCAACGAAAGAGGGTGAGGGGGGTCCGGGGGTGTCAGGGGAGGCCCAGGAGTGATATTTTAAAATGTGTTTTATTTTTATGTTAGATGTAAGGAACTTGTCTTGCTCAGAAACCTGGATCCTGCAAGGTTCCTGAGCCATGCAAACAATGGAATAGTTGGAGACATATGGAGGTATATATTCAAAAGCCATTTAGATGGATAATGTAATAGTTATCCGTTTAGATGGCTTACCCAGCTATATTTAGCCTTTATCTGGCTAAATTCTAGCTGGCTAATAAGTTAGGGGGCTAGAATTTAGCCGGATAATTTAGGGGCGGGCCAGGGGCATAATTGGGAGGTGTTGAGTTAACTGGCTAAGTCTGGTCGAGTTAAAGAGCTGTCCTAACGTTAACTATAGTTGGCTGGCTAACTAATTAAGGGCCAGATTCATCCCATAATGGGAGAAATGCCTTAGTGAATCAGGCCCTAAGACAGCCGGCTATATTCAGTACTGTGGCTGCACTGTTGAATATGCCTTCAGAGTTAGCCAGAAGTTTATCTGGCTAACAACTGTGCTATCCGGCTGTGTGAATATAGACCAATTATTTTCTTTGCTATAATAAAGCTATTGAGGTTGGCTTGGGATACGGGGGAGGTAGGGAGATCTGGTAATATGTGAAGAACCCATACATGGTATTCTTGCTAATCCTATATAACCAGGATGGAGTAAATAAATCAAGTGACACTCTAACCATTTATGTGCAACTATAGTACCTATGAAAAGGAGCTTTTGATACCTCAAATGATATTCACTTACAATGGCATTTCCTTTTAAATTTGCCAATTACACAAATACATTACACAAGTTTATTTCCAATTAAACAAGCAAAATCCTTTTTTTACTTTCATTACTAAAACTTAATTTAATGTGTACCATTAATAGAACCATGAGTGTAAATGACACTCTTTATTACATTACTGTAATAAAAAAAACTGTTACCGTAATCATTGTTATAGTATCATCATTAAAGAGCCTCATGATACAGGACAAGCTCAAAACAGCGTTAGCTTAGCATTTTATTGTTATTTCTGTTTTCTGGCTTCAAACAGATTAAATAGTTCTGTATTTTGGTTCAAATTTGTCTTTCTTTATGTTGCAAAACTTCTGGCCTTGGTGTGTTAGGACAATGATGTTTAGTATTCCAATCAATTTTATCCTTCTGGTTCCAGGAACGACTCAACATGCTTTTTTGTGGGTGATTAATACATTTTCCATATGTTTGCCATTCTACGTTTGCCATAACCCTGATTTTTATTATGCTGTTCTTAGAAGCAAAGTGCCTTTTTAGCAGGAAACAAAAACTTGCTTTTCTACCTCTAATCAGGTACTGATCTTATCTGAAATCTGTGTCACTTTTGTCCCAGGAAATTTTCATTACCTGATATTGATCAAGTTGACATAGAAAATAACCATTGCTATTACTAGCATCAGTAGCATGGGATATACTTAGTTTTGGGTACTTGCCAGGTACTTGTAGCCTGGATTGGCCACTATTAGAAACAGGATGCTGGGTTTGATGGACCCTTGGTATGACCCAGTATGGCAATTTCTTATGTTCTTAAGTTCCTTGAGTGTTTGAACATCTTAGAAGATAACAATATCTTCATGATGCTCTTCCTGATTCAAGGAAGTCATTACCTCTTTGGCTTCTCAGAAAGGTCATTGCCTCTTCCCTATATGTGCTTATTAATCCCATTAGTATATGCAAGAAAGGAGAAGCAAGAAAGAAAAACTGTGCAGAAAGATAATGTTGTAGTCTGTTTCTATCAATTTCCAGTGAGTGGGTGGGTGGTAAACCAGTTCTATTTCTGGCTTGGCAAATCTGTGTGTCACGGATATGAGACTGTGGCATGGTTGATGCAGCCTAGTAGGCAAACCTACTAGGCCCATGGTGACAGCTGGCGGACACGTCCTTACTAGGACTGGAGCTGGAGCTTCACTTATACCAGCCCTATTCCCCACAGATTGAGCCCTTGGATTCCAGGGGCTGGCAGAGCTTAGGCGAGAGTCCAGGTTTGGGCAGGGGTCAGGACTGGCAGCGAGAAGAGAGGATCCAGGTACAAGCTGAGGTTGGATCAGGCAGCAGGATATACTATCAGAGTCTGGGCTGAGGTCAGGGAAGGCAGAGTACAAGAAGAAGCTCCGTTCCTGCCGTGGAGCCTGTAAAAGGCGCGTGAGTTGCAGCATCCGTGTCATGATGAATGAAACATGGCATCAGAGTGAGCCGATGGTGAGTGCATCCAGTCGTGGGGCCTTCTCATGGCTGGCCAAACGTTACAGTATCTCCCCTCCTAAGCCCCCTCCCTAGGCTTGGATTTCTGGGGAAAGAAATGGCATTCCAATAGGATTAGGAAAGTAAAGCTAATTAACAGGGTCATTCATCAGACAGAGTTAGGGCCTTATGGTGCGTGATAAATATGTGGACACCAGAAGAGACTTGGGTTGAAATCTTGCCTCTCCCACTGATATTCATTGTTACCTTGGACAAGTTCCTTTGATTTGTATCTGCCAGTGCCTTAAGTACCCACTTTAATTGTACAACTTCTGGGGTAGGGATTCATAATACTTGTTTGTAATTTATTGCAAAATGCCTGGGTCTAGGGCACCATTTAATACCAAAATAATACTCTCTAATTATACCACAAGAGCAAAATTATAAAGGACCCCATGCAATAAGTAAGACTTCTATTTCAGAACTCAGCTGATAGCCTCACTTTCCCTCCCTAATGGGAAATACAAAATCATATTAATGTGTAGGGTCAGTTACAGGTGATATGCACATTCTGTACCGCTTCGATTAGTGGTACTACTTACTAATTCATGACCTGAATGTTGCTGGTAAGTATTTCATTTCACAGGATTATGCAACAACGTAGATGTTTGGCTTAATCATTTCCAACCGTAAATGTCTGTATTTTCAAGCAATGCATCTGTCTTAAAACATGAATAAGAGCCTCTGGGTTTTATTGATTTCACAGTGTTAAGAGATGTCATAGTTTATCTTTTTAATAAGTCCATAGACTTCTCTTTTTCAAATGATTTGCATCCATTTATCAAAAATAGAATAACATATGGCAAGGTGGAATGACTGGTATGCGTGCGTGCAGACATTTATCTCAGTCAATCTTTCTTTTTACACGCCAGCTAACAGTTTTATGATTCAAAACCTTATTAATATGCTGAGCTTTGCTGCAACTACATACAGGATCTACGGTGTTAACGGGGAATCCAGTGCCAACAGAGATGAACCTGGACTAAGGAAACTTTGATGTGTCTCTTATAAAGGAGAATTGAAGTTGCTGAATGAAAGACGCAAAGGAAATCTGCATGTAGATTGAAAGGGCACAAGCAAAGCCATACCTTGCAAAGAACCTGTGGGGAGAAGCAGTTAGTCTTGAAAATGGGGCCAGCGTGCACACGGTGGGTACATTTGTACCCGCATACTTTTCACCTGTATGGAAGCAAGTGCAAAGCATGTGCATGAGAGGATGTGCAGAGATTTAAAAAGGAAATCTCCACACATACTTTTCACTACCCCCGGCCTCACTCAGCTTCTGTTTTTTTGAGCACTTTCCAAAACATGTCTTTGAAAGAAAAATTGGCTTTATCTGAGGGCGTACAAGTTCTCTTTTTGGTCTCGGCAGATCACAATCCAAGTCAAGTTCATAATTATGTTCATAGTAACCTGAGCTCCTGTACTGCAAAATATTCTCCTGATCTGACACCCAGACACCTTTCTCTATGGCATGAAAAAAATCATTAAGCCACTTATGCAGCTCAGAGATTTTGCAGAATGGCAGGCATAGTTTGTCAGCCAATGAAAGGTATTTGTACGCCGTGTTCAGGCTTTTCAGTATTTGGAGTATTCTAACATTATGCATAAATATTCTAACCTTTTGTGTTATGAAAGACATGAACGTTTATATAACCATAAAGCAGAGAACCTCAAGTAAGACATCTTCATTAAAATCAGTGAAGCTGTTCTCTATAGAATTGAGTAAAGCAGGCAGCACTTGACCTAAAGATTCCATGACCTTTGCTTAAAAGCATCAGTTAAGTTCCTTGGTGTTTCTGCTGCTTCTATTTATTATCAACACAAATGCAAATACAAGTGTATGATTCCGGAATTGCTATAGAGTGTCACAGATAGTTGACTGACATGCAAGTGGTGTATTTTTCTAGGTAGGTGTAGTTAATTTATGACAAAGAGACTGATGGCACATTATTAAGTAACCAATTTATCGAGGCATGAGTTTCTGAGGATAGAGTCCACTTTGTCAGGCCCAGCTGACAAAGTGGACTCTTGTCCTTGAAATCTCATGCCTCAATAAATTGGTAGTTGATAAGGTGCCACACTGCCACCAGCCTTCTTGTTGTTTTGCTGCTTAAGACTGACATAGCTACTCCTCTGGTAGTTGCTTATATATCAACTGAAGACAAAGAAATGGCATTCCAATAGGATTAGGAAAGTAAAGCTAATTAACAGGGTCATTCATCAGACAGAGTTAGGGCCTTATGGTGTGTGATAAATATGTGATCTTTATTGCATCACGTTTTTGCATGCAAATATGATAATGAGTATGCAAAAGCTAGAAAATTATGCAAATGAGGGACTCCTTCACCGCACTTTGTGGAAAAATAATGCACACTAACGTGGGATTTAATGCCAGAATTAACTGCCTTTTTTTGTGCAGTAGAGGGGGAAAACAGTTTATATTGCGCCATAGTGGCCGTTATCATGGCTATTATCGCGAGCAATAAAACAAGGGCTTTTCTAACACACACCTACACAGCCCTGCTGGACCAAAAAAAACCAAAACCTTTGTCTTACCTGCCCTGTCTTTCTAAATCTTTGATGTTAGGAGGAAGTGTACTAGTAGTGGGATACCTGCTGCTTCACTGGGCCACCTAACGCGATGGAAGCAGGATTTGCGCACACATGTGCACGTCCATTTCAAATAGGGTGCACATGTACGCACTTTCAGCCTATGGTATACCTTGTGCACATATACACGCCTGTTATAATGGTCGCGGCCATTGTATTTCATACGCAAGTATATGCACGCATGGTTTAAAGGTCTGGACGAACTTACTATTTCACGTGGCCATGCACATGAGCACGCAAATCCCGCTTCCACCACATAAGAGGGGGTATTTTAAGGATGGGACAGGGATTCACGTGGATGTGTTCTGGGCTGCAACGGGGGAGGGGTTGAGAGGAAATGAGTAGATGATAATTGAAAATATTTGTTTTTCTGAATAGCCTTTGGCGTACATAAGAGACACTGCATTCTGAAGGTTGGAGTATGTGGATACTTTGGTTAATTTAAAGTTTTAAAATAAAAGGGACACGCACTGTCATTGCCAGTTACACCAGTTTGTTCCCAGTTCGCCCATGCAAGGGATAGGACTTCCTAACCCCCTAGTTTGTCTTCCTTTCCCCCTGTTATCCGTAATAGCCTGCTGACTATCCTAGATTTTTTTTCTTTCATGACTTACCCGCCATCCATAGCAGTAGTAAAGTTACGTGGTAGGGGACTCTGGCGCACACTTGTGCGAGTAAGTATAAAGTGCATAACTATTTGTCTCCCTCCACACGCCGATGCCCCGCCCCTTTTTCTATACTTTTTCTCTGTTATCTTTTCTGCTAGGAGTTAGCAATCTGTTCTGCTCTACTCCTCAAGAAGGGAGGAGTTAGCAATCTGTTGTCGGTTGGACTGCGGAGTATGCAACCTGTAGACGGAGCTGCTAGGAGTTAGTAGTCTGTTAAGGTTTACTCCTCCCAAGGGGAGGAGTCAGCAATCTGTAGAGCTTTGCTCCCCCAGAGGGGAGGAGGTAGCAATCTGTTAGGGTTAGCAATCTGTTGGCAAACTGTTATGGAGTTGCTCCCCAGAAGGGAGAGGTCAGCAACCATATAAGATCTGTTCTTCCAGAGAGGAGGAGTTAGTATCTGTTATGGATCTCCGCACAGAGTGGCAACCTGATATACGAGAGTTCCCCTGAAGGGAGGTGATGGCCATCTGTATGGTTCCTGCTAAGAAGTAGCAATTAGTTATGATACAGTTCCTGAGGAAGGAGATGTTAGCAACAGTTGAGGGTTAGACTGCAAGGTAGCAGTTTGTTGTACTCAGCTCTTGAAGTGTGAGAGATGAGCACTCTAATGTGGAATGGTGAATCCTTGGGCCGATGGCAGATGACAGTGCCCTCAGGAGGATATCATGAGAGGGACCACCGACTAGGCTGGAGTATGGAGACAGACACAGATAGTTCTTTATTAGACAGGTAGTAGAACCACCACAGGTGGCAGTAGTGAGCTGATATGCCCGGCAGGGCTGAAGTCCTTCAGATCCTGGAACTGCTATCTCCGGGTTTGCTGAGCTGTAGAGAGAGACTCATAGATAGTGAGTAGACAGGGTATGCTGGATACATAACCAAAGTAGATGATACACTCACAAAGATTAATAAGAAGGCTCAGTAGCTGGAGAGAGTTAGGCCCTCAAGGAGTGAGTACCTGGTTCCAGGGACAGCTCTGAGATAGCAATGGTAACGCACAGTTATTTATCTCTGTAATGGTTTCTAGGCAATAGAGAATAGTTAGTATATTCAGGAACAGGAGCCTCTAGGCGAGTACTGGTTCCTATATGCAAACTGAAATAACTCACAATATCTGTATATGAAATAACTTCTGAAATAGAAGAGAGTCTTCGGAGGGTTTTAGGAACATGGGCCCTCGAGGAGCGAGTACCGGTTCCTATCTGGAATCTGTAATAATAACTCATGATCTCCGTACCTGCGATAGCGTCTTAGACAGAAGAGAATCTTCAGAGTTCTAGGAACATGGGCCCTCGAGGAGCATGTACCGGTTCCTATATGCAACTGGAATAGAAACTCACAATGTTCACGTCTGTGATTGCTTCCAGCAATAGGGAGTCTTCTGAGCGTTCAGGGACATAGGCCCTCAAGGAGCGAGTACCGGATCCAGTCTTAGCAATCTGAAAACAAGAGGGGAGAGCAGGGCCCCCGAGGAGCGGGTACCCCTGGTAAGTTCGAAGAGGCAGAGCAGCGGAGAATGAAGTGGGTCGAGATGATCCCCGCAATCAATCCCTTGATAACTCGATTCGTAATCGTAAGCAAAGACCTTATATGTTGGAAGCGGATGACGTCACTATGGGGGGGACGCCCCCGAGGTTCACATCCTTACTGGTACAAACTTCGGGGTGCGCACGCGCGCCCTACGTCATCAGGAACATGGCGGATCCGCAGTGTCAGTCCAGCCCGGGGACTCTGGGAAGAAACGGCAAGGAGAAGCCGTGGCAGCAACTGTCCATCAGACCCAAAGGGAGTCGCCTCAGAGGTAGAGAGGGTGGAGTGAGGGCAAGAGCAGGCACGAACACAACATTCACATGTGCACATAGCGGGAGATATGCGCATACTTGGTCGGCTTGTAAAACCCACTTGGCACATGCCAGCCAGAGTTCTGTGTGCATCTCCCAGTTTGGGCGCAGAATGGGCTAATGCAGGGCACACCACAGTACTTTGTCCTGCGATGCAAGATTTTATCACAGGTTATGAAATTTACTTACCCGATGAGGTATTTAAGAAATGTGCCTAACCACGCCCCTTTTATTATTGCAGCCGCTAACGCGCCTTTATTTCTGTAGAATTTATAGCAATTTGATGAACCTAGGCCTAATATTTATTTATTTTGAACTTTTATATACCGACGTTCATGACAAAATTGCATATTGCATCGGTTTACAATGAAACAAATTTTTTGCAAACAAAGCATTACAAAGAACAGGGATTACACAGAACTGGGATCCAGGATGATAATCACATGGGTCTAACAACAAGATGCTAAGATGATCTACAATAGAGCAGAACGTTGGATTGAACTTGAATGGAACTAATAATAAATTAAAAGGAACAGCAAGTATTATAGGAATAATATTGCATTGCATTACTTAATTTGTTTGAATTGGAGATGTGCAGACAATTCAAGGTCAAACTCACTGGTCAAATTTCAGCCTATGTAGACAGAATTTTTGGATTTTCCTCAGATTCACTGGAAAGGTTTGTTGAAAATGTTCCTAACCAGCCTGGGGGGGGAAATCTGTCGATTTTAATCAGATTTGATGACTTGAGGGTATCTGTGTAGAATCTGACTGCCATGGAACCCTCTGAACTGGGTGGATCTGCTCAAACTCTGATGCAGATTCATTGATTTGAGGAATCTTTTGTTAGTTTTTCCCTATTACTATTTTTAACAAGTATGCCAAAGTTTCTAACAGGTTTGTGCAATTGGTTTCCAAACCTTTTGCAAAAAGGTTTCACACCCGTAGGTTTGAAGCAGCATTTATACTTTTGGGTGTTAACACGAATGCAGACATGACAGACACATATCATTGGCAGCAGTATTTTTAGTAATTGTCAATTAAATTTGCTATGAATTACCATGGATAAACTACTTTCTTTAGTGGTCCAGTGATGCTAATTTCTTGTTATTACAAAAACTAGAATAAATACTGATTGTTGGCACCGTCACAGCAGGTAATGCATGTCCATGCACTATTGATCAGTGGCAAATATGTAGTTTGCTTCCATCCTCTTCTGCCTCCATGACTCCCACCCTCAAAATAAAAAATCCTACTATAGGGATTCATGCAGTGCTCACCACCTCACATTTCTTTAGGGTTTTGGAGACCAAATATCGGGGGAAGGTGGATCCCAAATTAGCAAAACAAAAGTAATTTGTCATGAACTAAAAAAACAAAAACTTTTGGAGTATGCAGAAGGAAAAACCACCATGCACCATTAGCATCCTTCACTCCTACCAGTATGTGCCCACAGTCACCTATTCACCCAAAGAAATTAAATAGAGAAACAGAGAATTCAAGAGCAGATAAGGATCACCAAGTACATTTAGTCCATTCAGTTTCTTTCCTGATGCCGTGCCATAGATCCCAGTTGATATTTTTATTTTCCCTACACTTCTTCACAATCAGTTGCCTTTTATTCAATTACTGTAGCCCTCAGACCAAATGTATTTGCTTTGCTTTCTGAATTATTTTCTTATTCCCGTTTCAATGATTCAAGCCTCAAGAGAATGTTGCATGTATTTTGACTTGATGAAACAATTAAGCGTCAAGTCAAAATATGTGCAAGAGCCTGAATTTTGGGGACACAGGTTCTGAGTCAGTTCAAATCACCTGGGCTTGCAGGCAGCTACAGTCCCATTTCTCTTTCATTAGTTTGCCTGCGTCTTCCTAGCAGATACATTTCAGCATGAGCAATCTCTACTTTTAAAATACTTTTTGTCATGTGCCTGTTGTACCCTGAAGACTTCTTGCACAAAATTTACCATGCACTGTTGATTGCGTCAGTATTTCCAAAACATTGTATGCCATCTGAATTAGAAAGGAATTCAAAGTGGTGTCTGGTTGTGGTTGTCAGCATCAGGCACTAAGCAATCATGACATCAAGGAGGATGCAGTTTGGATAAACTTCATTTTTAGACCACATGAGCCTTAATTTAGCATAATTCAGTCAGGTATCCCACTGCTTTACAAGTTCCTGCAGAGTTTCTGAAATAAGTCTTGGGTGACTATACAATAGCTTTCAACTATTCTATTTTGGCAGACAGTGAAAGCCCAAACTCCTAATCCCATAGACTAGTGGGCTCTGATTTTAAGAAGTCTGCTTTATGCAGAGAATGGGAAATACTTTGGTAGTAAAGCCCACTGAGTATTTTTATAGTTAATTTTTATGGAATGTATGTGCCATATTGTTTTTATTGGTTTTTGATTAATTCCTGGGGAAATACTGGAAATACTTTTCATCAAGATCTCTTCTTATAGACACAGAATGGGCAAAACCTATTCTCTCTCATAGATAAATTCTACTGTAATTCCCTTATTCCTAATTATAGTAAAAATAAATAAATAAATAAAACAATACAGTAGATTATGAATCTTATGGAAGAATCAATTATATGGAAAAGACCATGTGATTTTCTTTTTTTCTGTTTTACAGTTTTCCTGGACTTAAAGTAATTATTATTTTTAAATCATCCATAGAATTGATTGAAAAAAATGTAGATTTAAGAAGCCATGCCTCATAGAAAATCACTGAAAAAATATTATTGAAATAACTTCAGTCACTTCCAGAAAATGTACTGCATTTCTTGCTTTTGTACCTTTTACCACTGCTTTATTATTGTAACTATTGCCTTTGCTATGCATGATGGTCCATAGCAGAAGTAAAGTTACCCGGCAGGGGACCTCAGCACATGTCGGATCACGTAAGTATTTACCCACAAATTTCTAATCCAAGCATCGAAATGCCCATGCACTTCCCAGACCACGCTCATGCCCTGTCACTTTTTAAGAAGTTCCGAGATGTGTGTGCAATGGCATTTACGTGCATCCACTAATTAATGTGCTCATCAGGCTTTTAAAATTCACATATATATGTGCAGAATATATTTGCTGAATTGATTTCTGCCAGCATGCAATGAAACACCGCTATTCTGTAATCTACTGTGTGCTGACTCAGAGTGTGAGTGAGTATGTGTGTGCTTTGGGATAGCCGGTCCTGTGCAGAAGCCTTATGTCTTGGAGTGGCAGATGTCGCCAAGGGAACTGCCCAAGGGATACCGGCCTTGTATTTGGGAGGGGTAGGTCTAGCCAGGGAAGTGCCCTGGGGAATTTTGAGTTTGTGTTTACCTGCAAGCACACAGTGAACCTGTAACAACCATGTTTATTCATTTTTAACTCATTTGTTTCTTGTCTGGTGAGTCTTCTGTGAGTGAATGCCATTCTTCTCCCTCACTTTCTTTTTTTTTTTTCAGTTTATACTTTATTAAGATTTTAAACAAATTACATTGCAAAAAAATCAAAAGAAAAAATTTTGCGTGACAGAAAAACAATAAGGCAATCTTTAACTTCCAATAATTACACCAAAATTCCTAGACATCATGGGAGGATACTTCAAGAACTAAAATACTAGGAAAACTGTAATATTAACTTACAAAAATCAGGAGATACATTTTTATAAGCAGTCGTTACCTCAATCTTGTTCTTTATCCACCAGAAAGGTTTCCAAGTGGGGGCGGGATCCTGGAAAATAAACATTCTTTTGGAAAACAACCGAACATTTACAAGGGAATTTTAAAAAGAATGTTGCTCCAAGAGCTAAAAGTCTTGCCATCAAAGTCAAAAATTGTTTTCTCCTTAATTGTGTACTACGTGACACATCAGGAAGTAATTGGATCCTTTGTCCTCAGAATAAGAAATCTTTTTTCTTAAAGTACTTCTGTAATATTAAATTTTTATTCCTTTCTAAAAGAGTCGCTCTTTGGGGAATATCATCAACAGATGATTCCAAAAATAAAGTTAAATTAGGGGATTCCTGCTGGACACGATCCATTCCTTCCTCACCCTATTGAATCCTTAATCTGGTGTTCGGAATATAATAAATTTTAGAAATACTTTTTTTATCCACTGTTGAAATTGACAAAACTTCTAAAAGATATTTTTTAAGTAACTCATTTGCAGATAGTAGTCTGGAAACAGGAAAATTTAAAAATCTTGTTTCTCACCCGATTCTCATTTTCCAGATTCTCCATCTGCCCATGAAGTACCAAACTGTCCTTTATGTAGGAATTATTAGCAGTCTGTAATGCTGTCAATTGAACCGATACTGTTTTACTAAATTCTTCTAATTGAATTAAATGATTATTATGTAATTCAATTGGATTTTTAATTTCAACAGATGTTTTATTATTCTGAATTATAGAACTAGAGATAGTCTTCTGAAGATCAATAAGTACCCTCCACATATCTCCCAGAGTTATATTTTGGGGATCTTTGAGCTCTGGAACTAAAACCTAAGGTCCAGAACCCACCTGTATCCCCAATTTCTCTATATTCCCACTTACAGTGGGTTGTACAGAGTTAAAATTAGATGTTTCCACAGAAACCTGTGTCGTACTTTGGTCTGTGTGGCCGGGCAAATCCATCGACTCGATGGCGGCGTCTCTTTGAGTGATGATGGTGGAGTTTTTGTTGAAGATTGAAAAGGTTTATATTATGTGAGATGAAGTGTTTTATAAATTTGGATAAGTAAGACGCTGGGAAACAAGAGTCGGGGATGTGTCTGGCTGTACGTCTGAGAAAAGGTTTTTGGGACGTTCAGATGAAAAACCCTTTGGATAGATGTTGAGGATTTAAGCAGTAGGAGATTCCTCAGAAATTCTCCTGAAGAAGCCTGAGGGAAGGTGAAACATGTTGAGAGAAGATGAAGAAGGATTGAAAGGAGAAGATGAAGAAGGATTGAAAGGATTGGCGTTTTTGTAACGGAGAAAAATTCTTTATGCAATAGAACTCTTTCTGCTTGTAAAAAGATTGTATTTAGAATTGATAATATTATGTGAAAAGGTTTACATTTATGTTTAATTTAAATTATGAGAGTTTTTATGAATAAGAAAAAGGAAGATATGTGTGAGTGATATAAAGAGTGAATGTGATATGCATGGGTGTGATGAGATTTTTAAATGTTTATTGTTCGGGGTAATATGGAAACATAACTTTTGGGATGTGTTTTATGAGATTTTCACCAATAAAGATTTAAAATTAGATATATGTCACTATATATTTATTGAATACTGTCATATGACAGGGCAAAGGTAGCGCCGCGCCATTTCTACAACGCACAGGAGGCCCGAGAGTAAAAGATCACACCGGGACCCCCCCCCCCCCCACTGGACCCCATGTAATTTAAGGCATTTTGGGGGGGTTCGGGAGGGTGGGGGATTTATTTTAAAGGGTTGGGGTGGGTTTTAGGGTTGTTCTAGTGTGCCGGTTTTCCCGCCCTCCCCCTTTCCCTCCCCCTTCCCCCGATTTACGATTTTTGACGATAAATCGGGGGAATTCCTATTAAATATCGCCTCTGACGATTTTTGACGATTTAAAATATATCGGACGATATTTTAAATCGTCAAAAAACGATTCACATTCCTAGTAACTACCACTCCATGCAGGTTATCCCCGTGTGTCTATTAAGGGCAGTATTTGCCACTCCATGCAGATGACTCCTATGCCTTATACTAAGGCTAGTAACTGCCGCTCCGTGCAGGTGACCCCTATGCCTATTAAGGCTAGTAACTGCCGTTTCATGGAGGTGTCCCCTATGCCTTATATTAAGGGTAGTAACTGCTGCTCCATACAGGTGTCCCCTATGCCTTATATTAAGGGTAGTAACTGCTGCTCCATACAGGTGACCCCTATGCCTTATATTAAGGGTAGTAACTGTCGCTCCATACAGGTGACCCCTATGCCTTATATTAAGGGTAGTAACTGCCGCTCCATGCAGGTGACCCCTATGCCTTATATTAAGGCTAGTAACTGCCGCTCCATACAGGTAACTCCTATGCCTTATGTTAAGGCTAGTAACTGCTGCTCCGTGCAGGTGACCCCTATGCCTTATATTAAGGCTAGTAACTGCCGCTCCATACAGGTAACTCCTATGCCTTATATTAAGGATAATACTTACATGCAAAAACCAAGCAATTGTCAAACCCGTAACAAAATTGCTTCAACAGTTTTACATGCTGAACAGCCTTCCTGATAATTCAGACAATGCTGCTTGAACGTTCTTTGCTTTTGGACTTGGCCGTAAAAGCTTTATCCCCAGTGTCCGCGTTATCAGTACCCCAGACTGTAAAATGTTTCCCTTTTCAACTTGTCCAAATCTCATCACACCGTTCCTCTACTTTCAAGAAATGAACCAAAAATTATATATAACCACTTTCTTCCTAACAATGCTGAGACAAAATATATGTGAAGAGGATGGAGGTTTCATATGAAGATGAAACTGATACCTCCGGTAATCAGTCTCACGATGTTAATATAATCATAAACCACCAACCACCTTCCTCCCTATATTGTTCATATTTTTTTAAAATTTTTTTTTTTAAAAGTTCCAATAGTGAATTAATTTCTTCAAATGTGCAAACTTAACGAACTGTTTTTTCAATATTCCTTTACTACACCAAGCCAGTGTAAATTTCCATTTGACATCAAAGGTAATATCTTACTGCCTTCCCAACGAGGCCACGATTCAGAAAAAAATCCTTCGTCAGGAGAAATGTCTTCCTTTACAACTGTGCCGTTTCTGCATCACTTTAAACTTGTCTCTTTCTTGATGAAATGCTTCAACCTGATCGCGTCGCCGTGCGTTTTTTAATAAAATACCCACCCCCCCCTCCTTGTGAGCATGAGTTGGAACCCAGGCGCGCATGTGTGTGCTGATATTGGATTTTATAACACGCGTGCGTTGAGGTGCGCACGCTATAAAATCAGCGCGTCCATGTGCGCGCACGACGGGAACCATGTGCACATGGACGTCCACGCAGCCCTTTAAAAATGTACCCCATAGGTACTCCCTGCTCTGCACTCTCCTCAAGCAGGAGGCATCCTTAGGCATATGTGACTGTTTTAGGAGGCAAAAGCTTGCTATATAAAATTTTTGGTGACACACCTCCCACCTGTTGGTGACACACCACTGTGTCCTGATACATTGATTGAAAACCACTGAAATGGACAATTGTTTCACAGTTAGTATGTTGTGCTCATTTTACATTTGAGTTGTGATGTATCTTATACTGAAAGATTCTGTATTTATATTATATTAACTAAGAGAGAAATAAGTACATTCTTTATCTAGATGTTGCAATATGTAACACATTTTATTTCTGAAAAGGCTTACCACCAAAGTGGACAAGGCATGATACAACATTTAAAATTATTCAGTGGGGGTGAACTGTCCAAATATGCAATTATACTACTTAGCCTGTATGCTGAGGCAAATCATAGACTGATTATTTGAAACCTATCTCCTTCACAATTTCTATAAGATAGGCTGGGACCTATCTCCCTGAACTCTCTGATTCAGGCTGCAGAAAAAGATATTCCCTGTACGTACCCAGATCAGTCCAGACCATGGGTTATGCCTCCCTTCCAGCAGGTGGAGACAGAGATAAACTTTAGAGGCACCCACCATAAGCCGGTGTGCCACCTGCATACCTTCAGTATTTCTCTGTCTCCAGCAGGAGGAAATGGTGCAAATCCTGCAGTCTTACCCTGTTTCTGGGGTGAGGCTATCCCTTACAAATTAAATTTAACTGAGAGTAAACTAGCTTAAGCATTGAATCAAGCAAGTTTTAAAAAGGAAGCAAGAGACTAGAAGCAGTTTTCCTGTCAGAAAGCAGTGCAATCCTCCCAGAGGGTTGTTAGATCCTGAGGGGGTCATCCTCTCTGGTTGCAGATTATAGGAGCTGGGGTTGGTGATCCCGCAGGGCTCCTGCAAAGTAAGCAACCGGGGTAAATATTACTGGTGGTCCGATCCCTCTTTTCACCTGTGGTGTTGCTGAGCTCTGTGTAAAAAAAAATAAAATTTTTTTTGAAAATTTTTCTTTTTTGGTCTGCTGCATTCCAGGACCCCTGCCCACCTGAATCGCTGTGTTTTTGAGCAATTTTGCCATGTTTTTCACATTTTTCGAGCCATTTCCCCCCCCCCCCCCCCCCCCCCATCTTGCTGTGTGGCAAGTGGAGAATCAGCCGCGCGGCTTTCTAGGGCTGGGATTTGCTCCCGCTGCCTCCCTGAGGAGAGGGCAGCTGTTTTTCAGGGTCTGCAGCAGTAAATAAACCCTGGGGGGGCTGAAAAACTATCAGTTCCTCGAGGACTCAGGGCTGATCCCTTTCCCCTCAGTGCAGGCACAGCAACCATCTTAAACACCTTTGCTGCAGCTCAGACACAGGCTGTGGGGGAGGGGGAGCTTCCCCCAGCGCTGTCTCTGGTCCCTGCCATGCCTGATGATACTTTAGATCAGGATGTTTTACAGGAGGACCCTGTTTTTACAGGGGATCAGGATTTGGATTCTGATTCTTTTTCTTTAGATTTTGTCCTCCTTATGCATAAAGCTTTTTTGGCTTCCAGGTCTCCGCAGGGTGGTGCCTTGCCTGTCCGAACTACGCAGGGACCGCCTCCTAAGGTAGCCAAGCGTACAGATGTTCACGCATCTCTGAGGGTCGTGAAGTTAAAAGGCGCTATGGCTTCAAGTGGGTCCGCCACTCCGGAGGTTCTGGTCCACACGGCTTCAGTTGCAGGAGACTCTCCATTCCCCCCCCCCCCGCGGGTGGGGGGTTGATGACGATCAGGGGAAACAGATTCCTTTAGAGGGTGATGATCCGAAGGAGATCTGTCTTTTCCGGAGGGAGGAACTAGAACCCCTCATTCCGGCAGTGCTAGCTGAGCTTGGGGTCGAACTCCCCCCGCAGGCTCTGCATCAGGACTTGGTGGACCCGGTTTGCGAACGTCAACTCGGGCATTTCCTGTCCATACTATGCTTCAGCAGCTGGTGACCAGGCAGTGGGAGGCTCCAGAGGCTGGTTTAAGGGTTGGCTGGGCTATGGACAAGCTTTATCCGGTATTAGAGGAGTTTTTTGAACTCTTGCGGTCCCCTAAAGTGGACATTTCAGTTTCGGCTGTTGTCAAGTGAATCACTATTCCGGTCGCCGGCTCAACAGCCCTCAAGAATCTTCAAGATTGCAAACTGGAAGTGCTGCTCAAGCGCATTTTTGAGGTGTCCTCTGTGGGTTTCCAGGCAGCAATTTGTAGCAGTTATATGCTGCGAGCCATTCTGCGCTGGGTTCAACAGTTGCTGACGACTAGAGATCCTCCTCTGGGGGAATCAGAACAAGCACAGCAGTTGGACGCTGCAGTAGCATATGGGGTAGATGCTCTGTATGATCTGCTTTGTACCTCCTCTCGCACTATGTCGTCGGCAGTTTCAGCAAGGAGGCTCCTATGGCTTCGCAACTGGTCAGCGGATGTTTCATCCAAGGCTCAGCTCGGGGCTATTTCTTTTAAAGGTGGTTTTTTATTCGGTGACAATTTGGAGCAATTGATCAAGACCCTGGGAGAGAATAAAGTTCACAAGTTACCAGAGGACAAGCCGAGGCCCTCCAGAGGGTTTCCATCTTCCCAATCTCGTTTTTGGGGACAAAGTAGGTTTCAGCAAAACAGACAGCAAACGGCTGGACAATGGCAACTAGTGGCATGGGCCCAAGCCTGGACCTCGTCCTTTCGCGAGCGCAGAGGTGGTTCCACCACCGCCCCCGCCTACACAATGAGATGGGGCTGGCCCATCCCTCGATCACACGGGTTGGTGGTGTCCCAGTTTTACTTCTGTTGTTTGAGGATAGGATCACATTTTCTTTCACTGTTTTTTTCAGTCTAACCTTTCTCTCATTCTAACACATTGATTGCGCACATTTCACACCGCTCTGCTTGTTTCTTTTTGACCACTCCCCTTCTTAGTGATTGACATTCATCTTGATGTTTTTTCTTTCAGACCACTCCCTCAACTTTTATTGATTGACATTTCTAACTTGTTTTTTATATTTTAAATTGAGATCGTTCACTTTTATAAATTATTCTTTATAAGCAGATTCGATTTGTTTTTGGATAGTCATATATATCTTTTTCATTAGACCACACCCCCTTTTTTTGATTGACAACTGAGTTTGGCGCGAATCCTCCTTTAAAAGTTTGCTTCTTCACTAACATCATTTTTTAATCGATCGGAGTGGAGGCGATCCGTGTGACAAGAAGTAAGACGGTAAATACCAAAGGTTTTTCTGTACTTGCATCCATATAGAATCGCGATTAATGACAGGAATAGATTTGTGTTATAAGTTATATGATCTAATAGCATCCAGTTGTTAATATGGTTTCTGGTTTCACCTACCTAGATATTGTTTCAAGCCTGGTTTATGTGAGCTCCCTCCGGTTTTATTCAATATCAATACAACGATTATGCAGGCTACTTATGTGCTTTTAGATTAGACGCTTTGGTCTGTACTTTTTTTGCAATAGTTTTGCTTGTAGTCACAAAGATGTTTTAAATAAAGATAGATAGCCCTGAAGCATATACAAGAGTATATATATATGGTTTATAGACTGTTTTTATTTAGAAATAGACTGTTACTTATTCATACATAGACGGACATATTTTTATATATATTTTTAAATCTTTTTACAGTATAGGGCACCATTAGGTAATGGCACCGTTACCATTTTAAGCACAAATAATTTTAATTAAGGTTGGTTATATTTATTATTTTTTTAAATATTTTAGCATATATTTTTCAACACTACGCCTGTTGCTGCGTTCTTAATTTGAGATTTTATTTTTTAGATACACGTGTATTGCGGATGATTTTTTGGATATTTCTTCTGAATCTTTCAGTACATTTACAACTAAGGTATTGATTTTATTAGTATTTTGCAGGAACCTCTCTTTTAGATTGATGTTGCGAACAAGCTCCTTATTTTTGTGCGTTGTCCTTTTTAATTCAGAGTTTTCTGTTTTTACTTTCAATGTTTCAGTAAATGAAGATTTGACTGTATTGATATTTTAAGTGTTTTGTCTGTGTTTTATTGTTGGTTATGATTTTTATGTATTTATGATTCATTGATTTTATATATATCTTTATGTAGCCCCTGAGGCAGCCACTATTGGTGGCGAAACTCAGCCAGAGTCAGGAAGTGTTTATCAAGCTTTATGCGTCTCCACTAATAAAGAATCAAAAAAGACTTCTTTGGCATCCACTCTTTTGTTGTTTTCCCAACGGCAACTAGTGGCATGGGCCCAAGCCTGGACCTCGTCCTTTCGCGGGTGCAGAGGTGGTTCCACCACCGCCTCCGCCTCCAAGCCTACACAATGAGATGGGGCTGGCCCATCCCTCGATCCTGCGGGTTGGTGGGCGCCTGTCCCAGTTTTACAAGGCATAGGCCACGATTACTTACGATGAGTGGGTGCTTAGCATCATAGAACAAAGCTACACTTTGGAATTTGCTCGGCCTCTCTGAGATTTCTTTCTAATATCTCCCTGCTGTCACCAGGCCAAAAGGCAGATTGTGCGTCAGACTCTCGAACGTCTTCTAGCTCTCAGAGCTGTGAAGCCGGTTCCTCCAGAGCACTGGAGGACAGGTAGGTACTCCATTTACTTTGTGGTGCTGAAGAAGGAGGGATCCTTCCGCCCGATTCTGGACCTCAAAAAGGTAAACAAGTCTCTCAAGGTTCCTCACTTTTGTATGGAGTCCCTGCGGTCAGTCATCGCAGCAGTACGCAAGGGAGAGTTTCTGGCCTCTCTGGATCTGATGGAGGCATATTTGCACATTCCCATTTGTGAGGATCAGCAAAAGTTCCTTCGCTTCATGATCCTGGGAAGGCATTATCAATTCTGCGCTCTGCCTTTTGGTCTTGCTACCGGTCCCCGAACGTTCACCAAGGTCATGGTAGTCGTGGCGGCGTTTTTCCGGCGACAAGGAATTTTCATTCATCACTACCTGGACGATTGGCTGATCTGAGCAAAGTCGAGCGAGTGCTGTGTGGTCTTGATACACATTTGTGACCGCACTATTGGAGTCCCTCAGATGGGTAATCAATCAGGCCAAGAGCAACCTCGTACCCACTCAGATGTTGGAATTTCTGGGAGCCCGTTTTGACACGATGGTCGGGAAGGTTTTTCTCCTGACGGATCAATGGAACAAGCTGATGGGACAAGTTCATCACTTGTTGGCTCGCCCTCTACCCAAGGCCTGGGACTACCTTCAGGTTCTACCTACCACCCTAGAGGTGGTTCCCTGGGCATTTGCTCATGAGACCTTTACAATGAGCATTGCTTTCCCGGTGGGATCCCAAGTCGGAGAATTTCCAGTTCCCTCTACCACTCACCGATCATGCCAAGTCAGTCTTGGATGGTGGCTTTGCCCCGACAACCTGTCGCGAGGGGTTTGGCTTGGATAGTGGTGACCACAGATGCCAGTCTCTCCAGCTAGGGAGCTGTTTGCCAATATCATTCAGTTCAGGGCAACTGGTCACTGGAGGAGTCCAGATGGTCGATAAATCAACTGGAGACCAGAGTGGTTCACTTGGCCTTGCAACACTTTCTTCCCCTCTTACGCCATCAGGCAGTTCGCGTTCTCTCTGACAATGCGACAATGGTAGCTTACATCAACTGTCAAAGGGGCACCAAAAGTCAGGCCATGGCCGATGAGGCAGAAATGCTCATGGCTTGGACGGAGCACAATCTTGCGCGGCTAGTGGCTTCTCACATCACCGGGAAGGACAACATCCAAGCGGACTTCTTAAGTCGAAGGTGCATAGATCCCGGAGAGTGGGAGCTCTCGGACCATGCAATGTATCTCATTTGCCGCAGATGGGGGATTCCCCACATGGACTTGATGGCCACACGGGACAATGCCAAGGCTCCTCGCTTCTTCAGTTGCAGAAGAGACCATGGTGCAGAGGGGTTGACACGCTAGTACTTCCCTGGACAGCCTCAGTTCTCCTGTATGTATTCCCTCCTTGGCCTCTGGTGGGCAAGGTGCTTCGCAGGATAGAGGCTCACCCAGGGAGGGTAACCCTAGTAGCTCCAGAGTGGCCCAGGTGCCTGTGGTTTGCGGATCTCATCAATATGGCCATGGAGGGCTCTCTATGTCTCGGGCATATACCACATCTCCTTCGTCAAGATGCTATATATTTCGACCAGGCCAACCGCATTTGTCTAGCGGCCTGGCTTTTGAAAGGAGGAGATTGATGAAGAAAGCCCATGCCATTTAAAGATGGTGCCGGCCATCCAGTGCTCCTACCATGTGACAGAGGCCGGCCAATGGCACGGATACCCTGTCACATGATAAGGGCAAAGGGCCATCGGCGCCATTTTTATTAGCGCAGCCGACGGCCCGAGAATGGGAGGTCGCTCCCGGGATGTCCGCTAGATCACCAGGTATTTGTAAAAGGTTTTGGGGGGGGTTTGGGAGGGTGGGGGAAGCTAAGGGGTCAATTTTAAAGGCACGGGGTGGTTTGTTTTTTTTATCGGCTTGGGCCTCAGTAAAAAAAATTAGCGATGTGAATTGGAATCGGAACCGATTCCGATTCACATCTCTACCGATCAGATATTTTTCTTCCTCCAGCCGAGCCCGATTGTTAAAACGATCAGGCACACGATTCACATCCCTAAAGTCAAATCATTAAAGAACACCAAGAAAATTAGAAAAGATGTGGATAACTGGAAATTGGTATAAGATATATTGGTGAAAGAAAATCAACAACTACAGATAAAAATGGAAAATTTAGAAAATGCAAATAGAAAAAGGAATCTTTGATTAACTTTCTGAAATTGTCACATGTACTACCAAAAGAAATGTTTAAAAGATATATGCTGGAGATATTTAAGGTTACAGAATCAGCTGTACCGCCTTCCCAGAATAATACCACCCCACTCCCCCTCCCTGGATACTTGCAGAAGCCCTTGAAACCTTCCCTTCTGCAATGTTCCTCCCTCCTCTATCCTCCTTACATTCTCCCCCTAAATCCCCCCTCCCTCCTAATTACCCCTTCATGAACCCCTCTGTACCTCAGCAAATAACCTGAACTCCATGGTACCCTTGTATATCCCCGAACTTCTTTGCTCATTTGTACATAACATGACTAGACCCTTGTATTTATGACGTTACCTTTTTATTTACTGTATATACTGTTACCTATTAATACTTTTCAAGTTACTCCTCCCAGTTCCAATCCATCCTGTTTTGTGTACTTTCCATGTTCAGTTCCATGTAAACCGATATGATGTTTCGACGAATACCGGTATATAAAAACGTAAAAATTAATTAATTAATTAATTAATTAATATACCATCATATGAAAAACAGGAAAATGTAGTAACACAAGATTGTGCACAAGTAATGGATGTATTAATCCCAAATTTAAATGTATCATTACTGTTGGAGACATCAGATAGTGAGCTTGCACAGGGGGCTACCATGTTAGTTACATTTGTCTTTGAGTCAGACAGGGATTAGGTTATTTTACGAACACCGTATGGAGAAATTTCTAGCTTTAAGGATATACCCTGATTTTTCGAAACAGACCCAACGGAGGAGGAAACAATTTCTTCTTATGAAACCTAGGTTCCTCCAAATTGGAGCATCCTTTTTTCTTAAGCACCCCTGCAAGTGCCGTCTTAACTACAGGGGCAATTCATATGTTTTCTTTTCAACTTCTCAGTTAACTCTTTTTTTAAGTGACAAAAATGTTGTGATTTAATTATTATTATTCAGTAAACACCTTTAATGAGTGAGTATTCCATACAATAGTAAATTTGCTCGCTTAGGGGCAGATTTTAAAAAAGTACGCCCTCGCGTACTTTTGTTCGCGCAACCGTCGCAAACAAGAGTACGCCGGATTTTAATAGATACGCGCATAGCCACGCGTATCTTTAAAAATCCGGGATCGGCGCGTGCAAGGCTGCGCAAAATCGGCAGCCTGCATACACCGAGCCACGCAGCCTGCCTCCATTCCCTCCGAGGCCGCTCCAAAACCGGAGCGGCCTCAGAGGGAGCTTTCCTTCCACCCCCCACACCTTCCCCTCCCTTCCCCTACCTAACCCACCCCCCCGGTCCTATCTAAACCCCCTTCCTACCCCCCCACCCTACCTCCCCTACCATCACCCAACCCGGGGGCTGGTCAGGAGGCCTAGCCATGCCCATGGAACGCCCCCGAATGTCGCGCTGCCCCCGTCACGCGTATCAGGGCTTGCGCGCGTCGCCGAGCCTATTCAACATAGGCTCGGCGCGCGCAGGGGGAGCTTGGGGCAGGTTTTCGGGGGGTACGCGCATATGTTATGCACGTACCCCTTTGAAAATCTGCCCCTTAGTGAAAGCTGATCAATTTTCCTAAGAGAAATGTTGATATGAAAAGAATATTATTGGATAATTTTCTATTCTGTTATGGATCCTTGTTTGTGGACTGTATGTTGAAAGAGGAAAGGATAATCTTTTTCTGTTTTTTGAAAGAATTTGGGGTTTAAATTTCCGTATTTCCCCTTATCTTAATCAAGATGTATTCTTGCAAAATTTTGTGTTAAAATGATAAAGAAAAAAAAAGAAAAAAAAAAAGAATATTCAGCAAAGGCTAAAGTAGAAAACTGAGAGTTAAGAAGATTTTGCTACTCTGTAAGGGAGTGAGAGGAGGGAAGTACAGATGAAGTAGTGGGATAGAATTTTATGTCATGTTATATGTAAATAAAGGTGTGTTAGTACTCCACTATCTATGTTTTTTCTTCATTAAATAACTCATTGTTTCAAAAACCAATAAACATGTGTAAAAAAAAATTGATGGATGATTTCAATATCAATAAATAAGTGAATGAAGCTATTAAAACATAAAGACATCTTTCAAAAACTGAAGTAGATACAAATGAAAAAAATAGGAACAAGAATAAGCCCTGGAAAGCTAGATGCAAAGTATTAACAAGGTAGAACAAAAGAGAATTTGAAAAGAATCTTGCCAGATAGCCAAAGCTTGAATATAAAGGGCCAGATTTTCAAAGGGTTACGTGCGCTGGGCCTATTTTAAAAAGGCCCGGCGGCGCGCATAAAGCCCCAGGAAGCATGTAAGTCCCAAGGCTTTACAAAAGGGGAGGTCCTGGGAGGGGGTGGGATGGGGTGGTCCGGGGGCGGGGAGGAGGCATGGCCAGAGGCCTCCGCACGGCCACTGGGCTGGGGATCGCACACCGGCAGTCGGCCGGCGTGCACAACTTACTTCAGCCCCAGGGCTGAAGTAAGTTTTAAAACAAAAAAAGAAATCAACAGAGGTGGGGGGAAAGGGCAAGGGAGGTAGGGGAAGGGAAGGGAAGGTGGGATAGGGGGTAGGGAACGGGAGAAGGCAGCATGGCTTGGAGTGGGCTCGGTGCGCACAAGGTGCACAATTATGCACCCCCTTGTGCGAGCCGGATTTTATAACATGCGTACGCCTGCGCGCACATGTTATAAAATCGGGCATACATGTGTGCGCACTGGGTAGCACACTCACATGTACGCCCGCGCGCTCCTTTTTAATATCTACCCCAAAATGTTTTCAAGTATATTCAGAGTAAGAAGCCTGTGAGGGAGTTGATTGGACCTCTAGATGACTGGAGAGTAAAAAAGAAGGCCATAGCAGAAAAACTAAATGAATTCTTTGAAGACTTTTCTTAAGGGGATATTAAGGAGTTACCTCTATCAGAACTGAATCAAATCATGGTGAACCGGGAAGAAGTAACAGAGCAAATTGACAAACTAATGAGTAACAAATTACTGGGACCAGATGGTATACACCCCAGAGTTCTAAAAGACCTCAAAAATGAAATTTCTAACTTATAATTAGTAATTAACTTTCTCATTCAAAGTGGCTGTGGTCACTGATGACTGGAGGGTGGCCACCTTAACACCTGTTATTAGAAAGGGCTCTAGGGGTGATCTGGAAACTACAGACTGGTGAGCCTGACATTGATTCAAGGCAAAATGGTAGAAGCAATTCAGAGGAACACAATTACTGATCATCTGGATAGTCTCAGACTAATGGGGTAGAGCTAATATGGATTTAGCAAAACAAAGTCTTGTTTTACAAAACTATTGGATTTTTTTTGAAGGAGTTAAGAAACAAATTGACAAGGGTGAGTCAGTTGATATAGTATATCTGGATTTTCAGAAAGCATTTGGCAAAGTTCTTCATGAGAGACCGATCAAGAAATGAAGAAGTCATGGGACACTGGCTCCTAAAATCAAATGCCCCCATAGTATTGGCCCAGTGGAGTCTGTCTTTTTCTTAAATGCTATTACCTTTTGTTATGCCTCATTCTGGTCGGAAATGTGAGGCCAAGGAGAGGGTTGTCTCAGCTGTCCCCCCGGAGAGCTCTGTCATTGGCCCAATGGATGCCCAGGTGCTGCGAGAGACATTTGGATCAGGAGAAGAAATTTCAGAGGAAGAAAGTACTCAGTTCCTTCCTTGATTCAGTAGCATGCTTGTCCCCGACGGAAAGAACGGCCCTGTTAATCCAGCAGAGGTTAGAGCCCAGTCCCTGTGACGGGACTCGGTGCTTCGCAATGACGCTGAACTCTCTGAGACATGGTCTCAGCTGCCAGTAAGATTATCTCTGACATTTCAGGGGTGATGATTTCTACTAAAGGAGATCAGCAGCAGCATCATGAAGGTGGACTTTCCCAGCCTAGTATTGTTGTGGTTGAGGAATCCTGGGATCTGAAAAGTTATTGCATGGTAAGACCTGCAGTCTTTACTTTTGAATCAATTTGTGAAGCAGTTGACACTTTGAATATAAATATTGTTGCACAATTAAATCCTTTGGCGAATAAATAGTCTGACTTGGAAACTCGAGTTCAGGCTTTGGGAATGGCTTCTGTAAATGCTGGGTAACATCTTGAAATTCTTCAACAAGATTTGGAAAGCATTTCACATCTGGAGGATAATCAGATTCTGTCTAATAGGATTGAAAATTTAGAGAACCAAATCCGAGGAAGACCATTTGTGATTCATAAACTTTCCTTCTGTTTCAAAAATGTATCTACCTCCTTACAAGAAAGGATCTGAGGATGGTCAGAATATGCAAACTTTACTACCTATGGATTCTAATACTTTGAATATTTCTACAGACTTCTGACAGCAAGCTGACTAGACCTGCTACTATGATTGTATCTTTTGTACCTGAACCTGATAGAGACTGGATACTTAAATTGCTTTTCAGGCACCAGTCAGAAACTTTTCTTCATTTAAAAGTTAGTGTATTTATAATGTTAATAATGTTCAATGCAGTGGCGTAGCCAGAATTGATTTTTTGGGTGGGCACAAGGTTAACATGGGTGGGCTGTAGGCATGCAGGTCTACTAGTTGTTTTTTTACTGATAAATAATGCCAAATTATGCAGCATAGCATTCACATCTACGCCTAAGTATGAGGTTTACTTAATGATACAAACATAATTCACGGTGATTTGTGGTACTTTAGCCTTCTTATTATTACGATTTTATACACGGCTCCTACCTGTCCATAAATTTTGAGAGAGCGGTTGTGTTGCTTATATTTAAATTGCTGACATCTCAAAATATAGACATATATTTTTACCTTTGTTGTCTGATCTTTGTATTTTTCTAATCAGTTGGTCCTGGTCTCTTTTTCCCATTTTTTCCCTTATAGATCATTTCCTAATTCCTTTTCAGTGTCTTTCTTCTATTACTGTCTTCTTCCCTTCCACACACACACACACACACACACACACACACACATAAACGCTTTCTCTCACAGACTCCCTCTCACACACTCAAGCTGTCACTCTCATATGCTCTCCCCCCCCCCCCCCCCCACAAGCTCACATTCAAGTTCTCACTTTCTCACCCCTCCCCAGGCTTATATTCTTATGCACACACAGACGCACATCCAGGCACCCATTCTCACCCACACACATAAACCCAGACTCCCATTCTCACCCACAAACCCATGCTCCCAGTCTCACCCACACATATTCAAGCTCCCATTCTCATCCATACATATACACATTTAAGGTACTATTCTCACCCACACATACACACATTCAAGCACCCATTCTTATCCACATATTCAAGCTTCCATTCTCACCCACCCACACAAACCCAGGCTCTCATTCTCACCCATATATACACACATTCAAGCTCCCATTCTCACCCACCCACAAACCCAGGCTCCCATTCTCAACCACACATACACACATTCAAGCTCCCATTCTCACCCACCCACAAACCCAGGCTCCCATTCTCAACCACACATACGAGCTCCCATTCACCCACATATTCAAGCTTCCATTCTCACCCACATACACACCCAGGCTCCAGTTTTCACCCACACACACTCCCATTCTCATCCACACATACACATTCAAGCATGTGCACAGCTTCCGCTTTCTCCCCCAGAGCAGGAAGATCAGCTGCCTCTCCTGCTGCCACCGGACTCCTGCTATCTTTGGGCGTCGGGGGCCGTACTGCCCGCCGAACTTCCTGTCGAACTTCCTGTCGGGGGGGTGGGGGGAGCGGAAGCGCAGCGCACAACGTCCGCTTCCTCCCTCCCCCCCCCAAGCAGGAAGATCGGCGGGCAGTACGGCCCCCGACGCCCAAAGATAGCAGGAGGCCGGTGGCAGCAGGAGAGGCAGCTGATCTTCCTGCTTTGGGGGAGAAAGCGGAAGCTGTGCGCGGCGCTTCCGCTCCCCCAAACAGGAAGTTCGGCAGGCCGTTTGGTCCGAAGATAGCAGGAGAACGGGTGGCAGCAGGAGAGGCAGCTGATCTTCCTGCATTGGGGGGAGGAAGTGGAAGCGGAAGCTGCGCGCGGCGCTTCTGCTTCCCCCCCCCCGAACAGGAAGACCGGTTGGCCATACGGCCGCAGCAGCGCTTCCCCATGTGTGCCGTGATGGCGCGCGAGGCGTGGGTTCTCTTGTTCGCTGTCGCGGGGATGGGATCCCGCGACAGCCTTGCAGTTCCGGTGCCAGTTGGGTGGGCCTGGGTCTAAGTTGGGTGGGCACCTGCCCACCCAGGCCCACCCGTGGCTACGCCACTGGTTCAATGGTTGATTAGTTATTGTTCTGTGTTCCATGTAAAAAAACCCCGGTCTAACCCCAAGACCAGGGCAACCTTTTCGTTACTTGTAAACCGGATTGATTTGTATTGCATACAGGAATTCCGGTATATAAAAATTAAAAATAAATAAATAAATAAATAAATATTTCCTGATATCAGAAAAAGAGGAAGCAAATTCTCTTAATGAAGCCCAGAGTTTTACAACTATGTGCTTTTTTCTTATTGAAATACCCATGTAAATGTCTTATCAAGTATCAAGATACACTCCAACATTGCTCTATGCTTCAATGGCAAGACGAAATGTGGAAAAAAGGATTTGCATTCACAAAAAAGCAGGGGAATAGCTTGCTTGTTACGGCGGTTACTACCCCAAACCAAATAAGCCTGATACTTCACTTGGAATACATATCCAGCATAGCTCTCTGCTTCAACGGCGGGGCGAATGAAGAAAAGAGGATTGTATTCAGACAACAAGGAATGAATTTCATAGTCTGGGTAAACAAATAAGCATGGGTGTAGCTTGCTTGTTACAGCGGTTACTACCCTGAATCAATTAAGCCTAATACTTCACTTGGAATACATATCCAGCGCAGCTCACTGCTTCAACGGCAGGGGGGGATGAAGTAAAGAGGATTTATATTCAGACAACCAACAAGGACTGAATTGCACAGGCAGGGTAAACAAGCATCGGAGTAGCTTGCTTATTACGGCGGTTACTATCCCAAACCAATTAGCTAGATACTTCACTTAGATGCAGCTCCAGCACTGCTGTCTGCATCGTTGGTGGGGTGGAAAGGAATTGGAACCAAAAAGTTACAAATAAGGGCCCTGATCTCAGCCGTCAGAGTAACAGATAAGTATGAAAAAAATAGGTGTGAAAGCTTGCTGGGCAGACTGGATGGGCCGTTTGGTCTTCTTCTGCAGTCACTTCTATGTTTCTATATATTTTCTTCCAACCATCTCAGCTTTCATATTTTCTTAGTGATAAAATACCTGATGGGGAGGTTATTTCACCTCTAACAGTCATTTGATTTCTTAATTTGGTAGGATAGATGTTCTTCATTTAAATTGTATTGCCCCTGTCTGCCATTTTTTCTGTAATTTAACATTTTTCCTAGTGTCTGGATCTCCATGTTTGAGGACTGGGATTGAATATGGCATCTTTAATTTTCTGCTTATTGTTGATTTATCGTATTAGATTGTTGGTGTCTAATCATGATTTCTATTTCAAGTGGATTCTTGAAAATTGTATTTAAAACTGCATAAATAAAAAATTTTAAAAAAAGCCATGGGATTGGAGGCACGTGCTATTGTGGATTGGTAACTGTCTAAAGGGCAGGGAACAGAAAGTAGGACTGAATGGTCATTTCTGCCAGTGGAGAAAGGAAAATAGTGGAGTGCCCCAGGGGTCTGTAGAGGGGCTGCTGCTTTTAAATTATTTATAAATGATCTGGCAAAAGGAGCAGTGAATGAGGTGATAACATTTGCCAATGACACTAAATTATTCAAAGTTGTTAGATGACCTGCCAATGGTGAGGATTTGCAAGAGGAGGGGGTTGGGTGTCTAAAAGGCAAATAAAATTGAATGTGGACAGGTGCAAAGTGATTAGGAATGTACACTTGTTTTAAATGAAAGCAAAAAAATACAATGAAGGAGGGCATTTTCAGTTTGTACAAATGATACGAACTGAAATAGGCTCAGACAAATAAACACGAAAAGTTTTGTTTATATTCGTATTTGCTTTTAAAAAGGGCCTCTGGTGGGACCAGGCCTCAGCCTAATCCTGAGGTCTAGGCACAAGACCTAGGCCTGGGTCCAATGCCAGGGCTCAACTGAGGCTGGGTCATGGTTGCTGAGGCCCAAGCCATAGCCTAGGCTGAGGCCAGGTCATAGTTGCTGAGACCTGGGCCTGATGCTGGGGCCTGGCCAAATCCAGATCCTAGTTATCAAGGCTTTAGGCCTGAGCCTGACTCTTAAGGTCTTGGCCTAGGCTAGATATAGGCTTGAGGCCTAGACCAGAAGTAGGCCTTCCAATGCCTTATTTTCTTGATCCGGTGACTACAAATGGTATCCTCTGAAAAGTCGGAAGGCCTGCTTATGGGCCTCTGGGCCTAGGAGCCTGCGACAGGACTGGCTTCTGCCAGATCCAGCGTCGGGCCCGAGCCTAGACCTGGGCCTTGGCTACTGAGACACAGCCTCAAGCTGGGCCGTAGTGAAGGCTTAGGCCTGGGCTTTAGTGACTGGCATCAGTTCCGCTCCTAGGCCTTGCCTCAGTGTCCGCGACTCAGTTTCGGGCCAGATCCTGGCCTCGGTCTATGTGCTAAATCCCATTGCCAACTCAGACATTTCTAGTGATAAATACTATCTAAAAGGGTCATTTTCAAAGGGACCTCTGTAGGTAAAACACTTCCTTACCCTCAGAAATAGCCTTTTTGAAACTTGCTCGGCAGATATGCATGTCAGATTACATGTCTGCACCTTGTATGTGTGTGTAATTTTAAATGCATCAAAGAGACATGTTCTGTTGGGCAGCGTCTGGGCAGGGTTTGCATTTATACACATGCTTCTTGATTTTGAAAAATGTGCGCATAAATGTCCCCCCAAAAAACTTTCCCCACCCAATGTAGCGGGTGCAACTTTGTGCAGGTAGTTTTTGTAAAATATTTTTCAAAGTGAATTTACGCGTGTTAAGTTTATTTTGGAAACTGGTGTAACCTAGGTGTGTGGTAGCCCACAAATTTAGGTGGCCTGTTCTAAAATTACCCCCTAGGTGGGCAACATGCGCCATCCCTAAAGCTGTAAAGGTGCTCTCTTGAGTAATAAGGCGATTCGTTTCTTCCATAGACCTTTGAATTCTGTGTGGCACTGAGGAGATATTTATAAAGGCTACCAGTTCAGTGTAAGTCGACTCAGTGCGAAAAGATTATCCATATCTCATAAATAGAACCCTCGTGAAGAAATGCAAGAATGATTTATGCTACTTGCTTTTCCATTCATTGGAGGTATGTTTATCTTTATGGGAAAAGAAAAGATAAAAATGAACTATGGTGATTAAATTTTAAAATTGTGTAAATTATATGTACCCAACGTTCTCATAATCTCATTTGCTGAAGAAAATGTACATAATAATTAGAAAGTCCAACACTTCATTTCTGTTGTGTGTTGGAGCTGACAGCAGAGATTAATATGCTTCTTAAATTACCATTACCAAGGGTCAATTAATAAGTGAACTAACCTTGTGAAAACGATGGTAAAAGACTAGTTGTGGGTCTGTAATGGACCCTGCCAAATAATGGAAAAATGAGAAATTAGAAACTGTCAAATGTATGGTAGCCAAAGATATGCACTAATTATATTTTCACAAGGTTAATGAGTTTCAGTGATGGTTGCTTGAAGAAACAGGCACTGTATTGTTACAATATATCCTTTGCAATGAGTGGATGAATATGAAAAGTTTATCATGGGATAATATAAAAAATGCAACTTCTTGGTATCGCACCTAAAGGAATGGAAATGCTTATTGATAATTAGTATTCAAATACACTGAATTATATAGGAGTAGTTTTGGAGGACTGAAGGCAGGCGGATGTGGTTCCTGTTCACAAAATGTGGAAGGAAGGAGGAGGATGGGAACTACAAGCCAGTTAGTCTGATTTCTGCGGTGAATAAATTATGGAATTGCTGCTAAAACACAGTAATGCAGTTTCTGAAATCCAATGGATTACAAGATCTTAGGCAGCATGATTCTACCAGTTGCAGCCCTTCCCAAATGAATCTGATCAAGTTTTTGACTGGGTGATCAGAAAGTTGAATCAGGGGACAGCATTAGATTATAGTGTACTTGGATTTCAATAAGGCCTTTAACACTGTTCCGCATGGGTAACTTATAAATAAACTGAGCACCCTTGTGTAGGGATCCTATTATATTTAACTAGGGTTATACCATTTGTTGTGGGGAGAGACAGTTTAGGGATAAAATGTTTTGCAGCTCTCCCATGTGGAATGCTTGCTATGGCACTGTCCTGTTGGTTATAGTAAGAGATCACCATATTACCCTCGTGGTTCTCTTTTGCTTTTGAAAAGGCAGCATGTCTTGTGTTGAGCTCAGACTTAAAACTCCATGGAGGTCTTTATTTGGATGAGAGTTTCTTTCCAACTTCTTATTTCATTTCATTAAGTTTGGAGTGCCAAATTCATTTGGACTCAGTTAATCTTACTTAATTTTGCTCTTTAATTCAATGGGAGAGATTCCCTTCTAGCAAGAAGAACCAAAGATCACCAAGATCCAAGGAGAGGATGACTTCCATTCTGTAAGAGGAAGGAGGAGAAAGGGGAGGGCGGTAGTAGTTGTTGAATCCCAGAAAGCGCTGAAGTGTGTGCAGGTTAGATGGCTGGGGCCAATCACAGATTGACTGAAGCTTGCCGGGGTCCATTGCGAAGCCCTTCCTGGATACAATGTAGAAAAGGTAGGCTCGGCTTTTCGAAGACACATGGGGGTAACCTGCACAGAGCAGCAGTAACTACCTTGGGAAGCTTGCTGGCAGACTAGATGGACCATTTTGTTCTTTTTCTGCCATTACTATGTTACTATGACACACTTGTCCAGTTTGACGTACAAGTGATGATCCCGGAGGCGCTGAAGGACTTGGTGTACATCCTGGCAGTAGGTCTGCAGGTCCCGGGAGTAAATCAGGATGTCATCCAGATAGACAAGTATTTTGGAGTAGAGCAGGTCCCGGAATATTTCATTCATCATTCGCTGGAAGACCGCTGGGGCGTTGCAAAGGCCGAAGGATTTTACGAGATACTCATAATGCCATTTCGAGTGTTGAAGGTGGTCTTCCAGACATCTGTGGGCCAAATCCGGACCAGGTTATAGGCGCCCCTTAAGTCGAGCTTGGAAAATATGGTGGCGCCTTGCAGGAAGTCGAAGAGCTCGATGATTAGGGGTAGCGGATATTTATCTTTGCGGGTGATGGCATTGCAGCCCCTATAACCAATACAGGGGCGCAGGGACCCGTCCTTCTTGGTTACAAAGAAGAGGCCAGCCCCATGGGAGATGAATAGGGCCTGATAAAGCCTTTCACCAGGTTTTCCTTGATGTAGTCAGCCATCGCCTGAGTTTCGGAAATGGAAGGTGGATAAGCCTGACCCTGAGGGGGAGGGGACCCAGGCAAGCGTTCAATAGCACAGTCAAATTTTGGGAGAGGTGGTAAGATGTCGGCCTTCTGTTTGGAGAAAACGTTGACATAGTTGGAATAAGGTGCTGGAATCCCAGGGGTTGCATTGGCAAGGGAGAGAGGCCGGGAGACTTCCACCGGTTCAACAGGCTTCAGACAGGATTCCTGGCAGCGAGAACCCTACTTGGAGACTGCAGGGTGGCCCAGTAGAACTGGGAGGAGTGGTGTTGGAGCCACTGCAGACCCAGAACCACCAGATGGATGGACTTTTCCAGAACGTAGAACTCAATTTCCTCGTGGTGGAGGACACCGACTTGCAGTTGGATGGGTACAGTGACTCAGGATATCCTCCCTGGCAGAGGATCCCCATGTATGGAGGCGATGGACAGGGGTACTTCGAGAATCTTGATGGGGATTTGCAGGTGATGCGCCAGGTTCTCCCACAGGAAGTTCCCACCAGTTCCTGAATTGATCAGGGCTAGTGTTGGAGAGGAGCAGGTTCACAAGAGAGTTTGGCTGGAAGAGAAAGCTGAAGGGCCGGATTGGCAGTGCCTAGTGTCAGGGCCCCTGCTGTCCCTAGGCCAGGGAGTTTCTCAGATGGACTGGGCATTTGGACAGATGATGCCCCTTGGCTCCGCAATGTAGACAGAGCCCCGACTGTCTCCTGTGAAGGCATTCTTCTGGGGATAATCTGCCCTGACCCAACTGCATGGGTTCTTCGGAAGTTTGGGGTCTAGAGGTTCCTGACGGGGAGCCTTCTCCGGTGGGAACCAGATGGGATGCTTCAGAAAGGGGATGACGGGAAGGCCACAGCTCCTGGCTGCACTCTTGGGCTCGACAATCAATACGACTGGCTAGGTTGATCAGCCCCTCCAGGGAGTCGGGCAATTAGCGGGCAGTGAGTTCGACCTTTAGTGGGGTGGATAGCCCATCCAGAAAAATGGGACGGAGGCAGTCCTCTTGCCAACCCAGCAAGTTAGAGTACGGAACTCTATTATGTAATCACTGAGGGGCCGTTGGCCCTGACGGAGGTGCAGGAGGTTGTAGCTGGCATTCACAGCCCTCCCCGGGTCATTGAAGGTTTTCCGGAATTCAGTGATGAAACGAGGCAGATCCTGGAGAAGGGTGTTGGAGCGCTCCCAGAGCGGGGAAGCCCAGGACAGGTCCCTGCCCTCGAGTCGTGAGAGGATGAAGGTAGTCTTTGTCATGGCATCTGGGAAGGCGGCGGCTTGAAGCATGAAGTGCATGTAGCATTGATTAATGAAACCTCTGCACTGCACGGGGTTGCCATTGAAACGATGCAGACCTTGGAGCGAAAGGTGTGACCTTGGAGGTGATGACTGCGCCGGGGGGCTGGGAGCTGACAGTGGCACAGCAGGAACGTGACCTGAGTCAAGGCGGGCTTTTAGCCACTCAATGGAAGCTGCCAAATCCTCAAGTTACTGCTTGTGTTGCTGGATCTTGAGTTTAGGATTGGGTTGGCCTGTAAGGCAGATGCCTCAGCTGCGTCCATGGCCTTGGCAACCTGTTGCGTTCGTGAACCCTTGGCCCGAGGTGGTGTTGGCGCCACCTGTGGTGGGAACCCCCACAGGTCCCCACCGTCAGGTGGCGAGGCTGGATGAGAAGCAGAGGCCAGCTGGAGCTTCACTACCACCAGCCCACGTTCCCCGCAGGTTGAGCCCTTGGGTGCCAGAGCCGGCTGGTCTTAAGTGGGCCTCTGTGTGGATGATCCTAGGGAGTTGGCGAGAGAGCACGGTGGCAACCAGGAGAGAGAAGCCCGAGGCTGAGGCCGAAGCCAAGAGCGGAATCAGATCCAATCCAGTGGGCCAGGCGAGAGGCGGAGAGCATGGCCAGTCCTGGTCCAGGGGTCAGAGGCAGGTGGCAGGAGGCATAGTCAGGTCTGGTCCAGAGGTTAGAGGCAGGCAGCAGAATGTGTGGTCAGGTCCGGTCCAGAGGTAAGGCAGGAGGAGGTCCGTCCGAAGAAGCAAGGGACAAGCAGGAACATTAACGAGGAGATCCAGAGCAGGAATGGAGGCCGGAGACGGGTGCAGGAACAGGAACGCAGGAACTGGAATAGCAACTCAGGAACTCGAGCAAACAAGAGTGAGGAGACCCGTTGCCAAGGCAAACTCTCACTGTCAGAGCTTGCCTTATATACTCAAGGCTGGCAATGTTATCACTAGGGGCTGTGGGAACTTTTCCTGCCACGGCCTCTTTAAATTCTGACCAGTGGCACACGCACCTAGGAACAGGGGCCAAACAAGGCAGATGCGACGGCAAGGGCAGCATGGCATTGTTCCTTCGCCATGGTTGGGAGGCGGCCTGTGCGGAGGTCGAGGCAGCAGCACCCGTCCACCACAGAGGGGGAAGCGAAAAGCAGTCCTGAGCTGAGCTGGAGCGCCGGGAAGCAGCAGGACCGTGGCAGCGGCCAGCTGTTGCGGCCGAAGCGAGAAGTGCTGCGGCCTGGGCCCGGTGCTGAGAAGTAGGAACAGGCTTCTTGAGACCGGGAATTGTAACAATAATGGCAGTCTTCCACTTAAGATAGGAATTTGAGCTATAGCCTCTAGAACTGGCATCCAGGTTATACCACCACAGGGGTTATACTTGGTATAAGCTCTAAAGTGAATGAGTGGGTTAGAAATTGGTTGAGTGAGAGGCAACATTTGTGGGAGATAGTGTTCACTCCAAGGAGGGAGGCATTACTAGTAATGTGTTGCAGGGATCAGTCCTTGGACTGATTCTTTTCACCATTTTTGTAAATGATGTTGCAAAAGGACTATCTGGAAAGTTTGCCTTTTTGCAGATGATACCAAAATCTGGCAGAGGGTACACACTCAGGAAGATGTGGAAACTATGAGGAAGGATCAAGCAAAACTCGAGGAATGATTTAACATCTGACAGCTAAGATTTAATACTAAAAATTGCAGTCAGGCATTTTTACTGCAAAAACCAAACAGATGAATTTTCAAAGGAGTAACATACTGTCGTAGCAATTTTCAAAAACCCATTTACTCGAGTAAAGTGCATTTATTCAAGTAAAACCCAGTTTTACGCATGTAAATGCTTTTTAAAATCGAGCCCTAAGTGTGTGGAACATTACAGGGACGAAATCCTTCAATGTCAAAACAAGAGTGGGAGGTGATTGTATCTGTTGATCTTAAGATTGCTAAACAGGTGAATCAGGTGATGGCAAAAGCCAGAAAGATGCTTGACTGCATAGGAAGAGGAATGATCAGCAGACAAGGGGAGGTGGTATTGCCCCTGTATAGGTCTATCTCTTATGGTATATTCTGTACAGTTCTGGAGACCGCACCTTCCAAAGGATATAAACTGAATAGAGTCAGGCCAGAGGGAGGCTACTAAAATGGTTGGTGGTCTTTATTGTAAAGTTTATGGGGAGAGACTTAAAGATGTGAACATGTACTCCCATGGACTCAGAAGTAAATCTAAGGAAATATTTATGTACAGAAAGGGCAATAGATGCATGGAGGTGGTGGAGACAAGAAAGGTATCTGAATTCAAGAAAGCATGGGACAAGCACAGGGAATCTCTGAGGGAGTAATAGGGAAGGGAGTGTAAAGCTGAAAGGTTGGTGTGGATGGACAGACAGACAAGGTAAGCCATAGGTTCTTTTTCTGCTATCAGACAGTAGTGAGTGGACAGGAGTCAAATATCATTAATTTTGAGCCCTGTCTCTTTATTGCTCTTCCATTAGTAAGTTAAAACTGCTGACTCAATGAAAACATAGCACAGTAAAATCCAGTTTAAATGTCATCTTAACTATAATTTCTATTAATAATTCACTTCTTTTATTGCCCCATTGCTTCTGTCTGTTCTCCAACCATCTGTGTTTATAGACTTGGTTAATTGTGTTTTAGATTATGTAATTCACCTTATACCAAAGCTCACTATCTATTAAAATCCGGTGTACTCTTGTTTGCGCCGGGTGCACGAACAAAAGTACGCACTCGCGCATTTGTTTGAAATCTGCCCCATTATGCATATGCCACACGTTTTACCCTCCCTTCATGTTTGTTTCCAGGGCTTATAAAGTAACTAACACCAACCAGTACTCATTCATTTTCTAATTTCTTTTCTCAGTAATGACTTCCGGTAGAGGACTGTTATTTGTAAAATTGATATTAACAAGTAATACAGTTATTTTCTAAGTGGCAAAAGTATTTGGTAATTGATTTTCCAGCAGTGTTGTTTTTCCTTTCATCTGAAACTAAATCTCCCCCTCCCTGAAAACAGAGGTAAACTTTTACCTTCTGAGCAGGTTCTGATTCCTCCCATTGGGTCAGCGAAAGGCAGTGTTATTATTACCTTGGGTAACATCTGAACAGGGGATCTCCGGAGCCTTGCAAGCTAACATGCGCCATCGTCTTTGAATAATTCTGATTTTGGTCATCATAACTGCCAAGGATTCCAGTTTTCTCTGGGACCAATGCATCGCCTCCAGCTCTCTACTGTCTGGTGGAGACCTTTTGAGACTTTAGTCCACTGCAATTCTGGATTATTCCAATGATTTCCATATTATGTTTCGGTAAATCAAATGAATTTTCTTGCGAAAGTCATTTAAAAATAATCTGTGATTAATTTTAGAACATTATATCTGAAATCCTTCTCTCCATCTCTCTCATCTATCTACCTCTATGTCCATCTGGTTCCATTTATGCACTACTGATCCTGCTACTTTAACCAACGGACCGTTCTGGAGGGTTCTGTAGAATTACTGTTGTTGGTTGCCCTGGAGAAATGCACCAACTACTGCGAAATCAAGGGATATCAGTTGCATAGTTACTATGAAGCACTGCAGACTGCTGGTCACTCAAAGCGTCTGTGACTATGTTTACCGCAGTCTGCTCAAATCTGGTGCCCCTCTGTGGCTTGCCGTGGAAGCCCCTCTAGCTCCATTTCTTTTTGGCCATAATTAGAACCAAAAACTGATAAACTTTCCATGGTTAGAATATTTCCTATAGCCCAGTGGACTAACCAGCAGCACCTTGATGAGCACAGCTCAGATAAAATTATCGGAGGAAGCATACTTCTGAAGCAGGTAGTGGGCTCATTTCAAGAGCAATATCTAGTTTCGGCAAGTCAGCTCGGTGTCCGTCCTAATGTGTTGCATTTCAGCTGATAAGACTTTTATTGGAGGTGAACTTTAAATTAGATACTTGAAAATAACACTGTGAAAAGGTGCACTCTACCATGTCATGCTGAATCTGAGCAGGATTTCCCAGTTTTCATTCCTACTGCCAGCCTGATCTAAGTATTATCATTTTATCCTTCGCAGATTGTCATAAATATACTGAGTTGGTCATGACCACCCCATGGCCTGCCATCAAATACTCTACTCCTATGAACCCACAGAAGAATTCATGAACCAGACTATAGATTCTTCTCGGAAAGTAGAATTCTTTAAAAGAAAATCTTCCTGGTAATAGAGTAGGGATGACACTCATACTAGGTTAATTAGTGTTGTAAGATGTACATTTTTAGAAATAGTGTCTCATCTGCAGGCAAACCTTTTTTAGTCCAGGAAAGAGAATCTTAGTACTCTAGAAAGCTACCATTAAACCATAAATTAAGTTCTGAAAGAAGTAATTTACTAGTGATGTGTAAAGGTCAGGAGGATGATATTCAAAATGCATTTAGCGCTAGAGAGCCAGATAACTTGTGGGTGGGCAGTGGGCAGATTGGGGTAGTGCTGCTTATCCGGTTAACTTAACCAGATAAGTAGCGATATTTGCTCTTATCCGGTTAAGTTAACCGGATAAGTTAGAAGGTATAACTTAGCCAGATATAACTTAATCCAGCTAAATAGCAACTTCCTCACAGATATTCAGCAGCATAGTCATTCTACTGAATATCCCTTGTAACTTAGCCAGACAAGTTATATCCGGCTAAGATCTAGATACATCATTTTGCTAAAAAATTGCAAAAACATAGTTCCTGTGATTAAAAAAGGGTGTGGTTAGGGTAACTTTCCTGATACTGCATAGGTATTTTACCGCAGCATGCATTAAACTGAACACACCTCATGATATTCACATGAGAGAGATTCTTTATAAGGCTCTCATATAAGTAGACTATTTATACCACTGTAAGAAGGGCAACTAGTAACTCGGGGTGAGATTTTGTTGGTGAGCTAGGTTTGGGGGGGGGGGGGTCAGTTTTACATGCACAGTCAGAGGACGGAACAGCACAGAGCCCATCAGTGAAGATTTGATGTGATTTGGAGAATCAGCATTTTTGTTTTGCATAGATGTTTTGTTACTCAAATAAATACTAAACATTTTTGGACCTTACTAAATGGCAAGTGCATTCTTTCTGCTGGAAAACTTGCTTTGAACACTGAGGTTAAACCACAACCTCCAACATAAAGCCTCTTTTTTTATGCCATTTAAGTGAGCAGACAATGGAAACAGTTTCTATTTCATACTTCTATTCTTTGACTGTAGTGTCTGTTGTAACCTGTCAAACGCTTTGACTGGGAAATGGAGATACAGGCTCGGTCAGTGACAGAGTATATATTGGTGATATGTTTGCATGAAGGGACCATGCTGAAATCATTTCAGAAAAGTGACAGAACAGCATATCCGAGTATGAAATGCGAAATATGGCTCTGCGTTTGTGTTGTATTGGTTACGCTGCTATTCACTTTTGGTTACATATATCAAGTATAAATTGAGATGAACTTGAGTGGTTGAATCATGTTATGCAATTCAACGTTGTTACCTATGTGCAGGTTACTTTGCATGGGTCATATGTATGAGCACAAGATCGTGTATAATCCATCTTTCCTTAAAGTTTTCAAGATCACAAAGCACAGTTGGTTTGAGATCAATTGGTTTTAGACCAATTAGTTTAGAGGAATCGTGAGCGGTTCTTGTCTTCAAGGGCAGCAAATCAGTTTGGCTTTAAGGATAACCAAAAATGTACCTCAGTACTGATGTGCATGCACAGGATCAGGGGTTCTTTTACCAAGGGGAATTCAATGTTCAAGACCATCTGATGGGAAACCTTTCAGCTTGCCTTGTATGGTACCAAAACTGTACTTTCCATACAGGTTCTGTTGTTCCTAAGGATTTTATTTTGAAGCAGGTTTAACAGAAGAAACAATCTATTTAAATGCATTCTCAGCTAGCTGCAATAACGGGTTCTTTTACTCCTCTTACTCAGCTCCTCTGCTTTGGAGGCAGACTGTCTGGCAAGAGATGGGTTAATCAGTATGCAAGGCCCCATTAAGTTTTGATATGGAACAGCAGGGACTAATTGAATAGGAAGGGTGACTCCGTTTTCCATTTCTTCTCCAACAATGTCCTTATCCAGGAGATTATCTCTAGCAATATGGCAACCTCCTGCCACAACAGAAGAATCCAGGGATTAAACCATCCATCACATAGAAATATTGTACAGGGGTCTCTGGAAATACATTTTTCTACATATAGCTTATCCTCTGGTCCTGTGTCGGAGGGAGTTATGATTTTGGTTAGCTCCATCTGTGGACAGATTTGAGCACCTGCAGCCATGTTCTTCTTTCTCCAGTTTCCAGGGCAGAACTCTGTCAGACTTACCCACAGAGTCTATACATCCCTCTCATGGGCATAACTAACACTCAGTTAGGTCAAAGTGACCGGAATGTACTAGGGATGTGAATCGTTCTTTGACGATTTAAAATATCGTCCGATATATTTTAAATCGTCAAAAATCGTTAGAGCCGCGATACAATAACAATTCTCCCGATTTATCATTAAAAAATCGTAAATCGGGAGAAGGGGGAGGGCGGGAAAGCCGGCACACTAAAACAACCCTAAAACCCACCCTGACCCCTTAAAATAAATCCCCCACCCTCCCGAACCCCCCCAAAATGCCTTAAATTACCTGGGGTCCAGAGGAAGGGTCCCGGTGTGATCTTTTACTCTCGGTCCTCCGTGCGTTGTAGAAATGGCGCCGGCGCTACCTTTGACCTGTATGACAGGTCAAAGGTAGCGCCGGCGCCATTTTGTTTTTTTGTCCCCCGACGTCAGGAGCGTAGGAGATCGCTCCCGGACCCCCGCTGGACCCCCAGGGACTTTTGGCCAGCTTGGGGGGGCCTCCTGACCCTCACAAGACTTGCCAAAAGTCCAGCGGGGGTCCGGAACGATCTCCTACCGCGAATCGTTTTTCCATACGGAAAAACGATTCGACTGCAGGAGGTCGTTCCGGACCCCCGCTGGACCCCCGGGGACTTTTGGCCAGCTTGGGGGGCCTCCTGACCCCCACAAGACTTGGCAAAAGTCCAGCGGGGGTCTGGAACGACCTCCTGCAGTCGAATCGTGTTGCCGTACGGCTGGGGGTCCAGCGGGAGTCCGGAACGACCTCCTGCAGTCGAATCGTTTTTCCGTACGGAAAATCGATTCGTGGTAGGAGATCGCTCCCGGACCCCCGCTGGACTTTTGGCAAGTCTTGTGGGGGTCAGGAGGCCCCCCCCAAGCTGGCCAAAAGTCCCTGGGGGTCCAGCGGGGGTCCGGGAGCGATCTCCTACGCTCCTGACGTCGGGGGACAAAAAACAAAATGGCGCCGGCGCTACCTTTGACCTGTCATATGACAGGTCAAAGGTAGCGCCGGCGCCATTTCTACAACGCACGGAGGTCCGAGAGTAAAAGATCACACCGGGACCCTTCCTCTGGACCCCAGGTAATTTAAGGCATTTTGGGGGGGTTCGGGAGGGTGGGGGATTTATTTTAAAGGGTCGGGGTGGGTTTTAGGGTTGTTTTAGTGTGCCAGTTTTCCCGCCCTCCCCCTTCCCCTCCCCCCCACTGGACCCCAGGTAATTTAAAGCATTTTGGGGGGGGGGGTTCGGGAGGGTGGGGGATTTATTTTAAAGGGTCGGGGTGGGTTTTAGGGATGTTTTAGTGTGCCGGTTTTCGATTTACACGATTTACACGATATTTAAAAAACCCAAACTGCGACGATCCGATCCCCTCCCAGCCGAAATCGATCGTTAAGACGATCGATCACACGATTCACATCTCTAGAATGTACCATTACCTTCCCTGTTTTAGGGGCAGGTTTGACCATCCCTGATTTAAGGAATAGTTTTGACTTTAGTAAGGCAATGGGGCCTTACATAGTACTGATTAACCCATCTCTTGCCATGAGACGAAATTGTGACTGTCAAAGCCCATAATTGCCCACCACTGACTTAGACAATACCTCATTCAGTGTCGTGGAAAACAGTAGAACAAGATGTTACATAACATAAGGTTTCTGTCCCTGTAATTCGCCCTGGGCATGCCTCTTCTGATCATTCCAGAGGTAACTGTATATCACTCCTTTTCACTGACACCAGAAAGCTTCTGTTGTCAGTCATTGGATACCATCAAGATGGGAATTCAAAGCTGGTATGTTGTTCCAAATTGGTAGAAATTTGATAAAAGGAAAATTTATTGTGCAAAAATAGCACAGTAATCACCAAATTTCCCCTATTTAGTGAAATATAGCTTTATAATGACAATCCAATTTCATAAATAAGCTTTATAAAACTTCTGATGTGTACAGCCATGATTACTGCTTTTCTCAGAAGAATGATCTACAGACTTTTATTCATTCTGGGGCCATCTGTTATCTCTATAGGGCATATATTTTAGTGATTAACTTTGTTTTCTAATTAAAAAGTTTATAAGCAATCATATTTCCTCATAAAAGGAAGAAATTGGGCAGGCAGGTGAGCAGGAAAGCTGCTCAGGTAACTTTACCTGGATATTCAATGCCACTTAGCTGGATAAGTCTGCTGCTGAATAAATATACTTAGCTAAAGTTAGCTGGATAACGTCATCTGGAAAACTTTAGGAAATTGATTTTTCTGAACTTTAGCCAGGAAATGCAGAATATCAACATTCACTGGCTAGAATTTAACCAGTAGCCTGTAACAACTCCATCACAGCCTGTTGTTTTTTTTTTTTAATTTTTTATTTATATCATATTTTTTAACAATACAATCAAGAATACCTTGATACAGAAATTACATGGTTATTAAGCTTCTATACCATATCTCAATTACTAAGAATAATCACAATTTAAACCATATATTATTTCCTAGTCCTCAATATAGGAGGATAACTTTCTGAAACAATAAAGGCGAAATCACAAAGAAAATTTATAAGTAATATTGACAATCCAATTTCAGGGATCAATTTCCATTTTATAGAGCAATTTTTGTTATATTACTGAGGGCTTGCTGCCTCTGGACCACACTCTATATTCTTTTCTGCAATAAACTTAATCAAATGGGATGGTTGAAAAAAACCAATACTTAACACTAAGTTATTTTATTTATAAGTTATTTTATTTATCTCCAAGTTAAATCTTCCCTGTTCTCTGTAAGACATAATTCTATATTCTGTCAATTTTTATTGTTACAATGTAAACCGAATTGATTAGTAACTTTGTTACTGGAACTTCGGTATATAAAACTGTTAAATAAATAAATAAATAAATTAACAGACTTATAGATAATACAACATTTACATGGAAATTTTAGCTTATACTGAGCCCCCATTTGCAAAAGTTTAGGTTTTAGAAGAAATTCTTTCCTTCTCTTTTGTGTCTCTTTCGTGACGTCTGGAAATATTCTTACATTAAATTGACAAAATTTCATTAAAGTTTCTGAAGAATAACTTTTGAACCCATTCTTTATCTGAATTTAGTAAAAAGGAAACAATCAAAGTAGATGGCTGAGCCATTTCTACATTCGTGGATTCCAAACTTTCTGTAACATTTAACGGTGTAATTGACTGAAAATCTTGTCCTTTCTCAGATGTATTTTTCCAAGAAGAAATATAATAGATCTGAGTAAGAGGGGGCAAGGCTTGTTGAGGAATTTTCAAATACTCAAAGGCAAATTTACTCCACATTTCTTTAGCCGATAAGGCTGGAAACTTTGGGAAATTAATTAGCCTTAAGTTCTTACTTCGTGCTTGATTTTCAAGATTTTCTAGCTTCCTAGAAAGATATTGATTTTCTTTAATTATCATTACATTCTGATCACTTAATCTTTTTACTTCAGCAGAAAAATTATTTATAGCCTGATCTCTCTTACAGTTCTCCAACATTACATTTTTCAACTTGGAATCTAAATTTTCCATGTTTTTTATAACAGGTTTCAGTTGCAAGGTAACATTCTTATCTAAGACTACTAGAGTTTCCCATATGACTTCCAGGGAAATTACAGATGGTCTTACTATTGGAAGTATCCCAACCACATCACCAAGTGACTTATCAGAACTATAATCAGTGTCCTGAGGCAGTACTTGATCCTCTATAACACTTCCCTCCGAGATGCCAAAGGACTTGGCTCCTCCTGCAACAGGATTCAATGATTTCCCTGGGTCATCTTTAATTCTGCCATTCTTCTCAGGTGACGGCGTATTGTCCCCAAATGAATCCGATCTATTAGTCGCAGGGTTCTCAGGGGGTGCTCTATTATCTGGGGACAAAGAAATTTCAAGATCACGAGGGGGAACCATGCCTTCCTGGGTCCCCTCAAGCGATATTTCACCCGGTATCGTGATCCCTCTTCTGATGTGGGCATCCATTGGACCCAACACCGGACTAGCTAAGGTTCCTTCTACAAACCTCTCTCGAGCTCTACATTTACGAGCCGAGTGAGGCATTCTTTAAGAAACAATATAGTAAGAAAAATGAAGGATTACTTAGCTGAATTGGATGTCCAAATTAGTTTCCCCCTGATGGAGCTGGGAAGACTTCCGATGAAAGCAAATCTATAGCAAACTGTTTAGGTGGTTTCAGATACTTTCCAATCCAAAGCCGCGTGCCCCTTTGGCGACGCACCGGCGGTGGCTGCGCGCCATATGGGGGCAGTTTTTAAGCTCCTCCGGCGACGCCCTCCGATGATGTCACTCGGGGGCGTGTCCACGGCGCCTCATCAAGCTTCGGGTAATGCTCCAGCCTCAACAGGCCACCGGTCTGCCACCAGCAACAGTACTCACGGGGCAATTTCTTGGCTTGCCGGTCTCCTGGGGAAGCAGCAAAAGGAGCAGTTTTTAAGCTCCTCCGACGATGCCCTCCGATGATATCACTCGGGAGCATTTCCACGGCGCCTCGTCGAGCTTCGGGTAACGCTCCGGCCTCATCAGGCCACCAGTCTGCCACCAGCAACAGTACTCACGGGGCAATTTCTTGGCTTCCCGGTCTCCTGGGGAAGCAGCAAAAGGAGCAGTTTTTAAGCTCCTCCTCCAACACCCTCCGATGATGTCACTCAGGGGCGTGTCCTCGGCGCCTTGCAGAGCTTCGGGTAACGCTCCGGCCTCAACAGGCCACTGGTCTGCCACCAGCAACAGTACTCAAGGGGCAATTTCTTGGCTTCCCGGTCTCCTGTCACAGCCTGTTTTTATCTTGATAAATTTTGTGCAGGTTAGCGATGTGCATTTGTTTGAAAACGAATGGTTTGTCAGAATGAAAAAGTCTATTTTTGGTTTGTGCCATTCAGAATGAACCAAAAATAGATGACCAAAAATATCCCAAAATTTTCAGATATTTTCAGTTTGTTTCAGATAAAAGTGACATCCTTCAGCCCCCTCAGGTCCCCACTGCCACTTCTGAGTCTTCTAGGCAGTCTTTCTGGGCCCCTATGATATCCCTACCCACTACAATCAGCCAGGGCCTATCCGGCTGAACTGAGTCATACAAGAGAATGGCACCAGCTAGCCTGGAGACTAACACCGTTTTGTTGTCGGCATGCATAATTTTTAAAGGGATGACAGCAGATCAGGAGCTAGTGGGGATCACTCATGCTCCTCTTATCATAGCAGACCCCTACGGAAGGGAGCTGGGGAGATCACTGGCCCTGGCTTATTTGTGAGTTGGGGGGGTGGGGGGAGAAAGAGGGATGGATGGTACTAGGGAGGTCCAGCCTGGGCTAACTTTTTAATGGGGAAGGGAAAACCCTGGAAGACCCTGAAAGTAGCATTGGCAGCCCAGGGAGGCAACACTTTGTTTTGAGTTTTTATGTTTGGTTTTTTGTTTAATGACTATTTTGGTTCAGTGAATGAACCAAACTGAAACATGAATTTAAAAAAATCCAAAATGAAAAAATGAACCAAAATGAAATATTTTTGTCTGCACATCCCTAGTGTAGGTAAAAAGTTACTTGGAAAAAATATATCAAGGGAGTAGGGGAAAATTTTCAGTTTTTGTCCAAAAGTTATCTGCACAAAACTTTGAATATCAAGCACTGCGAGGCCAATATTCAGCATGAGAGTGAGCAGGAGAATGACCTGAATAAAGTCACCCAGATTACTTTATCTGAATATTTAACAAAATAGAGCCAGATAACTGTTCTACCAAGTTACAGTTACTCAGGTATCTGGAGAGCTGTACAACTGGTATGTTCAGAGCCACCTGGCTAACGTTAGCTCTGAATATCAGTGCTCACTTGGTCAAATTTAACCTGTGCTCCTGGAGCGTCTCCCTCGCTCCCTTTTTTTATGCAGCTAAATTTTGTGCAGGTAGTGAGTTACCCGGACAAAACTAAGCCGGGGAGCGGGGAGAAATGTTCAAATCTCGGGTTTCTCTTGGCAACTCAAAAAGTCACCTGGACAGAAGCTTTGGATATCAACCTCTCTGTGTCTTTATCGTGCATCTTGTTGTGTATGTTTTACACAGTCATGGAGAATGCTGTGAAATCTCTTGCTGCAAGCATTTAGTGTGATGGATTGTATTGCGTTATCATCTGATTGATATTTGCAATGCACAGGGTTAGGAATAATGGGGTTTGATTTGCAGTCTCCTTCCATGCTGTGCGTGTTTTAGCACCTTAGGAAAACAAATCTTTTTCTTCTCCCCCTTTAAGCTGACTAATGCATCACATTCTGGACCACTTTGAAATGAAATATACGCCAACATACCTGATAATCCCAGAAAAACATACCTGTTCTGAGAGCCAATTTCAGATTCTGTTTAGGTATGTTGACATCATTTTGTGAAAATGATTGGATTGATTAAGATCATATTGGGGGTGTTTTATGACGTAGTTGCAGCTGAGGCCTCTCTCAAAGGCTAGGACAGCCCTTAAAGACTCTGAGCAGCAACTGAGCATCACTTCCAGTTCCTTTATAACATACTGTCGTCTTCTTTTTTTTTGCTTCCTTTGCTTTTTCTCTCAAGAGTACTTGCTACGGTATCCCCGTTCTCCCTGTGCCTTTATTCTCTTTAATTTGATGTTTCCCTTGTTGTTAGTCCTGGGGTTTTGATATTCCCTTTACCTTCCTTACAGCCCAACATTTTCTCTTAAGATAATGGATTTCAGCATGTAGATTTCATTCTATTGCTTTCTTGGAATATACCCAAGGTTGTATAGCTTTGTGAGATTTGGGAGGAGGGGAGGTTGTAATCGTTCTAATATTTCTTGTTGTCACTGGCTCACATCATAAAAAAAAAAAAAGAGCATATCTGTGATGAGTAAATAGACTGAGTCACACGTCATTCTCTTCTCACTGTGGGTGGAATGTGAAAGTGAAATGGTTGTAAATTTGCATATTAATGTCAGATCAAGTTCACAGCTTAAAAGTTATGTGACATTAGGACTGAAATAAAAGTTAGAACTTTTGTTGCTGTCATGTTATTTTGCATCTTATTTGATGAAAGGAATCTCATTGGATATCATGTTTTGAATCCATTAACAGATTCAGTGCTTCAGTTTTTCTAAAGAATCCACTGAACTTTGTGACTTTCTTTTTGGTTGTGAGATTAAAGTTAATAGATGCAGTCGATAAGAAGGTGGCCCCGTTGTATCTGGTCCTTGGACTTTGGGCAAATTAATGCCCACAGCTGGAATTGTGAATCCTTGACTGAATCCTAACCTCAATTTTTTTAGCCCTCAAGGACTATTCTGAAATGCACTGTAACACATCTGCCACTCACCACCTGTTTCCACCAAATCACCATTACATCCTATTCCAAACTGTTTTTAACATAGAAACATGATGGCAGCCACACCTATTACAAAACTCTACAATCTTTATCACTGCCTGAGAGATCCCCTGTGCTTGTCCCATACTTGAATTCAGATACTGTCTTTGTCTCCACCAACAACACTGGGAGGCTGTTCCATGCATCCACTGGTCTTTCTGTAAATAAATATTTCCTTAGATTACTCCTGAGTCTACCCCCTTCACCCCTATCGCATGACCCCTCATTCCAGAGCCTCCTTTCCATTTAATGATGCCAATCTGCTATGCATTGATTCTTTGGAGGTATTTAAATATCTCTATCTTATCTCCCATAAGAACATCCATTCTACCTATTCTAAAATCAAAAACAAAAGGTACAGCTGATCTCAATAATTACAGACCTATCGCCTCTCTCACATCATTAGCTAAACTAATAGAATCTGCAGTCTTACGTCAACTTTCCGATTTTCTATCCGAAAATAACATTCTCCACATTAACCAGCATGGCTTCAGAAAGGGACACTCTACAGAAACACTTCTTCTATCTACCTTTGACACATTATTCCGGGCCTTTGATTCATACACAGACTATATTATAGTATTTTTAGACATCTCAGCAGCATTTGATACGGTTGATCACCAAATTCTCATCTCAGGACTACAAGCAATAGGTATCACTGGAACAGTATTAAGTTGGTTTTCATCCTTTCTTACAGATCGCCCTCAACAAGTTAATATCAATCATCAATTTTCCACTCCCTACACAATTCCCTCTGGCGTTCCCCAAGGATCTTCATTGTCTCCCATACTATTCAATATATATCTTCTTCCACTTTGCCACATCTTATCTTCACTCAATTTACAATTCAAAATTTATGCAGATGACATTCAATTTCTGGTACCCTATAAAACTTCCTGGTCTGACACCCTTTCATTAGTTTCACTCTACCTATCTACCATTAATTCTTGGCTATCTCATAATCGTTTAAAATTAAATCCATCAAAAACTGAATTGGTTCATTTAACATCCATTACAGATTCCTCTATAGGTCCGCCATCCCATTTCACATTCAATGGTTCAACCATCCCAATTAATTGTCACGCCATAAATCTAGGAGTAACCATAAATACAGATTTATCCATGAAACAACAAATTTCCTCCCTAACAAAGAAATCATTCTATAAATTACAGCTTCTGAAACGTCTTAGTCCTCTTCTTTTCTATCGTGATTTCAGGACTGTCCTTCAATCTCTCATTTTCTCTGGTCTAGACTATTGTAATGCTCTCTATCTAGGTCTATCTGATTCATCAATTCATCCGCTACAACTAGTTCAAAATAGTGCTGCTCGCTTATTATCCGGTACCTCCATTCGCAATCATATTACACCCATCCTACACTCTCTTCATTGGCTACCCATAAAGTACAGAATAAAATATAAAGTAACCTCAATCATTCACAGTCTAATTAATAATTCCTCATCCACCTGGCTTTGCACCTTACTCCGTATTTACAAACCCACCCGACACTTAAGATCACTTACTCAAAATCTCTTAGACATTCCATCACCACGACAGGCCAGATTAGACATCACCAGGAAAAGAGCTTTTTCAGTAGCAGGACCATCACTCTGGAACTCACTACCCAACCCTCTTCGCTTAATATCAAATCCTCATCATTTCAAAAAAGCTCTAAAAACATTCCTCTTTCAACAAGCATTTACTACTTCCACTAAGCAACCCCCTGATCATAAATGAAACTTCATCTCCCAAATTTCTCTCATCAGTTACATGTCACTTTAACTTCTCCCTTCCCCTATCTTCCCATCAGTGTTCTTTAAGGATATTACGATTCGTCCCCTCTCGTCCCCTCTCGTTCCCCCTTTTTACCCTCCCTGCCCTCCTTGCTCAAGGCACGCTACCTTTATTTTATTTTAATTTTAATTAATAATTTGTTTTTAGCTAGTTATCATCTAGCTATTTAGTCAAATTTATGTATTTAAGTTTATTTTAGTTATATTTTATTTTTATTTTTATTTTTAACATGTTGTAAACCGTTTTGATAAAATTTTATTTTAAAAAACGGTATATAAATACCTTTAAATAAATAAATAAATAAATAAACATAAGAACATGCCATACTGGGTCAGACCAAGGGTCCATCAAGCCCAGCATCCTGTTTCCAACAGTGGCCAATCCAGGCCATAAGAACCTGGCAAGTACCCAAAAACTAAGTCTATTCCATGTTACCGTTGCTAGTAATAGCGGTGGTTATTATCTAAGTCAACTTAATTAATAGCAGGTAATGGACTTCTCCTCCAAGAACTTATCCAATCCTTTTTTAAACACAGCTACACTAACTGCACTAACCACATCCTCTGGCAACAAATTCCAGAGTTTAATTGTGCGTTGAGTAAAAAATAACTTTCTCCGATTAGTTTTAAATGTGCCATATGCTAACTTCATGGAGTGCCCCCCTAGTCTTTCTATTATCTGAAAGAGTAAATAACCGATTCACATCTACCCGTTCTAGACCTCTCATGATTTTAAACACCTCTATCATATCCATATCCCATCTTTCCTCTAAGGTATACACATATAGCTCTTTAAGTATGTCTGAATATGCTTTTGAATGAAGGTCATTGACAATTTTAATATTTACCCTCTAGACCAACTCCATCCTGTTTATATCCTTTTGAAGGTGGGGTCTTCAGAACTGTACACAGTATTCCAAGTGAGGTCTCACCAGGGACCTTTACAGGGGCAATATCACTTCCCTTTTCATCTGACCATTCCTCTCCTTATGTACCCAAGTATCTTTCTGGCTTTTGCTATCATTTTCTCCACTTGTTTGGCCATTTTAAGATCAGATAAAATCACCCACTTATCCCCCTATAATGTACCATTCCTTTAGGTTCTTGCTCTCTTCTCATGGTTTCCACACCATCCCGTGTGTCTAACCTGTTGCTGGTTTTGATATCATCCTCACAAAGACAAACGTTTCTCGATAGTCATTCTGAAATGTCGCTTACAAAAATGTTGAAAAGACGGTCCAAGGACCAGTCCCTGCAGCTCACTATAACACAGCCTTGGGGTTACTATTGACTCGAGCCTATCTCTTGAACCACATATGAAGACAACTGTCAAAACCTTATTTTTCAAGCTGCAGTTGGCCAGAAAATTGTGTCCACTGCTGGACTTGCAGGATTGTAATGACCTCCAAGCCCTCATTTGGGTTGAGTTAGATTGCCGCAGTTCTCTGTATGTGGGACTGCCTGCGAGTGTGTTGCACTCTCTTCAGCTAGTACAGAACGCCATAACTCATATATTGATTACCCAAATGCGGGAACACATAATCCCTGTTTTATTTGAGCTTCATTGGCTCCTTATTCAGTGGTACATTTTATATAAGCTTACTTTTACCATCCTTAAATTAATCCATGGTGATCCCAATTTGTGATGAACATCTCAATCTTTGAAATTGAAAGAAAGAAAGAACTTGTTAGAGGTTCCCTCTCTGAGACTGTCACATTTTTCACTCACAAGATTCATATTACAGTGTGGTTAAACCAGAGAATAATACACTTTTTGGAATCTAATGGATTGCCAGACCCAAGACAGCATAGTTTTACCAGAGCCATTTCTTATCAGATGAATCTGATCAATTTCTTTGACTGAGTGACCAGAAAGTAAGATCAGAGGAGAGTGCTAGATGAAGTGTACTTAGATTTAAGTAAGGCCTTTGACATAGTTCTGCATAGACAACTTATAAATACATTGAGCATCCTTTTTATGGCCCTTAAAGTGACAGATTGGCTTAGAAACCAGTTAAGTGGCAAAGGTAAATGATAAAAGGAATTCACTCTGATCTTACTGTTTCAATTAAGTAGAGGTACCGCTGACGTCATTTGTACTTGCGGGCAGAGGGCTTTCCCGCCACGGGACCTTTAAGGTGTGTGTAGTTGTGCGCGCACATAAGGAAGGTGGGGCAGGTCCAGAGGCCAGGTGTTGGCGCTCGCGGTCTTGTCGGTGAGTGCAGCTGGCCAAGCGTAACACTGTGTCTTGTATGGCGTTCTGTTTCAGTGTTGAACCATCTCTGTAGAAAAGCCACAGCTGTCAGCCACCATTTTAAAATATCTAAGCAATGCAGGAGTACAAGCTGTTGACCAAATCTTACCGTTTAAGGGATAAAGAATGGTGTAAAGAGAGGGAATCTTCAGATAAATCATAAAGCATACTGATCAGTTCTCTCATTTAGCTCCAAGACACAAGTCATAGAGTGAATCTGTGCAGTCCCATTCTCTGGTTTAGCAGACATATATGCTACATATATCCAATTATACTACTTTAACATATTGTTTAAATGTATATTGATGTGCACTTTATTTATTTTAAGCCTGTTTTACTGTAACCATACTTATCCAACATTGTATTTGCGTTTAAAATGGTCTTTGTATCTATAATCTGGATGGTAATATGTCTTTCTAACCATATTTTATGAGCTGTAATCTGCACCGATTGAACTGTAATGACCTAATCTGTTGCAACATGCTTTGAACTCCTCTGCTGGAAAAAGCAGGATGTAAATAAACGATGATGATGATTTATTTTATTTATTTAAAATATTTCTATACCGGACTTCATGAATGGGATTTATATCAGGCCGGTTTACATGGAACAAGGGATAAACCAAAGTAACCAAAAATAAGAAGGTCGAAACTAGCAAAGTTACAATATAACAGGGGGATTAAACTTGGGAGCTAGAGTAGCTAGGAATAAGAGAGATAGGAATTAACTACATATAAATCATATAAGACAAGCCGTTAAGCCCGTAACAACGGGCTACATTAAAATTTTTTTTTTGGTCCATTTCCTTTCCACTCCCTCCCCCCACCTCTCTCTCTCTCTCTCTCTCTCACCTCCCCCCACACCTCCCTCTCTCTCTCCTCCCTCCCTCCCTCTCACCTCCCCCCCTCCCTCTCACCTCCCCCCCACCCCCCTCTCTCTCTTCCCTCCCCCCCACCTCCCTCTCTCTCTCCTCCCTCCCCCCACCTCCCCTCCCACTCTCTCCCCTCCCCTCCCCTCCCACCTCTCCCATCTCACTCTCTCCCACCTCCCCTCAGCTCACTCTCCTCCCAGCTCATCCCACAACCGGCAGACAGGGGGTTTCCCTCCCGCGGCGCGCCGCCGCCGTTCTACTGCTCCTCCCTGCTCTCGAACACTGCCGCCGCTACTGCTCCTCCCTGCCTCTCTCTCTCGTACGCGTGCGCGTCGCTGCCACTATTGCTCCTCCCTGCCTCTCGCGCGCGCGTGTCGCCGCCGCGGCTACTGCTCGTCGTCGTCGCCGCCACCGCCGCCGGTCCTGCTCGCTGCCGCTGCCGGTGGCGCCATTTTTTTTCCTGACACGCTGCGCTCTGGCCGATGTGCGCGCATGCGCAGTAGAGCTGCTCTCTACTGCGCATTTGCGGCACGTCGGTCAAGCTTCGTTTATTAGTATAGATGGTTATGAAATTAGTAAACATTCAGTTCCTTGATCTGAGTCTGACGAGTTAATTTGAGTTAGGGGAAGGCTTGGAGGAAAAGCCACGTCTTAAGTTTCCTTCGAAAGGTGAGGAGGCAGGGTTCCAGTCTTAGGTCAGTCGGTAGTTTGTTCCAAAGGACTGGGCCTGCTGTGGAGAAAGAACGTTCTTTGGTGGTTGTTAGACGGGTGGATTTGGTAGGTGGGACTTGAAGCATTCCTTTATATGCCTCTCTGATGGGCCTTTCTGAGGCATGGAGTTTGAATGGGGTCTGAAGGTCTAGGGTGAGCTGTTTGTGGATGGTTTTGTGGATTATGGTGAGAGCTTTATGTAGAATTCTATATTTTATTGGCAGCCAGTGTAGGTTACGGAGGATGGGGGTAATGTGAGCACTTCGGTTAGTGTTGGTTAAGATTCTGGCTGCTGCATTCTGGAGCATTTGTAGAGGTTTTGTTGCTGAGATGGGGAGCCCCAGGAGTAAAGCATTGCAGTAGTCCGTTTTCGAAAATAGCGTAGATTGAAGGACGGTTCTGAAGTCCTGGAAGTGGAGAAGTGGTTTAATTCTTTTTAAAACTTGAAGCTTATAGAAGCAGTCCTTGGTGATATTATTGATTGATTTCTTTAAGTTCAGATGATTGTCTAGTATGACTCCTAAATCTCTTGTTTGAGAAATCTGTGTGTCAGGAGCTGTAAAAGCGGTGTTGGTCGAGTGTTCAGGGGAGATGAGCAGGATTTCCGTCTTGGATGCGTTGAGAACCAAGTTGAGGCTGGAGAGGAGACTTTTTATGGATTTTAGGCAATTTTCCCAGTAGTCAAATGTTTTTGGCAGGGTTTCTTTTATGATGATGATGATGAATATAGAGGACCATGACATGCACATGTGCAGTGGGTCTTTTACCATATCCACACTCTGCATATCATTAACTTAGTGAATAGGCCGTAAATGTTGGCTTTAGCATGCATGCTGATCAGTGATTTGAGCCCATGCACATGATTTATGGCTCTTTGTCATTTATGTTGGTGCCTAGGTGCAAAGCTTTCTTTTCCAGTGTTTAACCCTAGTTTGGAAGTGACATAGTTTGAGAGACTAGGGCTGCTTAAATCATTCGAAAGTTAGAAGAGACCTTGGTTTGAACCCCAGTGAATCTGAGTCCACTCCATTCTGAAACACACATTGGTGCATCTGATTTAGCACAGACAAAGCCATTTCAGTCAAAGGTTGAAAAATAAATTCTATGATTTTGCTTTCTTTAACATCATCATTCTATTACTTTTTTCCTAATAGTTTCAATTTTTTTCTGCATGTAATAGGCCTCCTGTCAAATGGTAGCTCACTTTCATTGCTATAAACATATACATAGTGTATTTATAGCCAGCCTCATCTGATGCAAACAATCTTGAGAAATGAAACTTTGCTGATAGTTCACCGTAATCTGCAAATTGTTCCCTAGTCATAATCTTTGCAGATGTGAACGCAAACAAAGTATATTTCCCTCCATTTGAGCAAATACCATCATCTAAACATTTCTTCCCTGTTGCTCTGATGAATTTCTGCAACTGTAAAGTCCCTGCTTGAGGGATCAATGCTTTCACCAGCTTTGACCGTTTTTGAACCTTGTGTGAATAGTCATCAGACAAAAAAAAAATCACACTAACATTGATGAAAGATATGTACATCTGTTTTTAGTAACTATGCTCTCCTCCCCTATTGTTTCTAGAACTTTCTAGTGACACTGAATAGCTAGGTCATCAATGTTTCTGTCTTTGATGTGCTCAAAGATGTCATGTTGGATTGTGCTAATGAAGGATTAATCAGAGTATAGCTCCTCTGGAAATTCTGACTATTCAAAACCTCATTAATTAATATAGAAAATTAAAGGCAATGTCAAGGAGTGAGTGCTTTTATGGAATCAATGTAATATGTGAGGAAGCTTGGGATTAAAGTCATTTCTAATTTTGACTGGACTGATTGCAGTGAAGGTTGACTAGTAGTCTTCTTTTTTTCAATATAGATTTCTAAATGTGGAAACCTCTCTTCTGACATACCCTTGATTGCTTGGTTTCACTTTGATACTGTCAGACTTTGATATGGATTCTCATTCTCATGGATGACAGACATTATTTTTCATTAAAAAAAATGAACAGTTTGCACTGTGGTGCACTTATTATATTACTGCTTTGTCAGTTTTAAGTAATGACCTTGCTTCTGACCCTTCCTGTTGCTTTTTTAAATGTGTGATCAAAACCCATGGAAAAACATACTTTAATTAACTGCTGGTGGTCAATTCCGAAATACAGTTACCTACTCTCGCTTCCACATTTCACAGTATCTCTCTGATTGTTTCAGGACATGCCTGCAAAGAGCAGATTCTCAGGTTGCAGAAGGACCAGATTTAAGTTTCAGGCAAAAGCTAGGCATAAAGAAGTGCAAAAGCAAACTTTAGCTGTGAATGATTTTTTTTTTTTTTTTGCCACAGTTTTGAAATGTCACATTATTTGCCCGAGGATTTAATTTCCTATCACTTTTGGAAGGTGGGAAAAATTACTACAGAAAAGAATCATGCAAGCAATGAAATGTGTGATTTTGCCCAGTTATTAAAGTTAGTATTTTAGTGCAAAAGTTCTATTTTGCATTAGGTTTTTGTGTACATTGGGTATTTTTCTTTGAATTACTTTTTTTCTCCTTCGTGAAATGGCACAAAATTCAAGCCTTGGCTTCCAGAAATGAGATTTCAATAATATGCTACTATGCTTTTTAAGGTACCATAAAAAAAAACCCGCAGAAAAGTAGAGAGATGCTGTAGTTTTGAGTGGAAAGGAAATAGTGATACAGGAACAGAAGAGGAATGGACCACCTGGAAGCCCTAAATTGCCTCTGTATCCAAGTCAGCAACTCCACCTCAGACCAGCGATTGTGGTTAGACCACTCAACACTTTTTGGTCTGCCCATTGCCTGAGGATGGACCCTGTGCAGTGTATGATCCTGCTGAAGCCAACTCAAGAGCGTTGAAATGTTCTCGTCTGCGGAAAGAAATGACTTTGGTGGATAGAAAGAAGTAGTAGTAGTAGTAATTGTAATTCACGTTCGAGTGGTGAAGAAAGACTAAGGAAAACTGTAGGAATTAAAGAATCACAAAAGAACGTTAGCTGACTTACTGAAGTCTATATAGTAATTAGAGGTAATGTAATTTGATGCCAGCTTTCAAAATTTCATGGTTCAGGTTTGTGTTTTAACCACTGAGCTGTACTGTCAGCCGTCTCTTGTAGATCAATTATAGAGGAATTAGCAAGAAAGAATTCACTTGCATGTGATGTTCGCACGACAAACCAGGTTTCTGTGAATACAAAATATAAGCCCTCAAAAGAGTAAATATCTAATTTCCTGAACAAAATAATAGGATTCATCTGTCTTCGACTTGAATAGCACCATCAGTCAATCTTGTTTTGCAATCTTTGAGTGTCTTCACAGAATCAGCTTCATTGTTTTCCCATAAATAAAAGCAATTATGACTATTAGTACCCGTAGAGTTAATCTAGCTGTGTATACTAGACATTTTGTCTCTTTCGGTTTCCATTTCACATTTTTAATCTGAATAATCAGCATATCTTTGTGAACAGCACGTTATATGAAAAGATGACCATTAGGTCTGGATAGTGTGAAAGCAGTGAGCCTATTTATAACGCTTGTCTTGTTTCTCCACCAATCACTATACCTTCCACCCATCAAGTGCAGGAAAGGCTGCGGAATTCAGCTAATGTCTGATCATTTCTATTGCTGTATACGCAGCGACTGAAGCAGGAATGCACCACCATGGAATAAAAGGTCATCTGCTAGAGAAATGGAAAATGTTTTTGCTTAATTGAATTGGGTTTTTTTTTTTTGTTCTGCTGCTTCACGACTGTGTTATGCGCTGTCACCTTTGACAGGAACCACAATAGTGAGAGCACAACTTGGTGATGATATACAAACGGGAAATATGCTTAGCCTGATGCGAGCTTGGTTTCAAATTGACTGGAAAAAAAAAGGCAGCATGATCCCCCCTCCACAAGAGATTGCAGCTGTAGCTACTTTCCCTAAATAGTTTTTTATTCGCAGTAGTTTGATTATTCCAAGCAGAGTTTTAAGATCACTTTCTTTTCTCACCTGTCATAAATCTTTGCAGCATTGAACTAATTCTAGAGGAATGTTCATATTTTTAGTGTCAAACTGTGTTTTCTTTTTATGGGAAGGTAGAGAGGAGGGGGTGAAGAAAATTTAGCAAATTGGTGGCAAGCTAGCCAAAGGGAAGCTAAGTATGAATTGATTTTCTCCCTCACTTGAAACAATTTGACTTGCAGACCAATCCTACTGAAATTCTTCTGAGATCAGACTGCTAACCCAAGCAGGTGCTTGATGAAGAAAAATTGCTTACGTGGCTTATTAGTATCTTGATAATGGACTAATTCATCGAAACTATCTCCTTTTCTCAAACAGCTGCAAGTGGAGACTACAGATGCTAGTGGCAAAACCATCGAAGGCCCTGTCTCACTAGATATCATAGTTATCGATCAAAATGACAACCGACCTATCTTCAAGGAAGGACCATACATCGGTCAAGTATGGGAAGGTTCTCCAACAGGTAAGCCAATGGGCCTTTTTAAATTAATCATATGTGGTGTTACTCTGTGTCTGTTCCAGGACCATCTTAACGAATAGGCGAAATGGGCAACCACTTGGGAGGCACCAGACTTGGGGCTAACAATGCACCATACCAGTACTGCCTCTATAGTGGCAGTGATTTCAGGTTTCAAGCTCTTCCGTGGCTGTGACATCGGAGAGGTTCCCCCCCCCCCCCGGCTTGGCTGGCCTCAGCCCTTGTGGCTGGCCTTACCCCCATCAGACAGCCTGGAGCACCAGTCAACCCGGTGATGGGCCTGGTTTGTTCTTAGTTATATGTAAAATTTGGAGCAAATGTGCTTTGTTATTATATAGTTTGTCTGAGAGCCTGAACAGTGCAAGTATTACCAAACAATGTGCTCTAGAAATAATAGCCTGCCAAGTGAGCTGTGGTGTTCCTGTAATTAATGGTTCATAGCATTTTGCTTCTTTGCTGTGCTATACGGTAGTACAGTCAGCTTTTGAGAAGGTTCCAGGATTGAAAATATTTCCAGTCTTACATAGTCCATATGCAAGAAATATGGGAGAAAGAGAAGCATCGTACAACAGCATACAGAAAACAGAATTTATAATCATAAATCCTCAACTGTCTGTCTTAATAAAACTTGTTTTGGGAAAACCTAGTTAGGCAATTTTTAAATTTGATATATTAGAAGAATTAATGGAGTCTAAATAGCTAATAATTTACATTAAGTTATCACATACAATGGACCTGATTTACTGAACTTTTTTTTTCCTAACTGAGAAAGGGAGCAATTGTGAATAACCTTTACCGTTTGAAACACGCAAGGAACATTCTGCCTGTGTGTGTATTGCACATCATTTTCAAAGGTAAAGTGCTTTGCATTGCAAAGTGTTATGGGCCCTGGAGTCCGGGAAACCCACCTGGGGAGCAGCACAGGACTACGAGACATGCCAGCCAGCCCCCTTTTGCAGATTGAGTCCTTGGGTTCTGGGAGCCAGTAGGTCTCTATGGCGGCAGTACATCTTAGGGGTGAGTCCACATAGACAAGGTTTGGACAAGGCAGGCTGGAGATAAGACTTGAACAAGGCAGGCAGGGCGAGGCAAGGCTGGATACTAAGTAGAACCTGGAAACAGACAAGGGTGAAACAAGGCAAGAACAAGACTCTGGTACGGGCAGGACTGGACAGGATACAGGAACAGACAAGACCAACACCATCAAGGCAGACTAAGGCAGGACTTAGACAAGGCAAATACCGAACAAAGAACACAAAAGCCAAAAGGCAGCAAGGCTTGGAAAAGACAGACTATGTACCATCCAGTAAATTGCTGGATCCAAGGCAGCATGGATTCACCAGGGAAAAGTCCTGCCAGACAAATCTGATTGATGTTTTTGATTGGGTGACTAGAGAGGCTTCAAGAGAGAATAGGCCTGAGGACCTCAAGGCAAGACAAGGCAGGAGGCCTGAGGCCCAAAGGCAAGACAAGAATAAGGGTCAGGTCATGGAGCCAGAAGTGACCCCATGAGGTTAGAATGGCAAGGCAGGGTTACATAGGACTGGGGCTTGAGCGTGGCAAGGGCAATCAGAAAGAGCTTGGCAAGACTAGTGATGAGGCACACTCGGGGCCTCTGCTGGTGGGGAGGCACCATGAAGGTAGGATAAGGCAGCATAGCAGGTGAAATCCTACTACAAAGCGCGCATGCAAAAGTCGCCAAAGGTACCTGACACCTCCTTTTTGTGCCAGCGACCAAGCGGGAGCAGAAGAGAGCACTTGGTCGCTGGCACACACTGTTTTAATTTCCTCAATGCGCTCCCAGGACTGCCTCTTTCTTATTCCAGCAAAAAGCGCGCGCACTGTGAACACTCGCACTTACTTTTAGCAAGCAAGAGGGTGGTGGTGTTCAGCAAGGCTTTTTTAATTGGGTAAACGGCTTTGAAAGTTGACCTTAGAATGTGAGGTGGGGCGCAGGACACGTAGTACGTCTGGCCAAAAGTAGTCATGAAGCTTCCAAAAGGAATGGGATAGTGCTTCTCATATAGCTTGATGCGCAGACTTTAACAAGTCTTAGCGCCTACGGAAATAAATGTCAGGTCCAGTCCAGTCCTTCTCTGCCATACATATCCTTCACATAGAGGGAATGTGTGTGTATGTGCACTCAGAAAAGGCAAAATGAGCAGGTTGGTCTTTTCCTATCTACTCTCCCAGCACTTCCTCCTGCTCCAGTAAATCCTATTTTAATAATCTTTTGCATTTAATCACATTATGTGGGCCAAAGGGTGATGCAAAATTTCTGTATTATCCCTTATCACGGAGTAGTAGAAAATTGCAGGAATCTTGCTCCAGTGGCCCTGAAAAGTTGTCTGACGTCTGAGGAAGTATTAAGATGAATGCGCAGTATCAAAACAGTATGCGCTGTCATTAGCAAGAAGCGTTAGCAAGCAAGCGAATATGACCTGAACTAAGTAGGCAAAAATAAAGATTGAGAGAACCACGGCCAATCATGTAGAAAGTCAACCATTTATAACACTTAGAGTTCCTTTCCCAGATCCTGGCAAGTGAAAAACATGAAGGAGAGAAATAGTGACTGTGATTGGGTGGGGGTTTGTACATTCCTATTGCTATCTGACCAAGAGTTTCATTGTTATATGATTCCATTCCATGAGCCAATCAATGGCACATAATGGAGGCTGATAAATCAGACTAAGTTATCTTTTTAATGCATTTTACAAAAATGTATACTTGTATATGTTTTTCCTATGAAGAGTCTAACCCGTTGTCTCTGTTACAGCTGGGAATAAAATTCTGTTCTTGTTAAGGTGTTCTTCAATTTACACTTTCTCAACGATTGGGTTAAAAGATGTGGAAGTGGCTGGTCATTTAGATGCACAGTGTTAAAGTTCACCTAAATGTAGGCGGCCAGAATTTGGTTTCCTAGATTTAGGACTGCCCTGTCAGCATGGGCCGTAGGCGGCTGCTTCCTCCCCAGCCCTGGGAGCAATGTCTCCTGGTAGGTGTGTGAGAAACTGCCGGCACCTTTGTCCCCCTCCAGGTACCCGCCAGCTGTTTCACAGTGTGGGGCTGGCAGCTCCTGTGGACAGCGGAGCCCTGCGCAGTTCAATAGTCTACAGTGAGAAAATTCTCATTCTCTTAGTCACTGGCATTGTCAAGGGGCTTGTGCAAAATTTTTATGTGATTATAGTTTTGCATATATATTTTATGTAATGTTGTGTATGTTTTAATATTGTAAACTGCCTGTCTTTTTGGGGTGTGTAGTCTATACATTATTTTTTTAAATAAATAAACTGTAAACTGGGTGGAGCAGGTCTGGTGGGAATAAAAGTGTCAGGGGTCCTTATGTATCTTAGAAGGAACATTGCCCGGTATTACCTTCTGGGCCTCTCACTGTCAGACTGATACAGTACAGTGCGCTCTTGGACGCTCTTGGACGCGCGTTTTCCCTTACCCCTTATTCAGTAAGGGGAGGAAAACGCGTGTCCAACCCGTTGCACCTAATAGCGCTCTCATCATGCAAATGCATGTTGATGGCCCTATTAGGTATGTGCGTGGGATACAGAAAGTGCAGCCAAGCTGCACATTTTACTTTCAGAAATTAGCGCCGACCCAAAGGTCGGCGCTAATTTCTTCCGGCACCGGGAAAGTGCACAGAAAAGCAGTAAAAACTGCTTTTCTGTGCATGCTCCGACTTAATATCATGGCGATATTAAGTCGGAGGTCCCGAAGAGTAAAAAAAGTTAAAAAAAAAAATTTTGAATTCGGCCCGCGGCTGTCGGGCCGAAAACCGGATGCTCAATTTTGCCAGCGTCCGGTTTCCGAGCCCGTGGCTGTCAGTGGGCTCGAGAACTGATGCCAGCAAAATTGAGCGTCGGCTGTCAAACCCGCTGACAGCCGCCGCTCTGGGCTAAAAGGCGCTAGGGACGCGCTAGTGTCTCTAGCGCCTCCTTTTGCCCGATTCTACCGCACCACCTCATTTGAATACTGTATCGCGTGCACCAGCGAATGGCCGGTGCGCGCGCCGGGAGAGCGGGCATTCGTCCGCTCTCCCGCGTTTTTACTGAATCGGCCTGTGTGAGAGGGGAATTCCCTTTTCATCCCCTCTACATTATCTAGCCATTTCCCTCCCTAGTTAGGCTGATTATTGTCAACAAAAATTGTCCCCATTCTATTTTATTAGCAGCACAGATATGCAGAGTTATTTTTTCTGTTGTGAATTAATAAAAGTTCATGAAACTCCAGCCAAAGCCTAGCCTGCGTTTACTCTCTGGCCATTCTGACTGCACACAGTTCCACATTTGGTATCAGTTCAGGGAACTCTTAACTAAGCTTGCACAGCCAGAAACCCACGAAAAACAAAAGAATGTTCTTTTCCTTTTCCTGTTTCCTGGGGCCCAGAGACAGTGAGTGCCTGGGAGAGGAATTTAAATAGGTTATGGAGAATAGCTCCGCCTGCAGAAAGGGATTTAACAGTAAGTCAATGCTGAAATGGCAGGGTTTGGTTTTAAAAAGAAAAACAAGGGGAAGGCTTCTTGTGCAGGTGCTCGGGAGCAGTGCAAAGCCTTTCACAGATTCACTGGGCAACCAGGAGCAACACAACTTACCCCTCCCTGGACATAGTGAAGGAGGTTTGCTCAATATTGGGGGTGCTCAAGTACCCACTGCAACTAGGGTGCCAAGGATAAAAGAAAGCTGAGATTGGAGAGAATGAAACAGATGGCAGCAGAAGGAGAGAAGAGGGGACCCAGTGGTGAGACCCCTCTCTTTACGACAGCAGGGCCAAATTGTGACTAAAGCCCAAGGAAGTGATACTTAAAAACATACCGAAGCTGTGGGTAACCCACTGATGCAACTGGGACTGCATCCTCCATATTGGAGGACCATATTGATGGGAGCAGAGGGCAAATTCACAGGGTTAAAATCACCAGCAGTTCTCCGTTTGCTGTGTGTATACATCTCCATTTCTCTCTCTATTATATGTATGTGTATATGTGTATATGTTGAGCCCGTCAGTCACAGATGGCTGCAACCACTAATGCTCACCTCTTTCTTTGCTGCCTTGTCATCATTGGGAATAGTGGCGGCTTCCGCCAGCTACCACAGACCTTCCTGGCATTCCCGGGACAGCGTGGGCGCTGCTGACCGCCATCTTGCCTTCAGGATCACTTAGGCACGCGCGTGTGTGCACAGGCCAGGCTTAAGCACGTCATGGCGGGAACCTCGTGGGCATCCTCTCCGGATGACGTCTTCACTCTGCTATACTTAAGCTGGCTGGCCCTGCCTATTGAGTTAGCAAGGAGTTCCCTTGTTGCTGAATCCGCTTCATTCTTACGGACTTCCTATTCCAGCTGCTGCACTTTGGCGTGAGACGCTCTGGGTACCCGCTCCTCGGGGGCCTTTCCTCATCTCTGGCTATCTGCTCCTCGGAGGGCCTACTGCCTTGGACTGCTGTCTGTTCCTGGTTCCCAGGACCTGAAACTACCACTCTGTGAGTACATTGACTCCACGGACCACTACTACTACTACCAAGCCTTATTGTGGGATCCTCTCCGGTGTACCCCGTGCCTCGGGCCATTACCATGTCATCCCTAAGCAAGGAACTACTCCGGTGTACTCTGCGCTGCAGGCCACTACCGCATCATCGCTACAGGACCCTCACCATGTTCCCATAGCTCGGATCTAAGAGAGGAATCCCTTGGTGTACCCTGCGCTGCAGGCCACTACCGCATCACCGCTACGGAGAAACTTCTTCAGCGTATCCTGCTCTGCGGGCCACTAACAAATCTCCACATCTGAGGTATTCCCTCTGGGCATACCCCTCTGCTCAGACCTTGTTACTTTTCCTGCACCCCCTGCTCCGCGGGTTGTGCCTTTCTACTTCTCTAATAAAGACTCTGTTCCACAGCTGTGTCTGATGTCCACTGAGACCACGACTCCTGACAGCGAGGCTCACAGGGCTCCTCCCTGTGGGTGGTACCATCTCTCACCTTGGCCCAGGGTCCACACACCTACAAGTCATAACAGATTGCTAACTCCATGGACCCAGCACAGGTCTCAGCAATTGGCAAGTTAAATGTAAGACATTGATAAGTCAGGCTAAGAGAGAATTTGAAAAGAAGTTGGCTGTAGAGGCAAAAAACTCACAGTAAAAACTTTTTAAAATATATCCGAAGCAGAAAGCCTATGAGGGAGTCAGTTGGACCGTTAGATGATCGCGGGGTTAAAGGGGCACTTAGAGAAGATAAGGCCATCGTGGAAAGATTAAATGATTTCTTTTCTTCGGTGTTTACTGAAGAGGATGTTGGGGAGGTACCCGTACTGGAGAAGGTTTTCATGGGTAATGATTCAGATGGACTGAACCAAATCACGGTGAACCTAGAAGATGTGGTAGGCCTGATTGACAAACTGAAGAGTAGTAAATCACCTGGACTGGATGGTATACACCCCAGAGTTCTGAAGGAACTAAAAAATGAAATTTCAGACCTATTAGTAAAAATTTGTAACCTGTCATTAAAATCATCCATTGTACCTGAAGACTGGAGGATAGCTAATGTAACCCCCATATTTAAAAAGGGCTCCAGGGCCGATCCGGGAAACTACAGACCGGTTAGCCTGACTTCAGTGCCAGGAAAAATAGTGGAAAGTATTCTAAACATCAAAATCACAGAACATATAGAAAGACATGGTTTAATGGAACATAGCATGGCTTTATCCAAGGCAAGTCTTGCCTCACAAATCTGCTTCATTTTCTTGAAGGAGTTAATAATCATGTGGATAAAGTTGAACTTGTAAATGTAGTGTACTTGGATTTTCAGAAGGCATTTGATAAAGTTCCTCATGAGAGGCTTCTAGGAAAAATAAAAAGTCATGGGATATGTGGTGATGTCCTTTCGTGGATTACAAACTGGCTAAAAGACAGGAAACAGAGAGTAGGATTAAATGGACAATTTTCTCAGTGGAAGGGTGTGGGCAGTGGAGTGCCTCAGGGATCTGTATTGGGATCCTTACTTTTCAATATATTTATAAATGAGCTGGAAAGAAATACAACAAGTGAGGTAATCAAATTTGCAGATGATACAAAATTGTTCAGAGTAGTTAAATCACAAGCAGATTGTGATAAATTGCAGGAAGACCTTGTGAGGCTGGAAAATTGGGCATCAAAATGGCAGATGAAATTTAATATGGACAAGTGCAAGGTGATGCATATAGGGCAAAAATAACCCATGCTATAGTTACACAATGTCAGGTTCCATATTAGGAGCTACCACCCAAGAAAGAGATCTAGGCATCATAGTGGATAACACATTGAAATCGTCGGTTCAGTGTGCTGCAGTAGTCAAAAAAGCTAACAGAATGTTGGGAATTATTAGAACGGGAATGGTGAATAAAACGGAAAATGTCATAATGCCTCTGTATCGCTCCATGGTGAGACCGCCCCTTGAATACTGTGTACAATTCTGGTCGCCGCATCTCAAAAAAGATATAATTGCGATGGAGAAGGTACAGAGAAGGGCAACCAAAATGATAAAGGGAATGGAACAGCTCCTCTATGAGGAAAGACTAAAGAGGTTAGGACTTTTCAGCTTGGAGAAGAGGCGGCTGATGGGGGGGGATATGATAGAGGTGTTTAAAATCATGAGAGGTCTAGAACGGGTAGATGTGAATCGGTTTTTTACTGTTTTGGATAATAGAAAGACTAGGGGGCACTCCATGAAGTTAGCATGTGGCACATTTAAAACTAATCAGAGAAAGTTCTTTTTCACTCAACGCACAATTAAATTCTGGAATTTGTTGCCAGAAGATGTGGTTAGTGCAGTTAGTATAGTGGTGTTTAAAAAAGGATTGGATAAGTTCTTGGAGAAGAAGTCCAATGTCTGCTATTAATTAAGATGACTTAGATAATCACCACTGCTATTAATAGCAACGGTAACATGGAATAGACTTAGTTTTTGGGTACTTGCCAGGTTCTTATAGCCTGGATTGGCCACTGTTGGAAACAGGATGCTGGGCTTGATGGACCATTGGTCTGACCCAGTATGGCATGTTCTTATGTTCTTAATTCAGGCCATCCCTGGCCTGGCCCAGCGAATTTCAGAGCAACAGAACATATTAGAGACTTTGGCTAACATCATCAATCAATTCACTTGGTTGGACTCTGCCCTGACGCCTGCCAAGCCAAGTTCTGCTTCCCATGTGTTGCTGTTCTGGCCTCCTGTGTCCTTGCCAGCACCTCTTCGCTTCACAGGTGACCCCTTGTTACATAGGGGCTTTTGAACCAGTGCAGCATGCACTTTTCTTTGCAGCCTGCATATTTTCCCGAGTAGTGTCCAAAACTACGTACATTTTATCCCTCCTGGACGGAAAAGCCTTGGCCTGGGCGTCACCCCTTTGGGAGCGAATGGACCCAATTCTCAATGGCTTAACAGGCTTCCTTGCCTTATTTCGCTCTGTATTTGACGACCCCGGTCGCAAGACTGTCGCTGGATCTGCACTCCTGCATCTATAACAAGGTTCCAGATCATTGGCTGAATATGTCATTGAATTTAGAACTTTGTCCTCAGAATTACACTGGGACCTGGGCTGCCTGCGTGCCATATTCCTGGAAGGCCTAAGTTCACGTATCAAAGATGAATTAGCAGCATATGAACTCTCCGAGACCTTGGATTCCCTTATCGACCTGGTCAGTCGCATTGGTCGTAATCTGTGTGAGCGGTCGCACGAGGCTAGGGGATCCAAGAAGATATCGTCGGGAGCTGAATATGTCATTGAATTTAGAACTTTGTCCTCAGAATTACACTGGGACCTGGGCTGCCTGCATGCCATATTCCTGGAAGGCCTAAGTTCACGCATCAAAGATGAATTAGCAGCGTGTGAACTCCCCGAGACCTTGGACTCCCTTATCGACCTGGCCAGTCGCATTGATTGTCATCTGCATGAGCGGTCGCATGAGGCTAGGGGATCCAAGAAGATATCGTCAGGGGTCCCACGCATTCGTCTAACTACTACCACCCAGACTGTTCCTGCACCGAGTTTTGAAGAGGAGGAACCTATGCAAATGGGTCACAGCCATCTATCTGCTAAGGAGAGACATCATCGGTAAATATCAGGTCTTTGCATGTACTGTGGCCAGCTGGGTCATGCAGTACCCTCCTGTCCACTCTTCCAGGAAACTTCCAGGCCTAGGATTTGCCAGAGGACTCCTCCTAGGCCTGACCGTGCCAACTCCTCCGCTACCACTCCCTGTCTCCATTAGCTCAGATGCTGTAGAATTCTGGTGGACTCCGGGGCCGGTGGGAACTTTATACTCGGACAACTCGTGGAGCACCTATGAATCCCCACCATCTGGACACCTACACCATTGCTTCTGTCATCAATTCATGGCAAGCGGTTACCAGGCAAAGTTACCTACTCCACCACTCCAATCCAACTTTGCACCGGGTCACTGCACACGGAGACCATTTCCTTTTTGGTCTCAGATAAGGCTATACATCCTGTGGTACTTGGAATGCCATGGTTACAAATGCACACACCACAATTACACTGGAGCACCTTACAACTGTCCCAATGGGGCAAGTCTTGCCATGGGAAGTGTTTAGAGGTCATGACTCCTATGCCTTGCCTGACCACCACCACATCTCTTCCACGTCTTCCTCTGCAGTACTCCTCTTTTCGAGATGTATTCTCCAAGAAAGCTGTGGACACTCTTCCGCCTCACCGCTCATTTGATTGTGCCACAAACTTGTTACCCAACACTGAACCTCCCAGAGGAAGGGTGAACCCACTTTCTCTGACGGAAATCAAGGCCTTGTCCAAATATATTCAAGAGAATTTGGCAAAAGGCTTCATCCGGCCTTCTAAGTCTTCAGCTGGAGCCAGGTTCTTTTTTGTGGGAAAGAAGGACAGTTCCCTTCGGCCGTGCATAGATTACCGTGGCTTAAATGAGATCACCCTGAAGGGCCGCTACCCATTGCCATTAATCTCTGAACTTTTTGATAGGCTCCAAGGGGCCAAAATATTCACTAAATTGGACCTCAGAGGTGCATATAACTTGGTCAGGATACGCCGGGGTGATAAATGGAAAACAGCATTTAACACCCGTGACTGCCATTTTGAATATTTAGTAATGCCGTTTGGCCTCTGCAATGCTTCAGCATTATTTCAAATTATGATGAACGAAATCTTCAGGGACATGCTTTAAGCTGTGTAGTGGTATACCTGGATGACATTTTGGGTTTCTCGCAAGACCTTCAGAGCCACCATTCGGATGTCACCAATATCTTACAAAGATTAAGGGACAATCAGTTATATGCCAAACTGGAAAAATGCTCCTTTCATCAGGAGTTTGTTCCCTTTTTAGGCTATGTGGTCTCCAGCCAGGGATTCCAGATGGACCCACAAAAAACCAAGAGTATTCGGGATTGGCTGCAACCCACTGGTCTTAGGCACTGTGAAGATTCTTGGGTTTCATTAACTACTACAGGTCGTTCATCCACCATTATTCAACTCTGACCGCTCCACTTACATCTATGACTCGAAAGGGAGCGAATCTCTCCCAGTGGTCTCCTAAAGCTGTGACTGCTTTCCAAGAACTCAAGGAAGCGTTCCTGCAAGAACCATGTGTACGTCACCCGGATCCTCGACGACCCTTCATCGTCGAACTGGATGCCTCTGATGTCAGTGTTGGCGTAGTTCTCAGCCAACACTCAGCCAGTCACACCTTGCATCCATGCTCGTTTTTCTCTCGACGCTTCTCCCTTGCAGAGTGAAATTATGGAATTGGGGACAAGGAATTGCTGGCGATTAAATTAGCCTTCAAGGAATGGCGTCCATGGCCTCGAGGGAGCACAACACCAAATCACGATCGTACAGCAACAGAACCCCTACCCGGCTGCTCCTAGCAGAGTCCCCTTCATCATCTGCATGACCGAATCTCTGAGCGCACTGCATACATGTGAGAGGCTGACTTCATCATACAGCGACAGAACCATTACCCGGCTGCTCCTAGCAGGGTCCCCTTCATCATCTGCATGACCCAATCTCTGAGCCCACTACATATTTGTGAGAGGCTGACCTTCATCGTACAGAGACAGAACCTCTCCTCATTTTATGTGCACCATGGCTGTTGGGTTACATATTTTCTAAATGACAGCTCACTTTCACACCTTGGGCTTGCAATGAAGTGAACAGGCAATTGGAGTCTCACTTTATCTAACTGAAGACATTTCAGTGATAATGATTATGAACACTTACAATTCTCCTTGTAACACAGTATTACAACCCCAGCAGGATAAAGGTCTTAACATCAGAAGGGAAAATTTTCCTAGTAATAGCATTAATATCATAAATGCTTGTTTTCTCCCCATTATGCCTTGAAGGATGGATGCATTCCATTCCAGTAGATGAACCCTACAACAGATGTGATAGAAGTTGTACATAAGTAATTACTAGAAATAATGAAACATTTTAAATGGTACACAAATGGAATTAGCCCAGAGGTATGTTCAATATCAGAAAATGTTTTAAAAAAAATAAAAAAACATTTATGGAAGGTGCGTGCTACAAAATAATATATTGCATGCAGTTCATCCTGGAGAAGAGAAGGCTTTTGATAGAAAAGGAGAGATTTCTTTTACATTTAAAATGATTGTTTCCTTTCATCAGATAAAATCAGCTGTGATGTCTTTCTTAGGTTTAGCACTGCACTAGCCTTAACAAGGTCTGTGCCTAAACACAGCTAAATGAGATTGAGGCTGAGAAAAGCAACATTAAAGCAATCAGCGGCAGAGGTGCATCGTATCAAACGCATCCAGAGAAACTGGACCAAAGGCATTAGGCATCGTTCTGTGTGTGACTGCATTCTGCTCTAGTGATTACAGTGCCTGGGATGCGGTATATTCATAAAACCTCACCCCCCACACGCGCACACTGTCTGTCTTTTCCCCGTTCATAACGTCTCTGTTGTGATTGCTGTGGATGAGAGAGGGGGGGTGTCACAGAAACACTAGGAGTTTTTCAGATTTTCAGTTCCTAAAATTAAACTGGACGTGCTGAGTTCCTCAGGCTCGGTCTGCGACCTGTGACACCAGTAACGTGAGAAAAAAACCACAGCTCTCTACTGCCTTTTCTGGTAGAAAAAAAGAAAAAAAAGAACCCTAACAGGAATACAATGGAAAACATTCAAGATATGGTACTGCTCCTGATGGAGGAAGAATGTGGTGACATAAGGTTATGACCGGGTCTTGGATTGGGCCTTCCGATCTATTTGCTCGTCAGAACTGTTTTTGTGTCCGAGGTCTTATCGCTCACTGTCATACCCTTCCCCACATTCTGTGAGTTATTCTGTCTTATTGTGGTTTTGTTGTGGCCTTGTCCAAATGTTGCCAGGCTCATACCTTCACCAACCTGACAACGTCCCTTCAATTTAAAACCAAGAGCAATTAAAGAGGTCGATGCTATAAGATGCGCGCTCAAAGCGGGTGCTCGTTTCCCTAACGTGCAGGCAGCCACATCTCCTGGGCGCCCGACTGCAGTATTTAAATCAGAGGGAAATCGGGGCCGTGTAAAAAAAAAAAAAAAAAAGGGCATGCTAAGGGAGAATCGTGCGTGTCTGGCGCTCAAAGGAGTTTCTTGCGTCGGGCGCCCACAAATGCAACAGGCACTCAATTCCAGCATCTGTTTTTATTGCATTTGTCTGGTTATTTTGCTGAGGCGCTGATTTCAATTCTGGTTTTTTTTAGGTCAGGCACCCATTGCTATCAGCGTCTAATTTGTGCAGCCATAAGAAAAGTGTGCTTCTGTTTGCTCAAATCAATATGCAGTACAAATATTTTTCTCCACCACAAGCAGTGAATTCAAGAGTCACGATGATACTGAGGAGGAGGAGGAGGACACATTGATCACAACGCAGAGGACCATAATTTTTTATTGTTTCTCATGAGCCCTTGACTGTGATTTAACTTTACTCCTCCTCCACAGCTGGAGTTACATTCCCTATATTAAAACATGTGTGGTGGGCGCCCGGCCTCTGGGCATGCTTTCCTGCATCCGGCAGTAAGAGATGATGATGTCTTCATCTCAGTGGCAAACTGAGGGTTCGCTGGCGCCCGGGGGCCAGTGCATGTATGCGCTTCTCCAGCGCACCTCCCCCAATCTCTAGACGGAAGAATTCCGGGGGGGGGGGAGCCAAAATATTTCCTCATATCACCCCCATAGCATGGCCTCCTGCTTTAAAACTGGCTATAAAAAAAGATAATAAGAATAAGAAAATCCAAAGGGTCTTCTGCGAAATTTTAAAATACCGGGGGATACGCGCGTGGTCGGGCCCTGCGTGAACCAAGCGCATTTTAGAAAGGGTCCGGCTACACGCGTATCTCCCAGTACGTGCAGAGGTGCTGGGCCAGCGAAAAGGGGTGGGCTGTGGGGTGGAGTCTGAGTGGGGAGGGGTGGGGTGGGGCAGGGGAGACTGGGCCCGGCCATTAGGCCCTGTTCTGGGGAAGCACGTACCGGCAGCTGGCCGGTGGGCGGAAGTTACTTACTGCTTCAGAGGAGCAGTAAGTATTAAAACAAAAAAAATTAGACTAGTTAGGTAGGGGTTAGGGGTCAAGGAGGAAAGGGAAAATGGTAGGAAGGGTAGTTAGGGGGATAGGAAAGTAAACCCGTGCCTAGGCTGGGTGCATCTTATTGCACTGGCCCCAGGGCCGGCACATCCATTAGGCGAACTTCGGCGGTTGCCTAGGGTGCTGAGCCGTAGGGGGCACCGAAGAGCAGACACGTGGTGCCGCAAGCGGGATAGGCCCCACTTGAAGCACCACGTGGCTGCTCTTCGGCGCCCCCTGTGGCTTGGCATCTTGAGAAGCACACAGTCGGCAGCGAAACAGGTAGGGGGGAGTGCGACACTGTGTACTTCTCAGGGCCGCGAGCTGCGTGCTACTCATGGCACCAAAACAGGTAGGGGCACGACCGGGGGGGGGGAGGGGGCAGCAGTGCAAGGGTCGCCTAGGGCGCCCAATACTCTTGCACTGGCCCTGACTGGCCCCGAAGTGATTTATTTTCTCACAAAATTGCTGATGCAATAAGACGCATACAAAAAACAGGTGCTTAGTATAAGCGCCCGTTTTTCTAATGCGCACATATCCTTAGCCCTTGGGCTGGATTTTAAGACGCGCATGTTATAAAATCTGGGGTTGGCGCACACAAGGGGGTGCACACTAGTGTATCTTGTGTGCACCGAGCCCTAGAGGAGCCCCGATGGCTTTCCCCGTTCCCTCCGAGGCCGAAATCGGAGCGGCCTCGGAGGGAATTTCCTTCCACCCCCCACCTTGCCCTCCCTTCCCCTACCAACCCACCCCCCAGCCCTACTTAAACCCCCCAACCTTTGTTTTACAAGTTGTGCCTGCCTCCAGGCAGGCATAGGTTGCGTGCGCCGGCCAAGTGCCGACACGCGATCCCCCGGCCTAGCAGCCCTATGGAGGCCTCTGGCCCCGCCCCGCCCTGGACCGCCCACTCTCCGCCCCTTTTTTCAAGCCCCGGGACAAAAGCGCGTCCCGGGACTTTGCGTGGGTCACCGGGACATGCAAAATAGGCTTGGCGCGTGTAGGGCTTTTAAAATCTGCCCCCTTGTGCACCCAATGCAATTATTCTAATGAGGAAGAAATCAAGGCAGCATACAAAAGGGATGTGCTAGGGAGAAATGTGCGTTTCTAGCGCTAAAAAATATATTGCATCGGGCGCAAAAAGTGCATCGCTTACATGAAGTTACAGAAAACTGCAATTGTGCCGTTTAACAAAAGGAAAGGAATCACTCATGGTTTTTAAAGTGTCCTTTAACAAATCATCATGCTCTGCTCCACTACTCCTTATACACATTTTTAAATTTTTTGTTCTAACCCCAAATAACAAAATGCTATACTAATCTCTCTAAACAACCCTACCCTATAAGGGGCACATTTTTCACAAGACAGAGGTTTAAAATGTTTATGTTTCTCATGAGCCCTTGACTGTGAGTATTTCATTTCAGGAGCTGGAGTTAATTTTCTGTTGTAAAAAAATGCATGTTGGGTGCCCAGCCTTTGGGTGCAATTTCCTGCATTGGGCAATAATAGGAAATATCTTCATTTCTATAGAATTTACTTGCATTGGGTGCTCTCGATTACGTGGTTTTTAGGGCATGCGTTTTGGACGTATTAATCTCTTTACTGCACCAGATGCTATTCTTGCATGCCTAAAACACCTACCCAACCACATGTAAACGCGCATGCTAGGCTGGGCACACTTATTGCATCGGCCTCAAAAGCATATTTTTAAATTTACTACATGTTAAGATGCAAAATACATGTTCATGGTGATAAATGAATCCACCACTACCTACAACACCGAACTCTGCTTCCCCCAAATAGAGCAAGGTACTCAATGTGGATTATAGCATTATGTATCAGAAAGCTGCATGTTTTCACAAAAGGTTAAATGAGGGGACAAAAAGAAATGAATTACAAAATACGGCACTCCAAATTGTTTTAAAAATATGGGAATGCTGATTGGTAGTAGGGTTGATTGCATGGCAGAGGATGGAAGTGCTGGATTTCTTGGTCTTTCATACCTGTAGAAATGGAATAAAATTGCAGTAAACTACGTTCATTATTTCCTGTAATGTCAGTGATTTTCAGGCAAAGCCATTCTGTAGCATTTTAGTTGTCCATAGGGCACTAATTGAATGAAATATATAAACCTTTTCATTTTGTGTGCTATTAGATTTCATCACTTTTGTCAGGAATATTAAACATTGATGAGGTGACTAGATGAAGACAACATAAATACAGTATATAAACATAGGACAATGCTATATAGTCGAAAAATGATGGCAGAAAAAGACCATGTGGCCATCTGACCAATTAATTTAGCTTTACAATTCCTATCACTCCCTCAGAGATCCCCTATATTTAACCTATGCTTTCCTGAATTCAGATAATGTTTTTGTCTCCACCACCTCCACTGGGAGGCTGTTCCATGCACCCACCTTCCTCTCTGTAAAGAAATATTTCCCAAGATTACTCCTGAGTCTACCCATTTTCACCCTCATCCCATGACTCCTCGTTCTATAACCTCCTTTTCATTGAAAAAGGCTCACCTCATGTGCATGGAAACCTTTGAGATATTTAAATGTCTCAATCATATCTTCCAATATCACTTTTCCTCTAGGATGTACATGTTTAGATCTTTAAGTCTATCCCTCATATGCTTTTAAAATGAAGACCCCTGACCATTTTAGTAGCCACTTTCTGGCCCAACTCCATCCTGTTTATATCCTTTTGAAGGTGCGGTCTCCAGAATTGTATACAGTATTCCAAGTGAGGTCTCACCAGAGACTTCTACAGGGGCAAATTCACTTCCCTTTCTATGTTGACTAATCCTTTCCCTATGCAGCCAAACATTTTTCTGGCTTTTGCTGTCACGATATCCATCTGTTTGGCCACCTTAAGATCATCAGATACAATCACACCCAGATCCTGCTTTTCCTTTGTGCTTAGAAGAATTTCACCTCCAATACTGTAACTCGGCCTTCGATTTTTGCACCCTAAATGCATAGCTCTGCATTTTTAAGCATCAAATCTTAGCTGGCAGACCCTGGGCCATTCCTTGAGCCTTGCTAGATCCCTTCTCATATTTTCTCCACATTCCTGGCTGTCCATCCTGTTGCAGATTATGGTATCATCAGCAAAAACACAAACCTTCCTCGACGATCTTTCTGCTGTGTTGCTAACAAAAATATTGAAAAGAACTAGTCCCAGCACCAAATGCTAGTAATGCCATCCTTTTCAGAGAAAACTCCCATTTACTACTACTCTTTGTTGCCTCCCACCCAGCCAGTTTCTAACTCAGGCCTGGATTTACCAAAATGCGATAAGTATCGCATGCGATACCAAAAGGGATGTGGTTTATGCTAATTTACAGTTTATTGCAATTTGTGCTATTTACCTATGCAAAGAGCTAAGTTAGTGCACTTTGTGGTAACCTTTTCAGACTTTGCAATAAGTGCCAGACCTGATGTATTTCCTGCATTCAACCACAGGGGGGAGGGAGGGAGAGAGAGAGAGACTAGCCATAGTGCCTGCTCCTAGATAGGTATTTGTATCCCTATAGTAGGCCCACCTAGTAACTCGAGGTGAGGGTTAGGTACTGGTGTAGTGGGTTAGGGGCCACTTTGACATTCAATGTGAGATGTACGAACAGAACAGTGGACTCTTGTGAAGATCTGAGGACCGACGGAGACAGGAAAGTCACTCCAAGATGAGATTTGGGCAATGTTCTCTCAACCTAGCTTGATGGACTCTCTACCTTGGTAACATCAAGCTAGGTGGAGAGAACATTGCCCAAATCTCATCTTGGAGTGAGTTTCCTCTCTCCGTCGGTCCTCAGATCTTCACAAGAGACCACTGTTCTGTTCATAAGTCTCACATTGAATGTCAAAGTGGCCCCTAACCCCCTACACCAATACCTAACCCTCACCTCGAGTTACTAGGTGGGCCTACTATAGGGATACAAATACCTATCTAGGGGGCAGGCACTATGGCTAGTCTCTCTCTCTCTCTCTCTCTCTCTCTCTCTCTACTCCAACAGGCCTTTTGGGAGAAATCACAAAATGCAATAAAACCTTACCACCTGCTATCGCATAGTTAAAATCGGCATTAAGTCTGTGCAATAGCATTTCGCACACTGGTATGCCCAGCCTACTCCCTAACTCCTCCTCTTTTCCAAATTTGTATCGCACCATACGATATGGTGCTATCGCATGCGTTAAAGATGTTTTCGCATGCGGTAAGGGCCTATTGCATGTGTTAATGGGGCTTTTCGCATGCGACAAGCCCTTAACGTATCTGAAAACGCCAGCATATTTTGATAAATGACCCTCTCAGTTAGTTACACTAGGTCCCATATCAAGGGGGTTCAATTTATTTATGTCGCCTATGTAAAACTGGGTCAAAGGTCTTACTGAATTCTACGTACACTATGTCTAGCGCTCTTCCTTGATACAAATCTCTGGTCACCCAATTAAAGAAACTGATCAGATTTGCCTGACATGATTTACCTCTGGTAAAACCATGCTGTCTTCGATCTTGCAAGCCATTGGATCCAAAGATTGCATTATCCTCTGTTTTAGCAGCGATTCTATTAATTTTCTTACCACAGAGGTCAGAATAATTTATCTGTAGTTCCCAGTCTCCTCCCACTTTTATGAATAGGAATCACATCTGCCTGTCTTCAGTTCTCCAGAATTACTCCCATCTCTAAAGCATTGAAAAGGTCAGCCAGTGGAGTTGCAAGGACATCTCTTAGTACCCTTGGATGTTTCCCATCTGGCCCCATTGTGTTATCTACTTTAAGTTTAGTTAGCTCCTCATGAACACTCTTCCGAAAATCAGTTGAGATTTACCTCACTTCCAATCTTATTTGTGTTTATTTTATGTAGTTCTGCTCCAGGCCCATCCACAGTGACAGCGAACAGAAATATTTGTTAAACAATTTTGCTTTTTCCTCATCAGCCTATACATATTCCTCCCCTTCACCACCGAGTCTCACATTTTCACTTTTGCACCTCCTTTTATCACTAACATACTTAAAAATAAATAAATAAAATGTCTTCTTTCCCCATTTTACTGTATTTGCTAATTTTCTTCCATTTTAATTTTTGCATTCCTGACTACTTTCCTAGCTCCTCTTAATTTTTACATGAATTTTTTCACCTAACTTCCTCTTTCTGCAATCTCTTGTAGTTTATAAATGCTAACTTTTTCCTCCCTTAACTTTTCAGCTACTTCTTTAGAAAACCATAGTGGCCTCTTTTTCTTCTTTCTTTTATTTATTTTCTTAGTAAAAAGATTAGCTGACCTTATGATATTTCCTTTGTTTTTGCTCACTGCTCTTCTACTTCCCCTGCATTTTCCCATCCAGCTAACGACTCCTCGAGGTAGGCCCTCATTTTGAGAAAGTTAATTTTCCTGAAATCTAGCATCCTTCATCTCTTGCGCCCTAATACTGAACCACACCATCCAGTGATCACTGGATCCCAGCTGATCATCCACTGCAACATCAGAGTTGTTGTCCCCACTGGTAAGCACCAGGTCCAGTATCGCCCCTCCCCAATGTGGCTTTCATTACAAGTTGACAGAACAGTTCTCCTTGCACAGAATCCAGGATTTCCTGCTTCTAGAAGACGCTGCAGCTGTGAAATCCCAATCAACATCCAGCAGATTGAAATCCCCTAATAATATAGCACCTTCCCTTTCATAGCGATTTTGTGATTATCTTCCATTAAATCTCTATTTCTTCTATCTGTAATAGAGGTCTCTATATTAGACCAATATAAATAGATGTTCCATTCCTTCTTTCCAGATTAACCCACAGTGCCTCCTCCTTGCCTTGTAAGTCCAGCAATGCTGTTGCTTTAATATTGTTTTTGTATATATAATGCCATGCCTCCTCCCTTCCTTCCTGAATAGATTGTAGCCCAGGATAACTATATCCCAGTCATGGTTTTCTGTGCACCATGTCCTTGTGACAGCCACACTATATCTAAATCAGCTTCTTCCATGACTGCCTCTAGATCTGGGACTTTATTTCCCATACTATGTGCATTAGTGTACATGGCTTTCCAGATATTGCCCTTTTTCCATTTCTCCTAGTTTGATACAAGTATTTAATGTTTTACTTACCTTACGGTTTATTAACCAATTCCTGACGATTCTAGTTTAAAGCCCTCCTCCATAGGTTTCGCATTCTGTGTTGAAAGACGTGCCTGTAGTATACACAACCACATTTAATTGACTGGAATTCATAGGGCACAAGGTGATTTGATGCTTTTTTTTTTAATGGTCTTTAAATGGTGAACTATGGGTAATGGGAATGTGTCATGCCAGTGGTCTTGGTGACAAAAACTGTTGCAGTATTCAGGGTACATAGTTGCTGCAGGTTTTCTAATGGCTTTTTGAATAATATACTGTGTTCTATCCAGACACTAGTCCATCATTCGAAATAGGCGAGTTTCGCTGTATTGCATACAATCAGTTCTGCACTTCTGGCTGCTGTCACAAAATTGTTTGCATTGTAATACTTCTAAGTATAAAACAATCAAGGCAAAGATACTTGGGATCAATTTACATTGAACTGTAAGTTCACTAATTAAAAATGTTTCTTAATTAATGATCAAATTAATTTTTAAGGACACGATCAGCTCCCTTTTGGATACATAAGATCAGCCACTCTAGTTATGTTTAAACATTGCTATTCATTCTGTATCTCCATGTAAAGGGAATCTGATGAATTCTCAGGCACACCTCAGGAAGGGCTGATGTGTCTTTTTATGCATCTTTTTGTATGCTGTTTGAGGGACAAGATAGACTAAAAGGTTTAAATGACATGACCACAGGGGATGCCATTTATCCTTAGAATCAGTTAATTGCAAGGTGCAGCAGCAATGTAACAGAATGAAGCTGACAAAATGCACATATATCACGCTCCATAGCAGGCAGGGCAGGCCATGCCTTCCTGATGGGCTGTACACCACAAGAAACCTTCCAGTCTGTTTCTGTTTATAGACGTAAATCATTGTTTTTAGATCACAGTTTTTCACTGCTTTTCACAGCGCGCGGTCTGACAGTTCTGCAGGCTGTGCGGTGAGCTGTACACAGTAAGTCAATGGGTTGCCAGCTCCTACAAAACTATATATCATTGTAGCTCTTTAATGTGAATGCTTGAGGTGCTAAACTCTGGCAGGAAGCAATCAGGTGCCATGAATTTATTATATGTTTCAGAGACTAATTATCTTGGACATATAAGCTGAAGGACTTGGATGTCTTCTGTCCTCCTACTCAACTGGGTGTATATCCCTGCTATTGTTGCCTGGTAGTAGAGAACGTCATTTCCTATGACACTAAAATAAACTCTGTGCACAGGGTTCAAACTGCTGAGCAGAGAGGGGCTTATTAATTACTACCATGGGTGAGGCGATATTTTTGTGTAAGTCCCAATGCTAATCTAAATAATCAGACAGAACCATTCTTTGTTGACCAGGACATCATCATTTAAGGAAAAGGTGATACGAAGAGTGTTGGTGCTGGAGGAGAACTCTGAAGACAGGTGGTATGATTTCTCCCCAGTCAGAGTCAAGTGCTTTTACCTTAAGTCATTGGCAAGTGAAATCCTCCTGGCACACTGCCCTTTCAGAAATGCTGGCACGCTCAGCCATTTGGGCTAATCTGGAAACACCTGACATTAGTCCAGGCAGCCCACAAGTTCTGGAAAATTCTTGTCTTATGCAGCACAGTTGTGCAGAGACAGCAGAGTGGTTATGTTTAATCACTGGGGAGTTTTCCCTCTCTACTCCCACCCCCCTCCCCGACTTAGTATGATATCATTAGGGAACTTCCTCCCACCTTGGCGATAACTTGTTGCCAGCCCCGATCACCCCTCCTTCCCCCCCACCCATAAATGAATGGATTTTGCCAGGAGAACCTTCCCCAACTCCCAGTGACGGATGGACATTGCACGCTCCTATGTCCAATCTCTTCCCAACCCCACCCCCCTGATGATGGCTAGATTTTTCTAGGACGGGGGGGACATTCCCCAGCATACAAATATCTGTCAAGATGATGATGTGTGATTTATGGCAAACAACAAAAAAACAAACCAAAATGCTGCCATCTCCTGCTCTAGACCCCAAATGTTCCTTGTTTCTCAAGAACCACCTAATTCAATGCTATCCCTGAATCTCTAAGATCATCGCTTCAGAATTATTTGGTCTTCTATGTTGCTTGTTTGAGGGAAAATCTTCTTTCCACTGTGTCTGTTTGTATCCTTTTTCTTTCTCAAAGCTATGTGAATTATCCCAATTGCATTAGATTAGAGTTATGCTTTGTGCAGATACAGGCACAAGAATCTTATAAATAGGAACAGAAAAACAAATGAAAACAGTAATTTAATATAATATGATGTAAAAATTACTTTGATGCCTGTACTTGGCCCACAGAGATAGCTCTGCTGTATAAGATATAAGCCTGTAACATCTCATATTAACTTGATCACTGGTTCATAAGCTGGCTTGATCAAGCCATCATTTCTTGCACCCAAACCAGATGGAATGAGCATCAATAATATTTAAGAAATAATGCAGTGATGATGATTATGTAACCTGTTAGTAAGATATGGTATGCACTTAGGATGCGAGCATCTAAACTAAATACAAAATTATTATTGAAGTTATTTTCTTTGAAGAGTGCCGGCAGTAGTGTGGCTCTGTAACTCCTCGTGATGGAGGATAGGCTGATCTAGTCCTGGCATTATCCCGTTGCATGCAGGAGTATGTATTCCTGATTGTCTTAGGGATACTAAAACTACACCTCCCTGCATGCAATGTGGTAAAAACCAGGCGAGAATCAGCCTGAACCTTGACTTAGAGCTCTAGGGTTAGCTTAGTTGGTGGTGGGTAGGAGGAATCATGGCAGCACAGCCACAAAGTTTTGCTTCTCCAGAAGGAAAAGTGTCTGATCATTGGTGTGACTAGGAATTCCTCCTGCCCCTTACTATGCTAAAGCAGAGATGAAGTCAAAACTGAATTTTTAAAGGGGGGGGGGGTGGCAAGGTTAGCATGGGTGGGCCCTGTGGCTGGCACACCCTCCCGGGCCAGAGCTTCCATTAGGCATAGTAGGTAGTCACCTAGAGTGCCAACATTTTGGGGGGGGGGTGATAAAATCTCACCAACGTGAGAGCCAGATAGGTGTTGTGCCAGAGTCTACATTGCCAAGAAAGAGAGCTCTGTGCTGGAGCTGCCACCAGTAGGTAAGCTGGGGGAGGCGGGGTGCATGACCCAAAGGTTCGCCTAGGACACCCAAGTATTATTGCACCGGCCCTGCAGCCTAGGGGTGTGCATTCGGATTGACCGCATTAGTAAAACGCAACTCATATTTTTTTTTTACTTAAAAAATTGATTCGACATAAACGATCGGATTTCCCACATATCGAACATAGATATGTTCGATATGTGGGAAATCGCGATTGTTGAGCCAAAATAAAAATATAAACCCCCTCACCCTCCTTAATCCCCCCCCCCCCCCGACTTACCACAACTCCCTGGTGATGGAGCGAGGAGTGAGGACGCCATTTCTGCAATCCTTGGCAAGAAGCATGTGACGTTGGTGGCACGTCGAGTGACGCCGGCGTCACGTGATTCCCGGCTCGTTCGCGCCGGACGGCTCGTTCGGCCCAAAAAGAACTTTTGGCCAGCTTGGGGGGGCCTCCTGACCCCCTCAAGCTGGCCAAAAGTTCTTTTTGGGCCAAACGAGCCGTCCGGCGCGAACGAGCCGGGAATCACGTGGCGCCGCGTCACTCGACGTGCCACCAACGTCACATGCTTCTCGCCAAGGATTGCAGAAATGACGTCCTCACTCCTCGCTCGATCACCAGGGAGTTGTGGTAAGTCTGGGGGGGGGATTAAGGAGGGTGAGGGGGTTTAAATTTTTTTTTTGCACATATGTACATATACCCAACTCATTGGATTTTTTTTATGTCCATATTGGCCGCAAGTGGGACCCCCTTTCGGACATAAAAAATATGAACATAAAATTTTGCTCTGCACATCCCTACTGCAGCCCTTACCTTGCCCCCATTCCTTTCTTTAAGCTACGGTTATAAAATCCTTTCAATCTCTTGTCCCTTGAGTCTCCCTGCCTTGTCTCTGCTGTTTCTCACTTTCCTTCAAGTTATCTCCCTTAAAGGAGCAGAGGAACCTGCTGCCAAGGGTTGGGGCCTGAGCCAAAAAGTGAGGAGGCTTAGGCCGCCCAGATCCCCTGTGCTGAAAAGCCCCATGGAAGCTGGGGAGACCCGAGTCATCCTTATTTTGGGGGGGGGGGGGGGGGGGGCATGGAGTGGCTCAGGGATGCTCTAGGCACTGAGGCAGCGATAGGTGGGGGGTGGCACAGTTTTCATTCTTTTTTCTTTTTTTTTTTTAATGTAAGGAGATCAATATTGCGAGTTATCTGACTAAAGGTTGACAGATGGATCTCTTAGTAACTTATCCGGCTAAAATTTAGCAGAGTAAGGAAGGGGCATTTCTGGGTGTTCTGGCACGGGGATCAGTTAGAAGGGAAACATATCCGGTTAACGCCAGTAGCTTTTCATCTAACTCCAGCCACCCCCAGCAACAGGGTTAAAGGTATCCGAAAGCACGTTCTTAGATAGCTTTAAGCCTGTGCGGCTATATTTAAAGAATATATCTGCGGACGCTTCGACACATTTAAAAAAAAAAAAAAAAAAGGAACCCAAGTCGGGGCCTGTGGCCATGGCCCTGCGTCCCCCCAAGTGGATTTGAAAATAAGGCTAGCAGAAAGCACCCTGAAATGGTGCAAAGAAATGTCGGGCCAAAAGACCCCAGGAGGAAGGCCGGCCCCCTCTTCAGCAATCGACACGTTCTAACCTGGTGACGTTCGTCGCTGCCTTGAACGATGCTGCCAGGAGCGGTTCGCTTGTACTGTGGCCCCGGCAGACTTCATCGTTGCTGGACAGGGAGCTAGGGACGGAGCCGGTGTAAGGAGGAGAGGGACCTGCTGTGAACATTTGAATTGCTGACTTGGTGGGCTGTTGGCCCCGCCTACCTTGGGCCTTTCAGCCAAACATATTTTTTGCAACATTTTGAAGGCCATTTTGAAATCCAATTGGGAGGGAGAGGGACCATGACCATCAGCCTGGACATTTTTTTTTTTTAAATGTGTCGGTGCTTATGTGGTTATTTTTTGAATATACCTGCATGATCTTAGTTATCTCGCTTCCTTTATCCGGATAACTTTAGCAGTTGGGTTTAACATTCCCCTCGCTAAATATTCTAGCTGGTTAATATTATTTGGAGATATTCAGTTGGACATTTGTCCTGCTTAATCTCCCCGATGACTTACCTGGATAACTTTAGCTAGATAAGTTTTCTGTTTTGCTCATTTTTGAAAATTGGGCTTCAGTGTTGATTTTGGCGCGACAAATGAGCTGAACCATAGTAAAAACATTAAAGGGTTAATTTTCAAAAGGTTTCCCGCTTTCCTTCATGTAGCGTGCACATGTGTATATGCTATCTTAGAAACCTTGAGAGTACGCATCTTCTTGCAATGTCGAATGTAAATGTTAACGGGGAAAGAAAGCGGCATTCCGGGCCAGTTTTGGGAAGTTTGCATACAAGTTGGCTACTTTGTAAGCAGTCTTCATTGATTACATCATGGAACTTGTCTGTGGGCTTTAACACCTGCTAATTAAGTTGCGGAAGTGGAATTGGACTTGTCTTTTACAGTTTTGGGGTGGAAGGTCTGAATTAAGCGGTGGGTATTATGGTGAAGTGCTGAAGGTATGGGTGAACTGATGGCGGTGTCAGTGAACTGGTGATCTTTTGCATTTTATTATGTACTTTAATTGTTACCTACCTAGAACTGGAGATAATAAGGGAGAAAAGTTTGTTTACACAAATAAATAAGCATAAGTATATTCACAAGCAAAGTATGTACAGGGATGTTATCTTTTAAAGCAGCACACGGGCGCACATGTGCATGCCTTCATCAACACATGCCCAGGGACTTGGCCATTTTATAACATATGCGCATTTATGAGTGCATGTTACAGAATAGCCTGAGTGCATGTAAATTTAAGTGGATGCGCACTTATGCACGCAAATGCCGTTTCTACCATGTAACCGGGGAAATTTTAATGCACCGGTGCCATTATCAGTTTTCCCAGTTGGTTCCCAGTTCGCCCAGGTAGGGAATAGGACTTCCAACCCCCCCCTAGTTTAATGGTCTCCCTTCTCCGCTGTTAGTAGGGATGTGCAGCAGGGACGGATTCGTCCCATTCGGTATTCGGATTCATCAGGACCCAAATCCATTGCATCAGTTCTCGGGGGACCCAGATCCATTCATTAGTTACATATGTATTCGTTTCCCAAAGAAAATCCCATCCCAACCCTTTAAATTTAATTTACTACAACCCCCCACCCTCCTGACCCCCCCAAGACTTGCCAAAAATCCCTGGTGGTCCAGCGGGGGTCCTGGAGCGATCTCCTGCACTCGGGCTATCAGCTGCCGGTATTCAAAATGGCGCCGATAGCCCCTGTGACATAGTAAGGGCAAAGGCTATCGGCGCCATTTTGAATACTGGCAGCCAACGACCCTGCGTGCAGGAGATCGATCCAGGACCCCCGCTGGACCACCAGGGACTTTTGGCAAGTCTTGGGGGGGGGTCAGGAGGATGGGGGTTTATTCGTTAGTGATACGTTGTATTCGTGGAGGTTCGCCATATGTTTTGTGACCCCCACGAATACAACGAATATGGCATATACGTTGCGGATTGCCAATACGTTGCAAATGAATGCACACCCCTACCTGTTAGTCCCGAGCCTTAAAACCCCGCCGATCTGCCTATTTATCTTTATTTTGTAACTCATACGTCATCCATAGCAGAAGTAAATACTCACCCGCGGCAGGGGACCCCTGCGTGTAAGTATTTACGGAATGCCCAGACCATGCCGACTCTCCTGCCCCTTTTTGGGAACCTTTCATTTGTGCGCATAGCGGGAAATACACGCTTACCCGGGCGGCTTTTAAAATCCACTCAGCATGTGCCGGTCCAACTTGTGTGTGCGGATCTCTCGGTTTTGGCACGCGTTGGCTTTTAAAATTCACCTTATCGTACAAATATTTGTCTCAGCAAATAATTCTGGGTTAATACACACCCATATTATAATTATTATGCATGTAAAATATATATGTGGCATTTTATAAAAGACAGAGAGAATTCCTGCACTACAAATATTCAGGGTGATTGTCAAAGGAAAATGTAAATGTAACCCATGTTAAGTGCACTTGACGTGTATAAAACCTATTGGTAATTCAATAGCCCATATTGTAGCAGTTTCCAAAAGTGTTTCAAAATTGCTATAGGATATTGAATTGTCAATAGATTTACCCATGTCAAGTGCACGTAATGAGCGTAAAACTGTTAGAATAATATGTTACGTTTACATTTTCCTTTAAAAAATACCCTGTATGTATACTCACACTGGAACATACGTGCAAACCTTTGGGGGAGAAATATGCAGTATTTTATAAATGGTGTGGTTCCCGCTAGCAGAAATCACCCCAGGGCCACATGCATGCAGATTATTGAAAACAGGGCTCTAAATAAATCAAAACATGAATAGCATCCTCCCCTCCCCCACTATGAAATAAAAAGCAAACTGGTACAAAAACCGTCACCCTGAAAAATCCCCGCCCCATCCAATTTCATTCCTGTTTCTGCCAGAGAGTACAGCAACCAATGATCCCCCATCTGACACTTTCCATGTGTCCTTCACACCCCGCCACCTAGAATCCATTTTTCTTTAGATTTCCAATAGGGATAGTGGCCACAGCTCGACTGAAATCTCAGGGAGGTCAAAGTATATTGCAATGTCATGCACAGAATACATTATGATGTCATTAAGCATTTTTAAAGCTGCCCTGCCATTAGTGCTTCTGGCCACCAGCTGACTCCATGACTAGTTTCAGGAAAAACCATCTCTAGTGTTTAATGATGTCCTTATTACAAAGACATTTGCTTAAGGAATCTTGTCATCATCAATGTTCCTGCTAACCCACGCAGGAGGCCTGCATGGGGCTCCGTAGGCTCGCAGGATCCGACGGGCGCGGTGCAGCCTGCAAGCTGGCCGGAGAGGAGCCGAGCAGGTATAAGGCTGATGGTGGTGCCCCCGCACAGATTAGCGGAAAGTAAAACTAAAATAACTATGCACAGGGCAGAAGCTAGAGAGACAGTTTCAATCATGTTTTCTTTCAAGGAAAAAAAACCATTCCTTTCTCAGAGGGAGTTTCATTTTACTCCATAGCATCAGTAAAGCCAGGGAGAGTTTAGTTTATTTATTCATTCCCCAAGAAGGAGAGGATTTCGGTAGTATATCTATGCTGACCCACTTATGTTTTGGCCTCTTGGTCCACGAACAAATGCGACGACTTTTGTGCTCCAGATAAGAAAGAGTGAAACGAATTAGCATTTATTTTCCTCTATAGGAATTATGAGAAACTGGAATTACATTTCATTTTGAGTGGCTTATTTTTGTTGCTCATTCTGTTTTTGAACTTTGAAAGGTTTTTACGATAAATAAAAGTGTTCTATCAATTCCTTTAACTCAATGTGATGTATATCGAAGAAGCACCTTCAGCTGGTTCCACCTGCTGAGTATTTTCAGCTTGAAAAATAGTACAAGTGCTTTAATTTGTTGAGCGCTGTTTCCTTGCATAGGAACAGAAAAACATAAAACCTATTAATAATATAACTAGCGGAAAGTGCTTGGCATTGCTTTGTTAATCTGGTCAATAACAGCCTGCATGTTTGTGTTTGGAAGAACCTGTGTGTATGTCTGCCTGTGCCTGTGTGTGTGTGTGCACCTGTATTTGTGAGAATCTGTGCCCGTGTGTAGGTGTCTGTATGTATATAGCTGTACCATATTCCGCTGTATACTTCCAATAGTTCCCCTCTGTTCTAGACTATCATAGTGTCTAAAATTCCAGTCAAGCATCTTTCTATGTGTTCTGCTAATATTTGTTTCAAGAATGTTTGGGGAAAGGGCTGAGAAGGGTTTCCGATACCAGGAGTCAAGCCCCAGAGCTCCTTCCAGAACCCTGTAGCACCAGCTCTAAATCCAGCCATCAGGTATCATCCTTAGTGATAACCATGAACCCCTACCCAGGGACTGTGAACACTGCTTCTGCAGCCCTGGTCAGCATGCAATATGGAAGACCCAACTCGGGGATCGAACCAAGGACCTTCTGCACGGCAACACTCAGCACTGCTGCAGAGACGCCCGTTCAAGATTGCTGTTCATCATGAACTTAATAGAGCTTGGCTTTTTACTGAAACCCATATCCCTGTACAGATAATTGAAAAAGAGAAACAGTCGTAATTATTGAAGACAAAGGCAATATTGATGGTTAAGAATGCCTAAAAGAAGAAAATGCATTTATCTACAGTGATTTTTCCCTTCTGTTGCATTCATATTACAATCTAAATTCGGGTAGCTGAAAGCAGGTTAGATAAAGTGGGCCATGTTTTAAAATCTGATTGTCACACCTCTTTGATATTCATACACATCTTCAGAGACCGAGTTGTATGTTTTGCTTCCTTTGTCAGGATCAGGACCGGATTTTGGCATAGGCAGCACAGGCGGGTGCACTAGGGTGCCTGATAAGTGAAAAACTGGGACCTCCTCATTGATTTCCAGTCACCAAGGGTGACCTCCCCTTCTCCTCTGCTTATGGTTACCACAATCTTAAATCTAGCACCCTCCTAAAAATAATTTTTTTTTATAACTCAAAGCTAATTATGCCTTATTGCACTAATTAAACTCCAGATGAATCTTTCTTGGACGCAGATGCAGCCAGCCAATAGGGAAGGAGGACTCAGAGCAGCTCCTGGTCGCGCCACTTCCTTCATTGCCCACAGGAGTTGTCTGTCCGGTATTTACAGACACTCTGGGTCCCCTTCCTTTCCATTAGTAGCTGATTCCTGCATAGCTAATGCTTCTAGAGCTGCCCCCAGATAACAATATCGCCATTTCAAAGAAAGCTGCATTAAGTAGCAGACCGGGGGAGTATTTTTCACTGCTGACTCTGCTCCTGATTTATTAAAGGTTTTGATTCATTTTTGTGTGTGTTCTGGGTGCCTTTTTTTGGGGGGGACAACTCTTTGCTGCTGCAGACCTTATGTACATTTTTGAAAAAACAGGGTTTTACAACAGTTGACTGCGAAATCCTTTGCTGTGTGACAGTTTCTATGCAGACCCAGTTAAATTAGCTTAGGCAGAGAGAGACAGGAGCTGAAAAACGCTGAGGAGATTCATTAAAAATCTAATTAGTTTCCTGCAGTGCCTAAAGAAATGTTTCTTGTAAATGGAACAATAAACTTTAGCCAAAGGCTAGCTTCTGACATATTTTGGTCTCCTTGACCTGTTGAGTTTGCAACAGACAGTACCTTTTGAAGATGGTCCCATAATTGTTGACAAAAATTGAGTATGAAGGCGCAAACTTTGTTGAAGCACTTGATTTACATGTAGCCCACACTAATTATCCAAGCTAACATCCAGAATCCTAATTGCTTGAAAGCAAAGTTAATGTTCACAAATGTCTAATTACATTCTTACAGTAGACGGTGGAAAAATGAGTCATCGGGATGCCGGAAGCGTGTCCTGATGCCCAGAGTTTTCTTGTGCCTGCTCAGTCTGGCACAGATCCTTTTTTTTTAATTTATACCATTCTGCAGTTTAGGAAACAGATTTTTCCGACCGTGCTTGGGGGACTGCCGCTGTTGTCACCCCAGAGAACTTGACCCAATCCCGGCTTCTAAATCCTTTCCAGGGGATAATTTCCAAATAGCCCTGCATAGCTGTGAAGGTCACGCGTGCGTTCAATGCTTTTTGTGCCGAAAGCACCTGGGCGCTTGCACCCCGCTCTTTCTACAGGCCTCTGGGAGGGGGAAGTAGGGGATATAATAGCATGCATGCTTTTGAAAACCTCTTGTATGCATACTATTTTACTCACCCCAATCTAAACACCTCCCCCACCCTCAGAGAATGTCTCTTTTTAACCCAATTAAAAGTGTGCCCACTGTGGGAGCCGGCTGGGACTTTTAGATGATCTGAGTGCGGACAGTTTTCAGAAAAGTCAGTCTAGCTGGGCAAATCGTTAATTTACCCGGGGGCATGGCTGTGAAAATTGCCTTCAACATTTCATCGTTTATCCAGCGACAAGCCAAAGGGCATCGTCAGTGTGAATTTTTCTTTTAGCCTTGAACATTCTCCCTGTAGGCACAAAATGGCAGAAAACCGTTTGTAGCTAGGCCTCTGAGTAAGAAATGCACAATCCAGCTTTCTGAGAAAGAGTTATCTTAAAGTCAGAGAACCTCCATAGTGTCATAAAATCTGTTTGTGAAAAAGAGAGGCTCAGGAATCACATATTTTATCCACATACAGGCCGATGCAATATAGTGTGCTCGGCTGAGCGCACTGCTTTACAAGTGCTTGGATGCGCTTTTGGACGCGTGTTCAAAACCCTTCATGCAATAAGTGGATTAGCACGACCAAAACACACATCCAAACTAGCGTGTAGCCAATAGCATTCATCACATGTATATTCATGTTAATGAGGATATTAGCTATTTCTGATGAATCCAGAACTAGTGGGTTATGCACATCTAACAGCAGATGGAGATGGAACAAAGCTGTAGCCAATCCAGTGAGCTGTGTAACAGTGACGACAATGGGAATCGGATAAAAACAAGCCCTTTATTAAAACGCCCGACTCTGGCCGAGTTTCGCTCCCTTGCACAGAGCTGCCTCAGGGGCAACTAGAAATGGACACATAAATAATTAATACACATATATATAAAATACAAAATATAAATTACATATATATAAAAAAATTATAAACATACACACATTCAAAGTATATTATAAAATAATCATATTGAAAAATCATAAAAACTAAAATAACTACATATATATGTGTATAGACTTATGAATACAATAACTTAAAAGACAACATATATGTATGGCGAACATAAAATTAGAGTGTGTTAAAGATGCATAAATGAATAAGTGAAAGAATGCAAAGAATTGAGAGGAGGCGACTTTGTGTCATATGTAATATGAATACCATGGAATCAATATTGGTTCTAAATCAAATTATTAAGACAATTTGTGAAATCTGAATATTTTATTTACAATATGTCTAATGCTTACTTCATTCAACCAGGACTTGAAATGGCATCGCTATGTGAATAAGAGAAAGCCCATTTGTTTTGGTGTGAAATCATCAACGCTGTAGGTAGACGCTTCTAGATACATTAATAATTATTTACTATTTGGTTTTCATTCACTAGTTTTTCATTTTTGTTATTTTTGATTCATTTCTTTATTCCTTTTTCACATTTTTTATCATTTTTTTGATTCTTATCACACTTTTTTCTTTTTTCTTTTCTTTTTCACATTTATTTAGTTGACTCATTTGTTTTTGTTTGCTTAGGATTATCAATGCGATATCTTCTACACTGACCATTTCAAGTCCTGGTTGAATGAAGTAAGCATTAGACATATTGTAATTAAAATATTCAGATTTCACAAATTGTCTTAATAATTTGATTTAGAACCAATATTGATTCCATGGTATTCATATTACATATGACACAAAGTCGCCTCCTCTCAATTCTTTGCATTCTTTCACTTATTCATTTATGCATCTTTAACACACTCTAATTTTATGTTCGCCATACATATATGTTGTCTTTTAAGTTATTGTATTCATAAGTCTATACACATATATATGTAGTTATTTTAGTTTTTATGATTTTTCAATATGATTATTTTATAATATACTTTGAATGTGTGTATGTTTATAATTTTTTTATATATATGTAATTTATATTTTGTATTTTATATATATGTGTATTAATTATTTATGTGTCCATTTCTAGTTGCCCCTGAGGCAGCTCTGTGCAAGGGAGCGAAACTCGGCCAGAGTCGGGCGTTTTAATAAAGGGCTTGTTTTTATCCGATTCCCATTGTCGTCGATGGAACAAAGCTGACATCACAGTATATATAATCCTGCAGTGACATCAGCCTGCCAGTATTCTCCGTCTCCAGCAGATGGTGGATGTGCATCTCCCTACTGGGGATTACTTCAAGTTTTAGAAGGAGAAATTAAGGAGGAAATGTAATTTGTCCCGCTCTCCTGCGGTGATACCAAGTGGTCCCTCCCCCAGTTGAGAATTCCTGAGGTGATTTCTGTGGTCCCTCAGACGAGTGTCTTGGTCTGGTAGCTGGTTTTCTCAGCTGACGTGGACTTAGCTGAAAGGCAGTGGGTGGAGGAAGCTGAGCGCAGCGGTGACAATGTATGCCCTCTCTCCCCGCATCCGGAAACTGTCTCTGTATTCAGCCAGGACAGGCTAAGCTCAGCTAAAGCTTTAAAAAAAAAGTACAGACAGAGAAGGAGGTTGTAGGGTTTCCTTCCTTCCTCTGGTCTCCATGCTCGGCATGCCATTCCGACATTCGTTCCCACCCCCTGAGGGAGGGTAAGGGACGTGGGCAGCCTGGGGGGGGTTGGTTGAGCAGCCTTTTTTGGGCTAGGCCCCGCTCTTAGGCTTTTATCTGTGTGCCGTGTGGTAAGCCACAGTGGTGATTTTGCGCACTTTTTTCCTGCGCACTAGGCTTCCATTTTCAGAATCGTTGGTTTGTGCAGGTGCGTCCGGCTGTGTGTCCAGGTTTTGGATGCTTAGTTGGACGTTTACTTGGGCGACCAAGTTATAGTAGCATCTGTTAGGCATGTGCTTAAGCCAGAGGGGTGAATTCCTGTATGCACAATTTGGGACGCCTAACATTTGGGCACCTGGCTTTGAGGCACCTAAGTTTTGGACACATATTTTACAGCGTGAATTCAGCTGGATGCTTACCTTTCAGACACTTGTTAAGTGTAGTGAGAGACTGATGGGGCCTATAGCTAAGAAACCTTTTCCCTCTGTGCTGCCTGTCATATTCGGGCGTCTTAGCCTGGCATGCTCTCTAATTTGTGCCAGCGCTGCTTAGAGGCTTACAGGAGAATTACCTTCTTCTGATTTTACTAAGCCTGGTTCTTCCCAACCTGATGAGGGCCCTGGTAAAGACATGTCAGGAGGGACGCCTGACCTTGGAACTCCCTTAACTGGTTTGTCAGTGGGAGAAGGTAGCTCAGTGAACACAGCACAGGTGCCTTCTGGTTTTGGCATGGATCCTTCTGCCTTTTCCTGTGTAGGAATTTTTTTCAAGGATTACAATCCTTTCTTCAGGTGCAGTCCTTAGCCCTGACCAATCCTGCCAGGTCAGAGTCCTCTCACTTTCCTGGAACTACTGTTAAGCACAGAAGTACTCCTAGATTGGCAGTCCCGACAGGGATCCGGATGGCATGGATGAGGAGGCCATCCTGTCTGTGGAGGATGGAGAAATTCCTCCAGGACTGGAACTATATAGGACTATGTTGTGGTTTATTTATTTAAATGTTTTATATACTATCATTCCATGTGGTGCTTTCATAGAGATGTGTTACTGGTTCTGATTTCCCAGATGTTTAAGATGCTGGGAGAATCCGGGGTAGATTCCATGTCTGAGCTAAAGAAAAATCCCATTTTGGTTTCTTTACGTAAAGCCTCTTGTTTTTTTCCTGTTATGAAGGCCATTCACGAATTGATTGATCTTGAGTGGGATGCCCCGTAGGCTAATTTCAAAGGGGGTCAAGTTTTGGAAGGCCTGTCCACCCTGGATCCAGTAGTGAGAGAGCGACTGTGTTTTCTGAAAGTGGATGCGCTTGTCTGTGCCGTCTCAAAGCGGAGAACTATCTCTGTGGAGGGTGGAGTGGTCTTGAAGGATGTGCATGATAGAAGGACAGGCCATCCTTAAGCACACATTTGAAGCAGTGGTGATGACCTTACAGATAACTTCTTGTTGTTCCCTGGTGCTTCGCTCTTGTTTATTTCTCTCTCAGGAGGTCGATGAATCTAGAGTGAATTCCCGGGCAGTTATGGAGCTAGCAGCCACCTTTTTGGCAGATGTGGTTTGCGATTTGGTCTGCACTTCAGTCAGAGGGGTGGTTTCAGTAATAGTGGCCAGGAATCAGTTATGGCTGAGAAATTATTCAGCTGATGTGACCTCCAAGGCTAATCTTATGAAATTGCCCTTTAAAGGCTGGCTCTTGTTTGGGAGCGAGTTGGAGAAACTGGCCAATAAGTGGGGTGAGTCCCTGGTTCCTCGGTTGCCAGAGGATAGGAAGCAGACACCATGCTCCTTTGGCATGAGAGGTCATGCTAGGGGATCCAAGTGCTTTTGACCCTACAGAGGAGTGATCTTTCAGAGTAATAAATTGCAGGAAGACCTTGTGAGACTGGAAAATTGGGCATCAAAATGGCAGATGAAATTTAATGTGGATAAGTGCAAAGTGATGCATATAGGGAAAATTAATATGCTATAGTTACACAATGTTAGGTTCCATATTAGGTGCTACAACCCAAGAAAAAGATCTAGGCGTCATAGTCGATAACACATTGAAATTGTCGGTTCTGTGTGCTGCGGCAGTCAAAAAAGCAAACAGAATGTTGGGAATTATTAGAAAGGGAATGGTGAATAAAATGGAAAATGTCATAATGCCTCTGTATCGCTCCATGGTGAGACCGCATCTTGAATACTGTGTACAATTCTGGTCGCCGCATCTCAAAAAAGATATAATTGCGATGGAGAAGGTACAGAGAAGGGCTACCATAATGATAAGGGGAATGGAACAGCTCCCCTATGAGGAAAGACTAAAGAGGTTAGGACTTTTCAGCTTGGAGAAGACGGCTGAGGGGGGATATGATAGAGATGTTTAAAATCATGAGAGGTCTAGAACGGGTAGATGTGAATCAGTTATTTACTCTTTCGGATAATAGAAAGACTAGGGGGCACTCCATGAAGTTAGCATGTGGCACATTTAAAACTAATCAGAGAAAGTTCTTTTTTAATCAACGCACAATTAAACTCTGGAATTTGTTGCCAGAGGATGTGGTTAGTGCAGTTAGTATAGCTGTGTTTAAAACAGGATTGGATAAGTTCTTGGAGGAGAAGTCCATTTATTTTATTTATTTATTTAGAGTTTTTCTATACCGGCATTCATGATACAATCACATCATGCTAGTTTACAAAATAATAGGGGGAGTGATAACTTTGAACCTTGAACAAGTGAAGAGAGACAATGAAGTTACAATAAGAACAAAACTGTTCAACAGGGGGAAGAAGAAACAAAGCTATAGCAACTTAACAGACAGAGGTATAATTATTTACAGTATACTGAAGTGTCTTTCTAAGGTTGATGCTAAGAATCCGTTAGGGTCTGGAAAGGCTTGTTTAAACAACCAAGTCTTAAGCCTTTTTCTAAATGTTAGAAGGCATGGTTCTTGTCTCATATCAGGGGGAATGGAGTTCCATATCGAAGGTCCCGCTGTAGAGAAAGCCCGGTCTCTATATGCTCAATAATGTGTGGATTTGGTTTGTGGTACATGTAGTGATCCTCTGCAAGCTTCTCTAATGGGTCTGCAGGAGGTACAGCGAGATCGCTCCCGGACCCCCGCTGGACCACCAGGGACTTTTGGCAAGTCTTGTGGGGACAAGAGGGTCCCCCAAGACTTGCCAAAAGTCCCTGGTGGTCCAGCGGGGGTCCGGGAGCGATCTCCTGCACGCGGGCCTCGGCTGCCAGTAATCAAAATGACGCCGATAGCCTTTGCCCATACTATATCACAGGGGCTACCGGTGCCATTGGTCAGCCCCTGTCACATGGTAGGAGCACAAGATGGCGCTGATGGCCATGTGACAGGGGCTGACCAATGGCACCGGTAGCCCCTGTGACATAGTAGGTCAAAGGCTATCGGTGCCATTGTGATGCGAGGCAGGTCACACAGCCCGATGGCACGGAGGGACAAATCACTCACGGGACCCCGCTGGACCACCAGGGATGTTAGTAAGTCTTGGGGAGGGATCGATATGGTGGGGGGGTTGTATTTAATGTATTATTGTAAATTTTAATGCTTGGGGTGTTTTTTTATTTAAAAAAATAAAATGTGCCCCTCCCCCCGTACAAACCCGAAAAACACATTTTTCTCGTAGTTCGGGGAAAATGTGTTTCGGGGGGCAGGGCCCCCGAACCACGACAAATTAGGCAATTTCGTTGAAATTGCCTAATTCGTCATAAACGAATGCACATCTCTATTGTCAAGGCTCCTCACTGAGGCTCCAGTGCCTACATCGCAAGAAAATATGGGTTGATATTCCATTTATTTCATTGTGCCCAAGAAGTAGGGCTTCTTTTATCCCATCCTGGATCTCAAAGGGGTCAACCGTCATTTGCAGATGAATCATTTTCACATGGAAACATTGCGCTCGGTGATAATGGCTATGTAGTCGGGAGAATTTCTGATCTCCTTGGATCTGTCCGAGACATACCTCCATATTCCAATCCAACTAGAGCACCCATATTTCTTGCGATTCGCAGTTTTGGGATGCCATTATCAGTTTCGGGCACTGCCTTTTGGTCTGGCCACTGCACCCAGAATTTTTTCCAAGATTGTGGCAGTGACGGTGGAGTTGAGAGGACGGATCCTAGTACATCTATACTTGGATGATTGGATGATTTGGGCCAAGTCTCTGGAAGACAGCAGCTTGGTGACCTGGAAGGTGATCTCCCTGTTGCAGAAGCTTGGTTGGGTGGTGAACCTGGCTAAGAGCAGCCTTCAGCCATCTCAGTCGCTAGAATATCTCAGTGTTCAGTTTGACACGAAGAAGGGCAGGGTATTCCTGCTGGAAGGTCGTATTAAAAAATTGATTGCACAGATGAGTCTATTAATGAACGCAATTCGCCCAACAGTGTGATCCTATCTACAGGTGCTTGGACTGATAAGAACATAAGAACATAAGAAAATGCCATACTGGGTCACATGTACTTCCTCTTCAATGCTCCCTGCTGTCTCATTGGGCCCTCAATCTCAGGACTATTCGATTTGGCTCCACTTGCCGAAGGAGGTCTGCTCTCAACTACAGTGGTGGTTACAATAGGATCAACCTAGAAAGGGAATTTTCCTAAAATTAATGGACTGGTTAGTACTCGCAACAGATATGAGCCTCCAGGGTTGGGGAGCTCACTATCAGGAACTGACAGCTCAAGGGCACTGGAGTGAAAAAGAGGGTCTCTGGAACATCAATTGACTGGAAGCCCGGGCGGTCCGGTTGATATACTTACAGTTCAGCGGCAGGTTGCAGGGTCGAGTAGTCCGGATAATGTCGGACAATGCAACAACAGTGGCTTACATCAATCAGCAGGGAGGAATCAAGAGCCAGCAAGTGTTGCAGGAGATAGACCAACTTATGGAATGGGCAGAAATGCATCTTCAGGAGATCTCAAATTCGCACATTGCAGGAAAATACAATGTAAGATTACACTTTCTTAGCAGACAGAATTGGACTCAGGAAAATATGTATTGTCAGATGTAGTATTTCAGTTGGGGCCTTCCATTTCTAGACCTGCTGGTGACTTTTGCAATGAGAAGGTTCTCTGATTCTTCAGTCACCAGAGAGATCCAAAGTCATTGGGTATCAAAGTTCTCGTGCAGGAATGGCCGGAGGACAAGCTGCTGTATGCCTTTCCCTATGGCCCATGTTGGTCAGAATGGTACAGAGGGTAGAGAACACAGAGAGATGGTGCTTTTGGTGGCACCAGTTTGGCCCAGGAGATCATGGTATGCGGATCTGTGGAGGCTCCTGGTAGACTCCCTCCTCCAGTTTTCGGCACATAGGAATCTGTTGTAGCAGGGTCCTGTACTTCACGAAGATCCAACTCAATTTTGTCTTACGATATGGCCCTTGTGAGGGCTTGCTTGCTGAAGAGTGGATATTCTACTATGGTGATAGCCACCTTGCTACAAGCAAGAAAGTTTTACACTTCTTTAGCCTATGTGTGGGTTTGGCAAGTGTTTGAGGCTTGATGTGTTCTTCCTCGCTCATTTTGGAGTTTTTACAGGATGGATTGGCCTTTAATTCCTTTAAGGTACAAGTAATGGCTCTTGCCTGTTTCAGGGGTCAGGTGAATGGTGGTTCCCTTGTCAGTTCATCCAGATGTGGCTCATTTCTTGAAAGGAGTGAAACATCTTCATCTTCCCTTGCGGTTACTGGTGCCCTTGTGGAGTCTTAATCTGGTTTTGGATTTCTTAGCGGATCTTACGTTCAGATAGATATGTAAACTTTCCTTGCGGTTACTGATCTTGAAAATGGTGTTTCTTGTGGCGATTTGTTCTGCGTGTTGAATTTCCGAGCTGCAGGTCTTGTCTTGCCAGGAACCATTCCTTTGAGTGACACTGGGAGTGATACATCTATGTACTGTTCCTTCCTTTTTGCCAAAAGTGGTCTCAGGTTTTCACTTGAGTCAGTCCATTTCCCTGCCGTCTCTGGATAAGGAGAGAGATGTGGAGGAATATCACCTATTGTGATCCTTTGATGTCAAGAGACATATCATGAGATATCTGGAGGTTTCTGAACCTCTCAGGAAGACGGGATCGCTTGTTTGTCCTTCACGGTGGTAGAAAACAGGATGAGTCGCTTTCGCAGGCTACAATAGCTCGCTGGATTAAGGAGGTAGTCACAGCTGCATAAGTGGATGCAGAACAGCCGTTGCCTAGTCAGATTAGGACTCATTCCACTAGGGCTCAGGTAGTATCATGGGCATAAATTAGAGTGTTGTCTCCCGACAACAATTTCCGAGCTGTGACATGATCTTCCTTACACACCTTTTCCAGGTATTATTATCTGGATGTGCAGGCCCGAAAGGACACAGCCTTTGCATGTATGGTTTTGACTGGACCGCTGGCAGCCTCCTGTCCTATTTGGGAGTAACTTGGGTACATCCCACTGGTTCTGGATTCATCTGACTAGATGGTAAGAAATGAGTAATTACTACTTACCTAATAATTTCCTTTTCTTTAGGATAGTCCGATGAATCCAGGCTCCTGCCCTTGGCTGCGGAATGATTGGGTTATGGTTCTCCTGCGCGGTTACGTGTTCCATAGGTTACTGGTAAGTGTTAATCCAGTTCCTAGACTAGTGTTGATGCATTCTTTGTCTGAGCTCAGTATTTCCTGTTGGCTGAATACTGAAATGGTTATCTGTTATTAATCAAGTTTTTGCTAGTCTGTCCACAGTTGGCTTTTGAAGAGAATACTGACTGCAAGCTGATGTCACTGCAGGAGTATATTTCCTGTGATACCAGCTTTGCTCCGTCTCCATCTGCTGGTAGAGGTGCATAACCCACTGGTTCAGAATTCATCTGACTGTCCTAAAGAAAAGAAAATTATCAGGTAAGTAGTAATTTCTCCAGAGCCAGCAGGAGTGACTGAAGCTCCTGCCACTTTCTATATCAGACACTACCAGAGGAAAGGGTAAGTGTAACCTGGGAGGAAGAGTTTTGCATCTTTTTTGTTTTTCTCATTGATTTTCCCAAACAAAAGTGAAAGGGAAAAAAAGGAATTGAAGGGTTTTTCTTTTTGTTGTTAAATGAAATGCAATTGTTTCGTCACATTTTTCATTTTGTTTAAAAATAAATTCACACCCCTACCAATAATCAAAGTCAAATTCTGCATACAGTTTTACTTTGATTATTGCCATGGGTACATCTCTGTGATGTTGCGCTGGAGGTGGACCCTTAGCCTGGCACAGGATTGGTACAGCCCTCTGAGGGGACCCAGAAGGCGCCTGCTGCCAGGAGGCGGAGCACACGAGGAGACAGAGGCAAGCTGGAGCTTCACCAATAATGGCCCGGGGGCTCCGCGGGTTGAGCCTTGGATTCCCGGACTGCCTGGCTTAGGTGGGCCTCTGGGGGTCTCCCGGAGAGATGATGGAGAGGTGTGCCCATGAAGAGTAGAGGTGAACAGACAAGCTAGACTGGAACAGAGAGTACCGGAGACCACGGGTAGGAGGCAGGAACCAAAGGTCCTACAGGCAGGGTAGGCAGCGCTTAGTGGTCTAGCTCAAGGAAGGCCACAGACAGCGTCAAGGCAGGCGGACCTGGTGGTCACAGGAGAAGCGAAGAGAGTGTCCGAATGGAGCACAAGGGTCAAAGCCAGGGTATCCATCCGAGGATGGTCAGCCAAAGCAAGGGTCAGTTCCGGGTATCAATCCAAGCCTGGTCAGAGGCAAGCAGAGGTCAGTTCCAGGTATCAGTCCAAGCATAGTCAGAGACAAGCCGAGGTCAGTACCGGGTATCAGTCCGAGAAGGGTACAACCTGGGTTGCGGAACGTAGAAAAAAACTCAGGAACGAAGGAACACAGGAACAGATGCTGGAACACAAGAAGGACCACGGGAACACGGTTGCAAACTCAGGAACACTGGAATGAGTACAGGAACACAGGAACAGGCGCAGGAACACTGGAACAAGCACAGGAATACAGGAACAAACGCAGGAACACTGGAACAAGCACAGGAATGCAGGAATGAGGACAGCAACTAGCTCTCACAAGGTGACGACCCATTTGTCAAAATGAGGGTCTGGGAAAAAGGCCCTCGCTTTTATAGTGAGTCTATGTGATGTCATCAGGACGCGCCGCGGAGCAGTTTCCCACTAAGGTCCTTTTAAAGGGACGTGCGGAATGCACGCGCACCTGCCTAGGGGCGGAGCCAGTGTGGCAGAGGACGCCGAGCTCTGGTGCGGGCCTCGCTGCGAGGCAGAGGAGCACGAGGGAGCTGGAGAAGCCGAAGCTGGACACTGGGGACACAGGCGGCTTGCCGCAGCAGCAGGGGAGGAAGGACCGGTTCCCGCAGAGGAGAGGGAGAGAGGTGAGCAGGCCCGGGTGTGGGCCTAGCGCGGCCGGGACGCACAACATCTGAGACTTTTCCTTTTCAAATTGAACTTGCAGTTTGACTGCAAGCTGTGCAGGGAGACTCAAAATTGCCCTCCCCATTTTATTTAATCACTCAACAACAATTGCACTTGACACATGATGACTTTCACTTACATAAACTTCTGGATACCTTTCCTAATAGGAGGAAAGAAAAGTGATTAGTGGAATACCTCTAGGATCTATTCTGGGGCTTTTCTGCTCAACATCTTTGTGAATTAAATTGTTGAGGGCTTAAAAGAAAAATGTTGCCTTTTTGCAGATGGCAGTAAAGAGGGTCCAGATTCCAATACTGATCCATAAACCACTAGAGTTTTCCCCTCCTATGTAAAAGCAATGGGTTGCAAGTGTGCCAGTGGTAGCTAGTGAAATTGGGGGACTGTGCTTTTAAATGGTGGTGATGTCACAGGAGGACCTCTAGGAGTATAAAAAGTGAGACTTGCAGAAAGTGGATGGGATTTCTCTTGGGATTTTTTTGTGTGCAGCTTTTGTTCTGTGCTGCTGCGTTAGCCTGATTTTGTGTGAGCTCTCTGGGGCAGAAACCAGTTGAAGCTCATTTTTCCATGGAATGAGTAAACCTAAAACTCTGCTTAAGGTCTAGCTTCTTTTTTGGAAGAGCCCCTGGGAGGAATCATGGAGAAGCCACCAAGGAGACGAACCTATTTTGGAAGTCTCATCATTTATCCTAAATCCTAAATGGGAAATTTGTCGTTGATGTGCTGGATGTGTGCCAGAACTAAAATCCCGAGCTGGCATGTGCTAAGGATAGTTTCGGTGTTCTTGCTACTGACTAGCAGATTTGCAATGCAACCCTGTGAAATCTGAAGTTATGACGGCACCTTGTGTTTTTTTGTTTAATACATTTTGGCAGTATTGGAGCCACTAACCAGTCATGGAAGGAGCTCTTTGTCTCGTGGTTCAAGTTTGTAGGAAGTGGAAGTGCCAATGATCTGGTGTGAGTCTGCGGAAGTAAAAGAAGTGAGGAGGTTAAAGGGGGTGAGAAGCTGATGTGCTTTATACAGTCCTAAATCTTATTGAGGGTAATCTTATCACTCCCCAGGGTCAGTGCAAGAATATTTGGCACCCTAGGGAAACCTTCAGTCATGCACCCTTTACCCCCAGTTTACCTATTGGTGGCAGCTCCAGTGCCAGCTCCGCACTCCCTTCTTTGGCAGTATCCACCTTGTAACTCCCTGCTTAAGACTAAAGTCTGTGGGTGCTTTTTATCCACAGACGTTAGCCATAGGCGCATAAGCCCTCTTTGAGAATTCGCAGGTTGGCTGGGTACGCGTGTGGGCATGCAGGTACGAGGATCCACCTGCTCCCAAACAGGTGGAAGTAACTTTGCGCACGTAGATTTCTGGGCGGACTTTCAAAAATGAGAAGCATTCAAGTAAACCCTTTCCCTGCCCCCGGAATGCCTCTTGCTGGCACGCACACAAGTGTGCATGAGATCAGGTCCTGCTCATACTTTTGTGCACGTAGGCCCCTGGTTGATTTTCAGAAAGCCATGTATGCACATAAAGCCAGGTTTGGAAATCCATTTCAAGATCACCCCCCTGATTATAAGTAGCGCAACTTGTAGCATCAATATTACATGGGGATGGCTGATTTCAATTTCACACTGCAAAATTTGTTAAAGCATTTTACAACCACCTTTAAAAAGCAGCCAGAAGTAAGAGAAGCAATCTGATTCTTCTCAGCTTTTTCTTGCTGAAATACCTGTGGGATTTTTTTTCTCTTAAACAAAATGCATGATAGAATTCAGTAATGCTGCTCATAAGAACTGGCACGATGTGTGTTAGGTGAAAATGTTTGCAGCTGACCCAGTGCCTGATTTACTAAGCTTTTTTTTCCCCCATAGATACAGAATGGGAAAAATGCCTTCATACATGAGGCCTACAGTATGGGGCTTTAAGTTGCCAAGCTCCTTCCAGTACTCTGTGCAATGTCCTAAAAGACATTTTAAAACTGTTCTTTGCTCTAAAATCTCAGACCGGAGATCTTCCTCTCTCTGGTGACATTAAGCACTTAAACCTGTGCTGATTTCAAACTGGAGGGCCAGGCCAATGTGCAAAAGGATGCCCACGCTTTCACAAGTGTTGACATGCATAATTAAGTTTACCTGCGTCGGCAGCGCTTTTGGCATGTGTAAATTAACTTGCAACACTGTTATGCAAAAGCTAAGCTAATGAGACGTCAAACTATGCAGATCAGCTCATCACCTGTTAGTGTAGTGAAAAGGTACAAGCATACAGAGAGGTGTAGTTTAGTTCTTGGGATAACATCCATGGTTAAAGTAAGCAGGTTCTGTACCATGTACCTCTTTTGTATATCATTTACCAGCTGTTAGTATGTTTGATAAACACCGCATTAATGCATGTGGACAGCCAATATTAGGGTACTATAGTACCTTCAGCACTTTGGGGCCGATGCAATTCAGTGCGCTCAGCTGAGCACACTGTATAACTCGCAGTCGGACGCGGGTTGAATAGGCGCTAATGAATCCCCTAATGCAATAAGGGGATTAGCGAATGTTCAACGCGGAATGAATCTAATAGCCCTCATCGCATGCAAATGCATGTGAATGAGGCTATTAGGCATTCACCCCGATGCAAAAAAAAAAAATGTGAGTCTCAGATGCACATTTAGCGATCGGCTATTAATGCCTGCCTGGTCCGTCCCTGTTCTAAATCCCACTCTCCCTTCTCCTCTTCTACCCATCCTCTCTTTTCTACTCCATCTCCAATTCTTCCCTCCCTCTCTGTCCCCTTCTCTGATCCATTCCTCTAGCTCCTTCTCCATCTCTAATCATTTTTTCTCCTGTCTCAAAGGGTCCTTCTCCCGCTCCTTCTCCTCCACCCATCCCTATCATCCCTTTTCTTCTCTCCCCTCACTGCACCTCTAAGATCTTCTCCTTCCATCTCCCTACCACTGACATTACTATTAATCATTTCCAAAGCACTTCTAGCCATGCACAGTGCTGTACTGATATGCATATTTATTGTAGAGAATTTAAAGGCAGCCTCTAAAAGGTGTGTTTTTTTAAACTGGATTTGAATATGTCCAGAGAGGGAACATGACACAAGATCCTATCCCCATGCTGATCCTCTTCCTCCCGTTCTTATACTGATTAGAATGATCTCTTTACCACCAGCCAAAAAATGAAAAATGAACAAAATAGGGATGTGAATCGTGTCCTCGATCGTCTTAACGATCGATTTCGGCTGGGAGGGGGAGGGAATCGTATTGTTGCCGTTTGGGGGGGTAAAATATCGTGAAAAATCGTGAAAAATCGAAAAATCGCAAAACCGGCACATTAAAACCCCCTAAAACCCACCCCCGACCCTTTAAATTAAATCCCCCACCCTCCCGAACCCCCCCCCAAATGACTTAAATAACCTGCGGGTCCAGCGGCGGTCCGGAACGGCAGCGGTCCGGAACGGGCTCCTGCTCCTCAATCTTGTTGTCTTCAGCCGGCGCCATTTTCCAAAATGGCGGCGAAAAATGGCGGCGGCCATAGACGAACACGATTGGACGGCAGGAGGTCCTTCCGGACCCCCGCTGGACTTTTGGCAAGTCTTGTGGGGGTCAGGAGGCCCCCCACAAGCTGGCCAAAAGTTCCTGGAGGTCCAGCGGGGGTCAGGGAGCGATTTCCCGCCGCGAATCGTTTTCGTACGGAAAATGGCGCCGGCAGGAGATCGACTGCAGGAGGTCGTTCAGCGAGGGTTCCGGCGCCTCGCTGAACGACCTCCTGCAGTCGATCTCCTGCCGGCGCCATTTTCCGTACGAAAACGATTCGCGGCGGGAAATCGCTCCCTGACCCCCGCTGGACCTCCAGGAACTTTTGGCCAGCTTGTGGGGGGCCTCCTGACCCCCACGAGACTTGCCAAAAGTCCAGCGGGGGTCCGGAAGGACCTCCTGCCGTCCAATCGTGTTCGTCTATGGCCGCCGCCATTTTTCGGCACCATTTTGGAAAATGGCGCCGGCTGAAGACAACAAGATTGAGGAGCAGGAGCCCGTTCCGGACCGCTGCCGTTCCGGACCACCGCTGGACCCGCAGGTTATTTAACTCATTTGGGGGGGTTCGGGAGGGTGGGGGATTTAATTTAAAGGGTCGGGGGTGGGTTTTAGGGGGTTTTAGTGTGCCGGCTCACGATTCTAACGATTTATAACGATAAATCGTTAGAATCTCTATTGTATTGTGTTCCATAACGGTTTAAGACGATATTAAAATTATCGGACGATAATTTTAATCGTCCTAAAACGATTCACATCCCTAGAACAAAATAAATTACCCAGAAACTGGAAACTAACTGTGAAAACTGTTTGTGATATACTATTTAACTAGGGATGAGCATTTGGGAGAAAAGAAATAAGAAATGAAACAAAATTTCCTATTTCATTTCATTCATTCGTCTTTCCTCTATCTTCCTTCTTCAAATGGCAGCGTCCGCCAGTTAATTAACTCCAGCGCATCCTCCCCAGTGGAGGGTGCCATTTTGTTTACGGCAGTTGGCCGTACTACTGTACATCAAAATGGTACCCTCTGCTGGAGAGAATGCGCCAGAATTAACTCTGTCGTGTCCCTGAGTGGATACTGCCATTTAAAGAAAGAAGATCGAAGAGGACCTCCAAGGCCTGGGCTTCGGGCATGGGCCTGACCCTGGGCCAGGCCTCCGGGCCGGGCCCCCAGCCTTGGGCCTGCGTCCAGGCTGAGGCCCCAGCATCGGGACCCGGTCTCCAGACTGGGCTGCAGCATTGAACCTCAGCCTGAGCCATGGCCTAGGCCGTAGCCCAGTTGTCGGGACCTGGCGTTTGGCCTCCAGGTCATCCAGACCTTCAGTAGGTCACCTAGACCTGCCAGCACGTCACTCTGAATCTCCATCAGAACTCTCGCCCAAAAAATTGCAGACAAAAGACAAAGATTGCAACTTTAAAGGTAAATTAGCAGGTGTATAATTGTACTGACAGGTTCGGTAATGTATGCTCATACACTACTTACAAAACAGCAACTTAAGTGCATATAAACCTGAATCCCACCCCTGAACATTTACACATGACACGGCTAGTATGCAATAGGATAGACACAAGTACATGCTTCTTACACGCACATATATGATAATGTTGCACGCAGCCCCTATGTAACTCTCTGAAAAGTACCTCCATAAAGTTTGGAAAACAACTTTTGAGTTCATAAAAGAAAAATAGAATAAATGATATAATATGCACTTTTATACAAATGTGTAATAGAATAGCCACATAATGTTCTAACTTTTGCCCCTGCACTGCTGCAAGACGCTGGGGAGTTGTGGTTATGTCCAAGATTTTCCATCTGAATGGTGAAAAATGACTACACCTGATAGGAAAGTACCTAGTTTACGAAATGAGTATTACAGAGACTCGCCTATTGAAATTATCGGGAATATAATTAGAGATCAATGGATTTCCTTCCCTTCAGGAAGGCATATTACACTCAAAACATGTTTCCTTTAAAAAGAGTGATGTTCCGCCCACTGCTCTAACGTGCGTGATGCTTAGTTTTTCAAAGCCTGAAAAAGCAACTAATGTAAGGCAGTTTGGCATTTATCTGCTTTCATTTCTCATGTGTCACTGGGGACCATGCTCTACAGACTGCCATTTGACTCTCCTACGCTACTAAATGGCACTTTAAACTTTCAGTGAAATAATGGAAGGACGGGCATTTTACTTTATTTCTTCAATCTCTGAGCTGCTCTCTGACCCACATCAAAGTCCAACTGACTAGGCACATCTTTAAAAGGGCTTATGCCATTCTTTCCTTATCCGGAGGAAAAAAAAAGCTTTGGAAAACAAAGTATTAGAGCAGCTAAGTGACCCCTTTTCCTCGAAAGCTTATGCTTCAGTAAATCTGTCAGTCTATAAGGTGCCAAAAATTGTTTTAAACAAAAAGCTATTTAATAAATTATGTCCAGGGTGTCTCATTAATCAATCAAGCCATCTTCTAGGACTGACAAAGCTTATGACCAGGATTATAGTCATTTGAGATATATTATTATTTTTATTTTGTTTTTTTCAACCAAAAATTGTGAAAATACTTATAAGTGATACAAGCAACCGTCATCCAAACATTTTCAAACATCACCCAGTGTTAAAAGGGTCCCCAACAAAGCTTCACGCTTGTCTCCTCTGTGAATGGAGCTTTGTCAGTCACCAGTATTTGCTCCCAAACTACTATTTCCAGCAGTGGGCAATGGGAGGGAGTTTTGACATTTAGGTTTCCTCCCCTTGCCATAACCTCACATTTTTGGGGGAGGCTTGTGTGGGATATACAGTAAATATCCCCGTGAGTTTGCTCAGTGTTCAGAGGGAAGGCATCGGGGGGTGTTAGGCGCCCCGGCCGCAGGCCCACGCAGCCAGTTCCCCTCACCTTGAGGGGGCAGGAGGCCTGCTCCTGCCCTGTCCACGGCCGGCTCCCGGCTCCAACACCTGTCGCCACTCTCGCGGCCTGCTCCAGCCCCTGCTGCGGCTCCTTACGCCACAGATGCCGCCGCTCTCCATGGGCCCTCTAGATGCCACTCTCTTCAATTTAAAGGGCCAGCAGTGGGAAAGTTCCCTGCTGCCCGGGATGATGACATCAGACAAGGCAGGTATAAATACCCTGCCTTGCCATTACTTCCTTGCCTCAGTAAGGCACTTATCTTGTAAGAACATAAGAACATAAGACAATGCCATACTGGGTCAGACCAAGGGTCCATCAAGCCAGCATCTTGTTTCCAACAGTGGCCAATCCAGGCCATAAGAACCTGGCAAGTACCCAAAAACTAAGTCTATTCCATGTAACCATTGCTAATGGCAGTGGCTATTCTCTAAGTAAACTTAATAGCAGGTAATGGACTTCTCCTCCAAGAACTTATCCAATCCTTTTTTAAACACAGCTATACTAACTGCACGAACCACATTCTCTGGCAACAAATTCCAGAGTTTAATTGTGCGTTGAGTAAAAAAGAACTTTCTCCGATTAGTTTTAAATGTGCCCCATGCTAACTTCATGGAGTGTCCCCTAGTCTTTCTACTATCCGAAAGAGTAAATAACCGATTCACATCTACCCGTTCTAGACCTCTCATGATTTTAAACACCTCTATCATATCCCCCCTCAGTCGTCTCTTCTCCAAGCTGAAAAGTCCTAACCTCTTTAGTCTTTCCTCATAGGGGAGTTGTTCCATTCCCCTTATCATTTTGGTAGCCCTTCTCTGTACTTTCTCCATCGCAATTATATCTTTTTTGAGATGTGGCAACCAGAATTGTACACAGTATTCAAGGGGCGGTCTCACCATGGAGCGATACAGAGGCATTATGACATTTTCCGTTTTATTCACCATTCCTTTTCTAATAATTCCCAACATTCTGTTTGCTTTTTTGACTGCCGCAGCACACTGAACCGACGATTTCAATGTGTTATCCACTATGACACCTAGATCTCTTTCTTGGGTTGTAGCACCTAATATGGAACCCAACATCGTGTAATTATAGCATGGGTTATTTTTCCCTATATGCATCACCTTGCACTTATCCACATTAAATTTCATCTGCCATTTGGATGCCCAATTTTCCAGTCTCACAAGGTCTTCCTGCAATTTATCACAATCTGCTTGTGATTTAACTACTCTGAACAATTTTGTGTCATCTGCAAATTTGATTATCTCACTCGTCGTATTTCTTTCCAGATCATTTATAAATATATTGAACAGTAAGGGTCCCAATACAGATCCCTGAGGCACTCCACTGTCCACTCCCTTCCACTGAGAAAATTGCCCATTTAATCCTACTCTCTGTTTCCTGTCTTTTAGCCAGTTTGCAATCCACGAAAGGACATCGCCACCTATCCCATGACTTTTTACTTTTCTTAGAAGCCTCTCATGAGGAACTTTGTCAAACGCCTTCTGAAAATCCAAGTATACTATATCTACCGGTTCACCTTTATCCACATGTTTATTAACTCCTTCAAAAAAGTGAAGCAGATTTGTGAGGCAAGACTTGCCCTGGGTAAAGCCATGCTGACTTTGTTCCATTAAACCATGTCTTTCTATATGTTCTGTGATTTTGATGTTTAGAACACTTTCCACTATTTTTCCTGGCACTGAAGTCAGGCTAACCGGTCTGTAGTTTCCCGGATCGCCCCTGGAGCCCTTTTTAAATATTGGGGTTACATTTGCTATCCTCCAGTCTTCAGGTACAATGGATGATTTTAATGATAAGTTACAAATTTTTACTAATAGGTCTGAAATTTCATTTTTTAGTTCCTTCAGAACTCTGGGGTGTATACCATCCGGTCCAGGTGATTTACTACTCTTCAGTTTGTCAATCAGGCCTACCACATCTTCTAGGTTCACCGTGATTTGATTCAGTCCATCTGAATCATTACCCATGAAAACCTTCTCCATTACGGGTACCTCCCCAACATCCTCTTCAGTAAACACCGAAGCAAAGAAATCATTTAATCTTTCCGCGATGGCCTTATCTTCTCTAAGTGCCCCTTTAACCCCTCGATCATCTAACGGTCCAACTGACTCCCTCACAGGCTTTCTGCTTCGGATATATTTTAAAAAGTTTTTACTGTGAGTTTTTGCCTCTACAGCCAACTTCTTTTCAAATTCTCTCTTAGCCTGTCTTATCAATGTCTTACATTTAACTTGCCAATGTTTATGCTTTATCCTATTTTCTTCTGTTGGATCCTTCTTCCAATTTTTGAATGAAGATCTTTTGGCTAAAATAGCTTCTTTCACCTCCCCTTTTAACCATGCCGGTAATCGTTTTGCCTTCTTTCCACCTTTCTTAATGTGTGGAATACATCTGGACTGTGCTTCTAGAATGGTATTTTTTAACAATGACCATGCCTCTTGGACATTTTTTACTTTTGTAGCTGCTCCTTTCAGTTTTTTTCTAACAATTTTTCTCATTTTATCAAAGTTTCCCTTTTGAAAGTTTAGCACGAGAGCCTTGGATTGCACACTGTTCCTTTTCCAGTCATTAAATCAAATTTGATCATATTATGATCACTATTGCCAAGCGGCCCCACCACTTGCTTTAGGTTCTTGTTATGCCTTATAAGTAAGTGAGTGCTGGTGAGCCACTGTGTTATTTCTTTCAGCCGCCAAACCGCTGTGTTTTTTCTTCTTTTGCCGATGACGTTGTCAATGTTTCGTTAACCTGCATCAGGGCGGACTCTATAACATGGAAAACAAGCGCACTGAATTCACAGTGCTTATTGTCACAAAACTTGAAGTATATAGAACGACTCTGAGTATTACAATCAATATTATATCGGCAATTTTGTCGGCAATACTCACTGTTACGTTGTTAAACCTTCAGTCTCTGACTGTCGGGCTCAATCTGAACACAGTATCATGGCTACCTTCATTTAAACAGCAAACTTACTTGAATGGTGACCAATCATGGCTCACGTATTGACATTGCCAATTGATGACGTGTGCAAGTTAAATGTCTCTCGAATGCTTCTCCATGTTCAATGAATTATTCCATTCTATCTTACTGTTGAGTCCATGCTTATAAGGCATAACAGGAACCTAAGGCAAGATACAAGATAAGTGCCTTACTTATTGTCGGGAACATAATTGTAATTGAGAACACAGCACTCACTTGCTTAGAAAGAAAACATAAGAACTTTAGGCAAGTTGCAAGATAGGTGCTTTACACATTGTCGGCATCAAAATCAAAATTAGGTGCTTTACTTATTGTCGGCATTAAAATCAAAACTGAGAACATATGAAGATGGTATCTCGGTTCACTCAGTAAACAGCAAAATGTTACTATAAAGCCGGGCAATACAGCTCAAAACAGAATGTTGTTTAAATGCTGAAGTCTTTCGTTTAGAAGTTGTTTTTCAAATGAATATCTGGAGTTAACAAGAGTAAGAAATTAATTATGGATTCAAAGAAAAGATTTTAAGATAAATGTTATAAACCAAAAAAAGGAGTTAAAAGGCCGGTGATTGCAACAACTGGCTAACTAGTTTCTGTAAATCATCAGATTCCTTGCCAGTACTGAGGTCTCTTCCTCCTATTTAAAAAATACATACAAAAACGAATTAAAAAATAAAAAAAAGAGAATACTGTTGTGATTATAAAAATAAAGGAAAGCATTTTAACTGTTTGTAACAACTTCATAAAATTGTTTGAGACTTATAAATATCAACCATTGGTTTCATGTACTAGTCATTGTTGTTTTATCTACTAGAAACTAGTCAATCCCTGATTTTTCATTGGTTTTTGCACCATTTTGTATACCACTCATCTTCTCCACTTCTTGCTAGCTTTCTTTTAATCTGTCACATAACAACACAAACCTTTTTTTTTTTTTTTTTTTTTTTTTTTTTAGCATTTCTCCCAAATTTTGATGTTTGACTGCAGTTTCTCATGCAAAAGCTGCTAATTTTACTTTCTCCCTCTATGATTTTGCCTGTGACTTCACGATGGCATGCCCTGGCTCCTGAGCGGCCCTAGAGCAGGAAAGGTGCATTGTCCATGGAAGACGCCCAGTGCCATTCATCGGCATGGGCTGTCACAGTAATGGCAGCCATCTTCCCTCCCTCCCCCCATAGCTGAACACACTGCCTCCAGGAAGTGTACAGCTCTGAATATCCACAATGACTGTGAGGTCTGAACAACAGGCCTGGCTCAGGGAAATCTTAAAGTACCAGAGCCATCTTTCCCATTGGGGATTGCTGCATTTACCTTTGGAAACTCTCTTTGGCCTTCCCTAACAGCTAGAATCTCAGGCTTAGCACACAGTCTCACACCGAGTCTAATTTAAACCTAGCCTTTTTTACATTCAGATCCTTGTTTTCTTTATCTAGCTCATTGTTCATTATCACATTTGCTCCATATGCACTTACTACACACTACAGCATGCATCTGCATAATTATGTATTCCCAGGACTGTAAGGAGCTCTACGCACAGGGACGGTAACTTTCAAAGCAGCGCAAGGGCGCACATGTGCACGCTTTCGTCAGCCCGTGCCCAGGGACGTGGGCACTTTATAACGTATGTGCAGATATGTGCGCATGTTATAAAATAGTCTGGGTGCACATAGATGTGCGCTCAATTTTAAATGGACGTGCGCAAATTCCGCATCTACCATGTAAGTGGGGGAAATTTTACAAGGCACGTACACCGACACCATTGCTACTTTCCCAGTTCATTCCCAGTTTGCCCAGTTAAGGGATAGGACTTCCAAACCTCCCTAGCTTAATAGTCTCTCTTTCCCCGTTAGCTCTGACCCTTCAAATCCTGCTGACTTGCTTAGATATTTGTGTTTAATGACTTACACATCACCCGTAGCAGAAGTAAAGATATGCAGCAGGGGACCCCGGGGTGCACCAGTGCACGTAAGTATTTATGCGCCCATCTTTTGGCCAGGCCCCGACCACGCCCATGCCCCACCCAGATTAAGCCCCACCCCTTTTCTTCAATTGTTTTGTGCACGCAGAGGGAGATACGTGCGTACACGGGTGGCTTATAAAATTCACTTGGCGTGCGCTGGCCCGACTTGTGCACGTATCTCCTGGCTTTGGCGTGCGCCGGGTTTAAAATTCACCTAATAGAGTATCATAATATGGCTTTAGCCACAGTGGGTGCTCATTACTCTAGGAAATATATATGCACTTTTCACCATGTAGAAAAGAAAGCGTTCCAGAAGCCATTATGCTGGTATATTTGCATTCACGTTGAGTTTCTGAAAAAAGCCTACATGCTGTTGCCACTCCACTCATGTGGCTTACTTACACCATTGCTTTGACACGTGTAAAGATATGCACGTTCCCATAGCCATCAATGTTCAAATGAGTTGGCGTTGTATGAAAGAGAACTTGTGCCATGGAAACCTAACTATGCATGTACTTTCTGCAGCAGGGTGCCCTATAATTTGAATGCACCCTTCTCTCATACACCCAACTCTTGTTTTCCTGGACCCTCCCCTATCCTGAAGATCCCATATGCCATGCCCCTGCTGCCCCTCCACACTGGGATGAGACTCCTGGGGTCTCTGCATTGGTCTAAAAGTCAAAAACAAGGAAAAGCAATGCAAGCCAACTCATTGAATAAAGTAGTGTGGTGGCTGTGACAGTCTGCTTGGATACGTAGAAATAAAGTTGTAGGTGATACTGTCATATTGGACTCAATACGTTTGTCACTAGCATTTAATACAGACATATCTTGCAGTAATTTAACCTGTAATGCTAGACAGTCATAGACACAGTTGGAGCATATCAGGTAAACACATGCACCTCACATTAAGTACAAGCAGAGGTAGTCAGTCCAACTCTTTTCCTTGAGTTTTCTGTTAGCAAGCCCCATATTCTTATTGTTACATAACTTGCACATAGGCCTATCATGAGGCAAGCTTTTTATCTTGTTCCTTTTATATTTGCCTACAGATATATACATATATATGGTTTTTTTTGTGTGTGTCTAGATTCCTAATGAATGTTAAAGGACAAAAAAAATCCCAGCTAGCACAAAATCGGTTTGCATTCTAGAATCTGATGACTTAGCAGTTTCTTCCACTAAGCATTGCAAGGGAAATCAATTTTATTTCCCATATGCCATACAGGAAACGTAAGCAGACTAATTGACCCAGTTTTGTTGTTCTACATTAAAAAAAAAAAAAAAGGTTTGCTAAAACACAATGTTTGTCATGGGCATTCTGTCTTTTCTTCGCAACCAGCCGCTCAGATTGCTGTTTTGTTGTTTATTTAGTTACAGATATGTTAATTTATCAAGGATATTCTTGATTGCAGGCATGCAGATTGAAATCTCTTCTTAAACGCACATGACAGCTTCACGCATAAATCGGCACTGGATATATATTTTTTTTTTTTATATATTCTGCACAGCATGTAGGTAATAGAAACTCGAAAAGATAATGAGTTTTCTATTACAGAACAGATGCACGCAGCCTCTTTTATCCTGAAGAAGAGATTTGCAGGAGGACAAACTGTGGTAAAGCCTTGAACACGTGTTGTCTGCTGTCATCATCTTCCCTTAAGAAGAAGAAGGGCACGTGGTTGCTGGAAAGCCAGCTAGAAAGCAATTAAGGAAAAGTTAAGAAGAGATCAAGCCACATTTAGTATAGTGAGCAATAAGGAAAAGGGCACGGTATGGAAATATTCAAAGTGCTCACGTTGTAAGTCACTAATTCAAACCGGCTATTGTACCGTTCCTGAGTTTCAGTTCAAGAATTGTTTGGCTTGGTGGAACATTCCTTGGCAGCTGCTGAGCTCTGACATGACAGGTGCAAAGGGTTTGATATTCAAAGCCACACAGAGCGGGTAAGAGAAGTGTGTATATTTTACGGGGTTAACTTTACACGAATATTCAACTACATGTGGTCGGTTTGCTGTGCGGCTGAATGTTCTGCTAAACATACCCCGTCAAACACTTGAGGGGGTAGATTTAGGCCTGCCATTTGCACGGTCAGCAATGCCTAGCTAAATGGAGTTGGTTAGTGCTGAATATCATACTAACCAGCTAAAATTAAAAGCCCGCTTGAGAAATACCTCCAGCCTAGCTCCTTTTATACCCCTCTAAAATGTGTGTGACAGGAGATTTTAAGCACACAAATTTAGCTCTTTAAAGGGGAAAATCTTTTAATTGGGTGGATTTACCTGCTTTTCAATATTGTCCCCCAAATCTACTGAATCCAGTAGTTCATTCTGTAGAAATGATATCAATCCCAACGGAAGAGTGCTCCAATGCCCATGAAACAAGATCCAAGTTCTGGAACTGAAGGGTGCTACCGAGTTCTAGCCTGTGAATGGGGGATAGATACCCATTCCTTAGACGCTGTGCAAGTTGACCAATTCCTTGGGAAAGATGTGGAAAATCAGGACTGGATTTCAAATTTGGTTGCCTCTAGGCACGGGTGGAAACCCACGTGAGGGATGTGGGTTGAAGCAGGGCCTGTGAGTATTGAAAGTTCAGATTTTGCTTCTCTCCCAATTCCATATCATGCTCTCATAATACAGCTCAGAGATTTACAAGCATTTTGGCAGCATTTATGAGGTTACTGCTCTTACCACTGGGAGAAGCAAAATGCTTGTAAATCTTTAAGTTTTTATTATGAGAGTATGATGTCAAATTGAGAGCAAAGTGAAATCTGAATTTTGAATGTTTGACCTGTGAATCTGACTCCAAAAGCTCAATACAGCTTTCTGTGACCTCTGCACATTCATATGCACTGAATATTTTTTCATTTCATTTTTTTTTTCATTTAATGATTTTTTTTTGTTCTGTTTGTTTTATGTCTATTGAAAATTAAACAAAGGACAAATGAAAAACGAGCACAAATCAAAAAGGAAATATGTTGAATCCATCTCGCCACCCTCCCTAGACTCTCCTCACCCATCCCAATTACCCCATTTGTGGGTCCAAGGATCAGTAATGCTCCTCACTCACTCCTGGCACCATTTTGCTGAACGTAGGAAACTCTGTAGGTAGCAGGGCCTGCCGGCAGCATTATGAAATGCTGGCTAGGGTTTGCTGCTACCCTTTAGGTTCACAGATGGGGTAAACTGGGAGGTCAAGGGGAGTTTGGGATAGGGGCACTGTGGGAGGGCTGTGATGGCCTTAGCCATTTGAAAACCAAATAAAAATAAATTACATTTTTTTTTGTTTAGTTTTCAAAATGAGATGAAATGGAAAATGTAATTGCAATTTCCAGTTTTGTTTCAAACAAAAGCACATCACTAATTAACATTTGCTGCCCCAACGAGGATTTGGACACGTTACATATGAGTATTTTCACCCATGGATCATAGCCCGACATAAGAGAATTCTAGTTGACTTGCTTACAAGGCACCTGGAAACCACACGGCTGCCTGCTGTGATTTTTTCCAAGGGAGAAGGAGTTTGCATTTTGACTGTCCCAGTGCCAAAAAAAGGTGTTACGCAGTTGGGAAAAGAGGAGTTTGCACCCACATGGTACTGCAGCTTAAGGAAAAGGAGAGGAGACTGTCTTGCAGAGAAACAGAGCCGTGCCACTAGATCTCAGGTAACAAGGGGCTTCTTAAGACAGGGGTGAACAATTCTGGTCCTCAAGGGACCCTGAACAGTTGGGTTTTCAGGATATCCCTAATTATTATGCTTGAAATAGATATGCATATACCCTTCCTATAAATCTATCTTTTGCATATTCATTAGGGATAACCTGGACTGGTTAGGGGTTTTTCTTCCTTATAAAATAATTGCTAGTAGCTATGAAATAAAAGTTAATCATCTAGTAAGCTGCTTGAAATCTTGCAAAATAAATTCTGCGTTTACATTCTGGTAGCCTGTGAGAGTTGGTGCTATATAACCACATTGTCTAAGGGGCGTTGCTACAGGCAAGCAATTGAATTATTGCTCCATGTTGGTTTTTAAGAAGTATGAGCTGATACAAATGAAACCATTGCTAAATTATTGCAGTGCTTGTCACCGTGTTCTGTATAGCAATGCATTTAATGTAGCCGAGAAGAGAACAGTCTAGTTATAAAAGGGCTTTTAATAGATCTCTCTGTAATTGCATGCATGCATTTTCTGAGGTTTGACTGAGTACTAACAACATTGTAGTGCACTTAAGAAGATTGTAATGCAGATAAGCTGAACTTTTGTTTTTCTGAGATCCAACACTTACAGCTCAGGAAAGCAACCTGTGAATTACAACTGTTTGGTAAGCTACTATTCTTCAGCATCCAAGGTCTGAAAAATTATTTATACTTTAAGGCAGAGGTGGCCAGCTCTGGGGCTTGAGAGCCAAAAACAGGCCAGGTATTCAGGATATCCACAATGAATATGCATGAGATAGTTTTGCAGGCACCGCCTCCATTGTATGCAAATATATCTCATGCATATTCATTAGGGATATCCTGAAAACCTGGCCTCTTTGCGGATCTCGAGGGCTGGATTTGGCCACCCCTGCCTTGAGGTACTTTGGGTTTGGTTAACACAAGAATGAAGTTGTATGAAATTGAGCACAATTTCAAATAAAATACCCTTGGCCCGACTCAGGCCAAGTCCGTAACAATGGGCTGCGTCAGGGGCTGTAAGACAACAAAATATAAAAACATTAATAGCTGTAACGGAATTGAAATACACAGATATATTAAATGAATCAATATACCATCAATACAGTTCTCAAATGTATTTATTTATTTAGTAAGCTCTTATATACCGCGTTCAGACTGGCCTTCACAACAGTTTTCATATATAAAACATAAAGAACAATAAGTAAGATAAAGAGCAATTATTCATAAAATATGGCAAATAAAATGAAATAAGATACAATATTTATTTATTAGGGGAATAAAACATGATAAAATAAAACATACAAAAATTAAAACACTTCATTAAAATGCTATAGATCTCTCTCTCTCTCTCAGATGTTAAAAAATTAAGTGCCTCATGTTATTATGTACAGTATATAAAATAGAATACAATAAAATAACTCTCAGTCAGTCCCTCCCTCCAAAAGTGATTCTAATAAGCCATGTTTTCAAATTCTTTCTGAATGATTTTATTGCAACTTGGGTCCTTAACTCAACAGGCATTTCATTCCAAAGTTTTGGGCCAGCGAGGGAGATACTTGACAAAGATGGGCTGATTTCACTGAAGGTAGTGTAAGCATTCTTGTGTTGGCTGGTCTCACATTTCTCTGGGGTTTATGCAATCTAATTGCCATGTTTAACCACTCAGTTTCTTCTCCATCAATTATTTTGTGTAAAATACAAAGTACTTTATACTGTATGCGATAGCGATAGCAAAATGACATAAAAAAAACACTTGTAAAAATGATGAATGGCATAGAAAAGAGAAAACAAAGAAAGAAAAAAGAGAGAGAAAAAAAAATCCATTAGATATGCAGATATTACCTTAATAGGATGGTAACAAGATGTAAAAAGTAATTCGTTCCAGTGGTGGCTCTATACAAAATATTGTTTATAGGTCTTATTAAATCTAAATCATAAAAAGGAATTTTTTATCAATAAATTAAGTAGTCAGCCAGTGGGGTGTGATTAATTAATAAATTGTTCTATATTTATACTAAAATATGATTATTTTGAAGTGAGTATTCCAAAAGTCATCACATTGATTAGTACAATAGACATTGAATAGTACAATAGAAGTAAAAAAAAAAAAATATATATATATATATATATATAATTAATTAATCACACCCCATTGGCTGACTACTTAATTTATTGATAAAAAAATTCCTTTTTATGATTTAGATTTAATAAGACAAACAAGTTAATGTAAATTGGTTACTTACTCTCTCAGATAATAGAAGGACCAGGGGGCACTCCATGAAGTTAGCAAGTAGCTCATTTAAAACAAATCAAAGAAAATACTTTTTCACTCAGCGCATAGTTAACCTCTGGAATTCATTGCCAGAGGATATGGTTATAGCAGTTAGTGTAACTGGGTTTAAAAAAGGTTTAGATAAGTTCCTAGAGGAAAAATCCATAAACTGCTATTACGGTAATTAATAAACAATAGTAACTTGTGATTTATCTAATGTTTGGGTACTGCCAGGTACTTGTGACTTGGATTGGCCACTGTTGGAAACAGGATACTGGGCTTGATGGACCCTTGGTCTGAACCATTATAGCATATCTTATATTCTTATGATGCCGGGGGTACGCAATGGTCTCTACAGGTCATGGTGTCAGTCGCTGATCCACCTCAGGGATCCAAGGAAGATCTGGACACCCCTCCTGCCTTCGTCTGTTTTGGCATGAGGAACTTTCAAGGAGGAGTTGGAAACAGGATACTGGGCTTGATGGACCCTTGGTCTGACCCAGTATGGCAATTTCTAATGTTCTTATGTTCTTATGACATCATCCCAGAGGACAAAGGAGGCCTACGCCTGAGGACCTAACCTTCACAGTTTTTGTAAGGGTGATGATGTAATCCATCCCATTCCAATTAATGATGGAGGAGGACGCCAGGCACAAGATGCTGGAACTCTTCCAGTTCATGGAGGCCCCTAAAGAAATCATGGCAGTCCCACTTCATGAGATCTTTAAGGAGCTGCTGTTGAGGATTTGGGAGCACCTCCTCACAGTACCTCCTGTAAACAGGAAGGCAGAAGGGGTTTACCTAACAGTCTAACAGGCAACCAGATTCGAAAAGCGTCAGCTGGCACACCAATCAGTAGTGGTCAAATCTGCTCTCAAGAGGGCCAAGCACTCTCAGTCCTATGCTTCAGTGCCCCCAGGGAAGGATCACAGAGTGATGGATGCTCTTGGGAGGAAGGTGTTTCAGGGGACAATGCTCATTGCCCACATCACCTCCTACCAGCTCTATATGAGCCAATACTCTTGTAACCTCTGGAAGCAGGTGCAGGAGGCGGCTGAGTAGCTGCCTCAACAGCAGCAAGACACCATCTTGTCGTTGGTGTGTCAGGGCCTGAAGTGCGAAAAACATGAGATGCGCTCCACTTACGATGTTTTCAAAATGGCAGCGAGAATCTCTGCAGTGGGAATCAGTGCCCGCAAAATAGCATGGCTGCAGGCCTCGGATCTCTGACTGGTGGTACAGGGAAGACTCGCTGATCTGCCATGCATAGGAGAGAACATAAGAACATAAGAAATTGCCATGCTGGGACAGACCAAGGGTCCATCAAGCCCAGCATCCTGTTTCCAACAGAGGCCAAAAACCAGGCCACAAGAACCTGGCAATTACCCAAACACTAAGAAGAACCCATGCTACTGATGCAATTAATAGCAGTGGCTATTCTCTAAGTATAATTGATTAATAGCCATTAATGGACTTCTCCTCCAAGAACTTATCCAAACCTTTTTTGAACCCAGCTACACTAACTGCACTAACTACCTTCTCTGGCAACAAATTCCAGAGCTTTATTGTGCGTTGAGTGAAAAAGAATTTTCTCCGATTAGTCTTAAATGTGTTACTTGCTAACTTCATGGAATGCCCCCTAGTCCTTCTATTATTCGAAAGTGTAAGTAACCGAGTCACATCTACTTGTTCAAGACCTCTCATTATCTTAAAGACCTCTATCATATCCCCCCTCAGCCGTCTCTAGAGATGTGAATCGTGTCCTCGATCGTCTTAACGATCGATTTCGGCTGGGAGGGGGAGGGAATCGTATTGTTGCCGTTTGGGGGGGTAAAATATCGTGAAAAATCGTAAAATCGTGAGCCGGCACATTAAAACCCCCTAAAACCCACCCGACCCTTTAAATTAAATCTCCCACCCTCCCGAACCCCCCCCAAATGACTTAAATAACCTGGGTGTCCAGCGGCGGTCCGGAACGGCAGCGGTCCGGAACGGGCTCCTGCTATTGAATCTTGTTGTCTTCAGCCGGCGCCATTTTCCAAAATGGCGCCGAAAAATGGCGGTGGCCATAGACCAACACGATTCCACGGCAGGAGGTCCTTTCGGACCCCCGCTGGACTTTTGGCAAGTCTTGTGGGGGTCAGGAGGCCCCCCTCAAGCTGGCCAAAAGTTCCTGGAGGTCCAGCGGGGGTCAGGGAGCGATTTCCCGCCGCGAATCATTTTCCGTACGGAAAATGGCGCCGGCAGGAGATCGACTGCAGGAGGTCGTTCAGCGAGGCGCCGGAACCCTCGCTGAACGACCTTCTGCAGTCGATCTCCTGCCGGCGCCATTTTCCGTACGGAAAACGATTCGCGGCGGGAAATCGCTCCCTGACCCCCGCTGGACCTCCAGGAACTTTTGGCCAGCTTGGGGGGGCCTCCTGACCCCCACAAGACTTGCCAAAAGTCCAGCGGGGGTCCGGAAGGACCTCGTGCCGTGGAATCGTGTTGGTCTATGGCCGCCGCCATTTTTCGGCGCCATTTTGGAAAATGGCGCCGGCTGAAGACAACAAGATTCAATAGCAGGAGCCCGTTCCGGACCGCTGCCGTTCCAGACCGCCGCTGGACACCCAGGTTATTTAAGTCATTTGGGGGGGGTTCGGGAGGGTGGGGGATTTAATTTAAAGGGTCGGGGGTGGGTTTTAGGGGGTTTTAGTGTGCCGGCTCATGATTCTAACGATTTATAACGATAAATCGTTAGAATCTCTATTGTATTGTGTTCCATAACGGTTTAAGACGATATTAAAATTATCGGACGATAATTTTAATCGTCGAAAAATGATTCACATCCCTAGCCGTCTCTTCTCCAAGCTGAACAGCCCTAACCTCTTCAGCCTTTCCTCATAGGGGAGCTGTTCCATCCCCTTTATCATTTTGGTTGCCCTTCTCTGTACCTTCTTCATCGCAACTATATCTTTTTTGAGATGCGGCGACCAGAATTGTACACAGTATTCAAGGTGCGGTCTCACCATGGAGCGATACAGAGGCATTATGACATTTTCCGTTCTATTAACCATTCCCTTCCTAATAATTCCTAACATTCTATTTGCTTTTTTGACTGCTGCAGCACACTGAGCCGACGATTTTAAAGTATTATCCACTATGATGCTTAGATCTTTTTCCTGGGTGGTAGCTCCTAACATGGAACCTAACATCGTGTAACTACAGCAAGGGTTATTTTTCCCTATGTGCATCACCTTGCACTTGTCCACATTAAATTTCATCTGCCATTTGGATGCCCAATCTTCCAGTCTTGCAAGGTCCTCCTGTAATGTATCACAGTCTGCCTATGATTTAACTACTCTGAATAATTTTGTATCATCCGCAAATTTGATAACCTCACTCGTCGTATTCCTTTCCAGATCATTTATATATATATTGAAAAGAATCTCTTCGGAGATAAGGTGAGGGACGTGGTGACCCAGTTACATGATCACTATGAGACCCTCCAGCATCTCTCTGCCATCACTTCAGACTTACCCTCCTCAGCTAGGAAACTTGTGAGGCAGGGTCAGAGGAGGCTTTTCTACCACCAGAGGAAGTACTGTCCTCTGGCCTCTCGCTCCCGTTTGCAGAGAGTGAACTCCTGAGGCTGTCCCAGGCAGCAGCGAGCTCCCAAGCCCCAGCCAGTGCCCCAGCCGAATCCCAGGAAGGGGGTTTTGACTGGATCATAGGGAGTATAAGCCAACCACCAGTACCCAAGACGCTAGGGCAGGCTATGGTTCTTTGCGAATCGGTGGCCCAGTATAACCTTGAACCAGTGGGTTCTGTCCATTGTCCATCAAGGGTACTGATTGAATCTATTGGGTGTGCCACCAAATTCTCTTCTGTGCCTGTTTTGGGGGCCAATAGTACATCAGTAGGTACTGTTATGGGAGCTCTCCACCTTCTTAATGGCCAGACTGGTCAAGACTATCCCACCAGGGCAAAAAGGGCAGGGATTCTACTCCCGGTACTTTCTGATTCCAAAGAGAACAAGAGGACTCCGTCCCATTCTAAACCTGAGCTCCTTGAACAAGTTTCTAAAAAAGGAAAAGTTCAAGATGATTTCCCTGGGCACCCTAATTCCACTCCTGCAAAAATGCTCCCTCGATTTAAAGAACACAAACACACATCGATATCTTTCCAAGTTACAGGAAGTATCTCAGATTTGTGGTGGGAAAACAGCACTTCTAGTACAGAGTGTTGCATTCGGGCTAGCGTCGGCTTCACGTGTCTTTACAATGTGTCTGGCCATGGTGGGGGCGCACCCCTGCAGGCTGGGAGTGCATGTTTTTCCTTACTTGGACATTTGGTTGATCAAGAGCACCTCTCAGGCAGGGGCAAATCGGTCCTTGCACTTGACCATCCGGATGTTGGAATCACTAGGATTCGTCATCAACTACCCAAAGTCCCATCTCAGCCCGTCACCTCAATTGGACCTCATAAGAGCCCTCCTCAGACAAAAGCCTTCCTGCCGTGCTCCAGGGTGGCCACCTTGGCATCCATAGTGGCATTGATTCAACAGCCAGCATGTCAGCTTTTCCATGTTTCTCCCTTGACATGGTTACACATGTGCAGAGCATAATGGACCTTAAGGTCACATTGGTGCCATGCCACTCAGGACCTTCAGGCTTGCATCCGCATCACTCTGTCTCTCATAAGAACATAAGAAATTCCCATGCTGGGTCAGACCAAGGGTCCATCAAGCCCAGCATCCTGTTTCCAACAGAGGCCAAACCAGGCCACAAGAACCTGGCAATTACCCAAACACCAAGAGGATCCCATGGCTATTCCCCAAGGGGTAGATTTTCAAAGGGTTACGCGCATAACCCCTGAAAACCTACCTCTGCATGCGTTGAGCCTATTTTGCATAGGCTTGGCGGGGTGGGCTACTCTTTAGTTTGTCAATCTGGCCTACTACATCTTCTCGGTTCACAGTGATTTGGTTTAGTTTGTCTGACTCATCACCCTTGAAAACCATCTCTGGGACTCCTTGTCCTGGTGTTGCGACCGTTGCTGCCCGACGTCTCCACTCTGCCCACCTTACCGCATTGGTGACTCCCTCCGGGGTTGATGGAAGGCTGGCTGCAATGGCGTTTTTTGGCCATCCTTGTCCGGCGTCCCTCGACTGGACCGACGCTGCAATCTGCCTGATCCAGAGAACCATATAGTGATGTGGTATGTCAACAAGCAGGGAGGCACAGGGTCATATCTCCGGTGTCAGGAAGTGGTCAAGATCTGGTCCTTGGCTCTCCCACAGGATGGTGCTATGGGCCATATATCTGGCCAGAATGGAGAACGGGATAGCGGACACCCTACCAGTGTTGACCTGATGCCTAGGGGGCGTGTGCGGCACGGCCCCGCCTCAAGTACCAGAAGTGGCGCGAACCTCAGGGGCATCCCCCTGAGATGACATCATCCGCTTCAGATATTTAAGGTTTCTGAATTGCTAACAACGCAAGTTAGCAAGGATAAGGATTCGTTCTATCCACGCTACTCTGCCTCCTCGGACTAACCAGGGGTACCCGCTCCTCAGGGGCCTCATTCTTTCTTACTTTGTAGGTTGCATTCTGGAACCGGTACTCGCTCTCAAGGGCCCTCGTTCCCGGACTTCTTCGGAATTCACTTCTGCCTGGAAGTCATCACTGCCTACTACATCTGTACATCGCTCTCTCAAAGCTTTCCCTGAAACCAGGTACTCGCTCCTCGAGGGCCTACTTCATTCCAGCTCCTGGGCTTCTATGAGACATTGTGTGAGTGTTACCATCAGGTTCTGTCCATGAACTCTGCATACCCTGCCTACTCACTATATTTCAGTTTCTCTACAGCTCAGCCTCCAGGGATCACTGTTCCAGTATCTGAGGGACTACAGCCCAGCTGGGCTTTCCAGCTCACTACTGCCACCTCTGGTGGTTCAGTATACTGACTAATAAAAGAACTAGTGTGTGTCTGTCTCCTAACTCTGAGCCTGACAGGTGGTCCCTCTCGGGATTTTCCCCCAGGGGCGTGGTCATCTGCCACTGGCCCAAGGATCCACCCACAACTCTCCTAAATAATAACACCTGGTGGCGAGTTCTCTCAAATTTGGAGCAGGGAATATCTTTCCAAACTCCCTCTACCCAAATTGTCTTCACCATGGATGTGTACACCCTGGGGTGGGGTGCTCATATAGAGGGGCTCCACACCCAGGGTCTATGGTCCTCCTAGGAAGCACAATGTCAAATCAACTTCCTGGAGCTTCGGGCAATCAAGTACACTCTATGGGCTTTCAGGAATCAGCTGTCCAACAAAATTGTCCTGATCCAAACAGAGAACCAAGTAGTGATGTGGTATGTCAACAAGCAGGGAGGCACAGGGTCATATCTCCGGTGTCAGGAAGTGGTCAAGATTGGTCCTGGGCTCTATCCCACAGGATGGTGTTATGGGCCATATAATCTGGCCGGAATGGAGAACGTGATAGCGGATATCCCACCAGTGTACCAGGCAGTGGCGAATCGGATCTTCCATCTCTGGGGAAACCCTGCAACAGGAAATTGACTCAGCTCTGCTCTCTGTACAGATCAGATGGCGAACCAGCCTCGGACGCCTTTGCTCGCCATTGGGGCAAGGTTCTTCTGTATGCATATGCTCCGATTCCTCTAGTAATGAAGACTCCTGAAGCTTCGAGAGGACCGAGGGACTATGATCCTCGTAGCCCCTCATTGGCTGAGATAGGTCTAGTTTCTAGGGATGTGAATCGTGTCCTCGATCGTCTTAACGATCGATTTCGGCTGGGAGGGGGAGGGAATCGTATTGTTGCCGTTTGGGGGGGTAAAATATCGTGAAAAATCGTTAAAAATCGTGAAAAATCGAAAAATCGAAAAACCGGCACACTAAAACCCCCTAAAACCCACCCCCGACCCTTTAAATTAAATCCCCCACCCTCCCGAACCCCCCCCCCAAATAACTTAAATAACCTGCGGGTCCAGCAGCGGTCCGGAACGGCAGTGGTCCGGAACGGGCTCCTGCTCTGAATCTTGTCGTCTTCAGCCGGCGCCATTTTCCAAAATGGCGCCGAAAAATGGCGGCGGCCATAGACGAAAAAGATTGGACGGCAGGAGGTCCTTCCGGACCCCCGCTGGACTTTTGGCAAGTCTCGTGGGGGTCAGGAGGCCCCCCACAAGCTGGCCAAAAGTTCCTGGAGGTCCAGCGGGGGTCAGGGAGCGATTTCCCGCCGCGAATCGTTTTCGTACGGAAAATGGCGCCGGCAGGAGATCGACTGCAGGAGGTCGTTCAGCGAGGCGCCGGAACCCTCGCTGAACGACCTCCTGCAGTCGATCTCCTGCCGGCGCCATTTTCCGTACGAAAACGATTCGCGGCGGGAAATCGCTCCCTGACCCCCGCTGGACCTCCAGGAACTTTTGGCCAGCTTGTGGGGGGCCTCCTGACCCCCACGAGACTTGCCAAAAGTCCAGCGGGGGTCCGGAAGGACCTCCTGCCGTCCAATCTTTTTCGTCTATGGCCGCCGCCATTTTTCGGCGCCATTTTGGAAAATGGCGCCGGCTGAAGACGACAAGATTCAGAGCAGGAGCCCGTTCCGGACCGCTGCCATTCCGGACCGCCGCTGGACCCGCAGGTTATTTAAGCTATTTGGGGGGGGGGGGGTTCGGGAGGGGGGAGGATTTAATTTAAAGGGTCGGGGGTGGGTTTTAGGGGGTTTTAGTGTGCCGGCTCACGATTCTAACGATTTATAACGATAAATCGTTAGAATCTGTATTGTATTGTGTTCCATAACGGTTTAAGACGATATTAAAATTATCGGACGATAATTTTAATCGTCCTAAAAGGATTCACATCCCTACTAGTTTCCATGCCTTTCAGAGTTGTCCTTTCAGAAACCAGTCTTGGGACTTCCTCAAATCTCATCAAGCAGGATCAGGGCAGGCTCTGGCATCCCAACCTCCAGGCCCTGTCGCTCACAGCCTGGATGTTGAGAGGATGATTCTGCAGCCGCTTGATCTTTCTGAGGATGTGTTACGGGACCTGGTAGTTTCTAGAAAGCCTTCACTAGAAAGATATAAGGAATATCACCAGCTCCTCCTTCTACAAACTGCACCTACTAAGCCATCTTAAACCTTGCCTCGAATATTCAGATTTCAGGTCCGTCCTCAAATCCCTACTATTCTTGGGGGATTCATTACTGCAACTCTCTCCTGACAGGCCTACCCTTATATGCCACCCGTCCACTACAGATCTTCCAAAACATGGCAGCAAGACACCTTATCGGCTCTTACATGCAAGAGCACATCTCTCCTATTCTAAAATCTCTACACTGGCTCCCTATCTCCTTCTGAATACAATGTAAGCTGGCAATGATCATTCACTCCTTGGTTCACAACTTAAACTCCCCATGACTCTCTTCAACAATAAAAATCCTCACCCCTACCAGAAAGCTAAGATCATCTAACCAGATGCTACTAGATGCTTCATCCGCAAAATTCACACACCTAGTGGAAACTAGAGAACGTGCTTTCTTCTCTGCTGGACCACTCCTATGGAACAATCTACCAAAGACAATAAGATGTCTCTGAGAAAGAACACTCTTCAATAAAGCCCTAAAAACTTTCCTCTTCAAGAGAGCATTCTCGAACCAAGATGACAATGGGCTACCCTCATCCTGTCCCCTGACAGGATGTGATACCTAGCCTTCTACTCTCTTTTCTGATGACCCCTTGTCACATCTGATTTCAATCACTTGATGCCTGTCCTCTCCACCTACTAAGATTTTGCAATACCTTCCCTCCTCTCTATTGTCTATATACGCTCCACATTGTATCCCGCTCTGAACATAGGAAGGCCTGGTAATAAGTGCTTTCAAATAAATAAATAAATCGTCTATGGACTGAAGTGGAGGAGATTTTCCATGTGGTGTGAGTAGAAGTCCCTAGATCTGTTCCCCAGCCCCACACAAAAACTGCTTGATTACCTTCTGCACTATCGGAGGCTGGCTTGAAAACCAGCTCCATTAGAGTTTATCTAAGTGCAATTGGCACATACCAACAAGATGTAGTTGGTACGCCCATCTCTGTACAGCCTATATTTATTTGCTTCATGCAGGGCCTACTTCAGTTGAAGCCTCCCCTAAGGTCTCTCACTGTGTCTTGGGACCTCAATGTGGTGCTAGCTCACTTGATGAAATCTTTTGAGCCGCTATGCACCTGTGACCTGAAGAACCTTACCTGAAAGGTCATATTTTTAGTGGCGGTCACATCAGCACGCAGGGTCAGTGAGCTCCAGGCCTTAGTGACTTTTCCACCTTATACCAAGTTTTATCATGACAGGGTAGTCTTACACACACACCCTGCCTAAGGTGTCAATCGTTCTGCCAACATTCTTTCCCAGGCCCCATTCACACCAAGGTGAATGAGCACTGCACAGTTTAGATTGCAAGAGAGCCTTAGCCTTCTTCCTGGAGCGGACAGAAGCCCATAGACCATCCACCCAACTTTTCATTTCTTTTGACAGGAATAGATTGGGAGTTGCCATTGCCAAACAGACACTATCCAAATGACTAGCAGACTGCATCTCCTTCTGTTATGCCCAGACAGGTCTGAATCTTGGGGGAAATGTCAAGGCTCATTCTGTCAGAGCCATGGCAATGTCGATGGCCCACTTGTGAGCAGTTCCCATGGAGGAGATCTGCAAGGCTGTGATGTGGCATTCTCTCCACACAATCGCATCACACTACTGTCTGGATAGGGATGGCCGACATGACAGTAGGTTTAGTCAGTCTGTCCTCCAGAATCTCTTTGAGGTGTAGAACCCAACTCTCCCTGCCTAGGTTCTATTGTTTGGGTTCAGGTTATCTCCCCTTCTGTTTCCAATGTGGTTGTTGTGCCCTTTGGCACCTGGTTGGTGTCTGTTGGTCCCCTTTTATGTTGGAGAGCAGCCTGTAGCTAGGGAGTCACCCATGTGTGAGGACTAGCATCCTGCTTGTCCTAGGAGAAAGCAGAGTTGCTTACCTATAACAAGTATTCTCCTAGGACAGTAAGATGTTAGTCCTCATGAAACCCATCTGTCACCCCGCGGAGTTGGATTTTTCCTATTTTTTATTATTGTATTTATTTATTTATTTATTGGTTTTTTATACCGTCATTCGGTGTCGCCATCATAACACTTTTACAATTTAAATACAAGTGAAATAAAACCTAATAAAGATAAAATACAATATAATTTGAAATAAAAGTCAAATACTAATTACAGTAAAATTCAATACAAATAAAATTAAGGTAAAAATTACATATTAAACGAGAATAAATATTAAAAAGTAATAAATGCTAAGAGAAATAAATATTAGGAAAGGTCTTGCAGTGTACAAGTGGAGAGGATGGGATATGTAAGCGTTATTGTGAGCCTTGATAGGCTTTGGTAAACAGCCAGGTTTTTAACTCTTTCTTAAATGTTTTCAAGATTGGTTGTAATCTTAATTCGGTTGGGAGTGTGTTCCAAAGTTTAGGGCTGGTGAGTGAGATTGCATGTTCTCAGACCGAAGTGAGTTGTGCAGAGCAAAGAGAAGGGATTACTAAGAGGCCCTTGTTGGCTGAGCGTAAGTTTCGCTGCGGAATATGAAGTTTGATTGCTGCGTTTAGCCAGTCTGTTTGTTCCTCGTATAGTAATTTGTGTAAAATGGTCAGTATCTTGTATTCAATTCGGGATTTTATTGGAAGCCAGTGTAAAGATGTTAATTCTATGTTACAAGACTTACGAGGGATCCCACGAGAATGCGTGGTATAGGGCATGCTGGACATGCTCAGTGTACCTAGTCAAAGTTCTAGAAACTTTGACATGTTTTCCATATCGAGCTCCAAATGATGTCACCCATGTGTGAGGACTAACATCCTGCTGTCCTAGGAGAACAGCTGTTACAGGTAAGCAACTCTGCTTTGCTATGTTCAGAAGATAGAATGTCTGTTGACAACCCAATGGGGAATGTGCAACAGACTATTGTAATTGCATATACTGCTCTTTATTTTTATGCAAGGCACATGGGAAAGGTGAGTTGCAAATGGTGATTTGGGTAATGTTGTGTTCATGCCTGTTCTTGCCCTAGCTCCACCCTCTCTACCTTAGAGGCGACTCCCTTCGGGTCTGACGGACAGTTGCTGCCATGGCTTCTCCTCGCCGTTCTTCCTGGAATCCCCGGGCTGGCCTGACGCTGTGGATCCGCCATGTTCCTGATGACGTAAGGGCACGGGCGTGCGTTCCAGAGTTTGCACCGGCAAGGGCGCGAACCTCGGGGGCGTCCTTCCGTAGTGACATCATCCACTTCCACTTTAAAAGGTCTTTGCTTGCAACTACTAATCGAGTTAGCAAGGGGAATTCTTTCTCCGCTGTTCTGCATCCACAATCTTACTTAGGGGTACCAGCTCCTCGGGGGCCCTGCTCTCTCTTCTTGATTTCAGATTGCTAAGACGGGATCCGATATTCGCTCCTCGAGGGCCTATGTCCCTGAATGCACAGAAGACTCCTTACTAACTGGAAGTGATCGCAGACATGAACACAGTGAGTTCTATTACAGATAGGAACCGGTACTCGCTCCATGAGGGCCTATGTTCCTAATCTCCGAAGACTCCCTTCTGTCTAAGACGTTATCGCAGGTATGGAGATCGCAAGACATTATTGCAGATTGCAGATAGGAACCAGTACTCGCTCCATGAGGGCCCATGTTTCTAAATCCTTTCTTAACTCTCTTCTATATCAGAAGCTATCATATATCTATATCTTGTGCATTACTATTCTAGATTGCAGATAGGAACCGGTACTCGTTCCATGAGGTCCTATGTTCCTAAAACCCTCCAAAGTCTCTCTTCTATTCCATAAGCCATCTCATATACAGAAATTGTGAGTTCTCATTCCTGTTCCTGTTCCTGCTGCATAGAAGCCATTACAGATCTCTACAATTGTATCATCTACTACTGGTTATGTATCCAGCATACCCTGTCTACTCACTATCTATAGTCTCTACAGCTCAGCAACCCAGAGACTGCAATTCCAGTATCTGAGGGACTTCAGCCCTGCTGAGCACATCAGCTCACTACTGCCACTTCTGGTGGTTCTACTTCCTATCTAATAAAGAACTGTGTTTGTCTCCATATTCCAGCCTAGCCGGTAGTCCCTCTCAGAATATCCTCTTGGGGGCGCTGTCATCTGCCATCAGCCCATGGATTCACCAGTTTACCTCAAGTGTTCATTCCTTACACTACTAGAGTGGTATTATACGACTGCCACTCTGTGGGAAGCCAACCCACTACAGAACACTAACTCCGCCTATGGAGTATTACAATTGTTAGCTCTTCCCCTTGGCAGGGTGATCCATAACCAATTGCTAACTCCCTGGCGGACTTATAACTGATTGCCAATGCCTCCCCATGGCAGGGTGATTTATTACAGATTCTAACTCCTCCCCGGGGAGCAGTTTCTACAGATTGCTACTCCTAGCAGCAGGGATTGATAACAGATTGTTAACTCCTCCCTCTCCAGGAGGAGATCCATAACAGACTGTTAACTCCGAGCAGCAGATTTATAACAGGCAATCATTTGTAAAGGAGAAAATGTCCACTTCAAAATAGGAAGAATGCGATAAAGGTCAATTTGCTATTCATTAAAGAAAAACATTGCTCCCTTCAAATTTGACTGGTTCTTTCTATGTTATTCAATAAAATTGTTTTTCTTAGTGAAAATATGAAAACAACAACTTGTGCTGCATTTTAATAACCCGCATGAAGGTCAGTTGTTTGATAAGGGTGTGCCCTACACATTTTTTCATTTTGATTTTTTCACTTTGTTCTTCTTTTTCCTTTTATCTTTCCTATTTTTCTTTAAATTTAAAATAAAAGAAAAAATGGAAAGAAAAAGAAACAGAATGCAATAGGAATGGTCTCCAGTCCAGGGTTCCTTCCTCTTCACCACCAACAAAAATGTATTTATTTATTTATTTATTTAACATTTTTTTATATACCGACAACCGTTTGCACATCGTATCGGTGTACATTTAACTCAGAACTAATAGGCGGAGCCTTTACATGGAACAGTAACTATAAAATTAAAGTTAATAGGTATTACAAGAGACAAAGTAAACAAAATTAATAATAATTGTGAACTAATGTACAATATATTTACAAGAGAGTCGTCATATGGACAAATGGTTTTCATACATCATGTGGAGGGAGTAGAGGGAGGGTAGGCTTGTTGAAAAAGCAATGTTTTTAGTTTCTTTTTGAATTTTGGTGTGGATGTTTCTGTGCGGAGATCTGGAGGGAGGGGGTTCCAAAGAGTGGAGGCGGCGAGGGAGAATGCTCTATTCATTGTATAGATTAGCTTGTAGGGTTTGATAGAAGAGGAACGGAGTGTTCCTTGGAGGGCAGGACATGTGGATCTAGTGGAGGAGCGAGGAAGGAGGGGGGGGGGGGGCAGAGCCAATTGAAGTTTTCATTGGTGATACTTTTGTGAATGAGGGATAGAGTTTTGAACAGGATACGTGATTGGATTGGTAGCCAGTGGAGTTCAATGAGGGTAGGAGTGATGTGATCTCTTTTTCTAGTGTTAGTGAGGATACGTGCAGCAGCGTTCTGTAGGAGTTGAAAAGGTTTGGTGTGGTTGGAGGGGAGGCCGAGGAGGAGAGCATTACAGTAATCGATTTTGGAAAAGATGATAGATTGAAGTACCGTGCGAAAGTCAGAGAAGTGCAGGAGGGGTCTGAGTTTTCTGATAGTTTGTAATTTAAAATAGCAGTCACTTAAGATAGCTTTGATGTAGGGTTTGAAGGAGAATTGTTTATCAAGAAGAACACCAAGGTTACGGATGTGTGGGTGGAAGGTAGTGGAAGAGTAAGATAGGGGAGGAGAAGGAAGGGGTAGTTTAGTGGAAATGATAAGGAGTTCAGTCTTTTGGGGGTTGAGAACAAGGTGCAAGCCAGTGAGGAGTTTGTTGATGGCGGTCAGGCATGATTCCCAGTTTTGGAGAGCTCAGTTAAGAGAGTCAGAGAAGGGGAAGAGGATTTGCACATCATCTGCGTAGATGAAGTGTTTGATGCCAAGATTAGTAAGGAGGGTGGTAAGAGGAAGCATGTAAATGTTAAATAAGGTAGAGGAACGCCCTGATCCAGTTTAATGGCATCAGATTTGTATATTTGTAAAAATCCTGGGCCCCTCTAGGCCTCTCTCCCAACCCTCTGACTCCCCCTCCCCAGTATCTTACCTCATCTGTTGGCTCCAAATGGTGTAGAAGCAATCACAAATATGATGATGGTGACCAGAGGCTGGTGCCATTTTGCTGCACATACCCTCCCTTGGGTTCCAGCACCATGGTACTTGCCAGGTTCTTATGGCCTGGATTGGCCACTGTTGGAAACAGGATGCTGGGCTTGATGGACCCTTAGTCTGACCCAGTATGGCATATTCTTATGTTCTTATGTTCATGTTGAAATTAGCAACATTTGGGTAGCAGTTGAAATTTCATTGAAGTGTCCTGTTTTGTTTCCAATGAAAGCACAATCCCTATTCACCAGTAATAAATAATGAAATGATTCTAGCCCTTGCCCTAGTACATTCATCCTTGCATATTACTCTGAAGAGTAATATGCAATACGGTGCGCTCAGCCGAGCGCACTGTTAACTCACAGTCAAACATGAGTAGAATAGGCGCTAATAAACCATCATCATTGTATTCCCCAAGTTCTATACTTCTACTCATCTACTCTTCTAATTTGACTCTGTATCCAATCTCTTACGGCAGGTCTCATGTGACATCTACTGTTTTCCTTTTATGTTTCTTTTTGTTTATTTTGCTAAATGAGACTCGTTAGCCAATACATTTACATTACTATGTTAATGTTGATCTAGTTTACCCTGTTCCAAATTCCTTAACCTTGTTCTATGTAATGCCTCTAGGCAAAAATTTATGTTCTGTTTCAATGTAAACCGATGTGATCTGTATTTCATACAGGAACACCGGTTAAAAAAAAATCTAAAAATAAATAAATAAATAAATAAATAAAATATCCCCTAATGCAATAAGGGGATTAGCACATATTCAACGCGCGTTCAATGCAGAGTGAATCTAATAGCGCTCATCACATGCAAATGCATGTGAATAAGGCTATTAGGAATTCACTCCCGATGCAAAAAAAAATGTGCATCTTGGACGCATCTGTACTGTCTCCTACTTAATATCGTTGTGATATTAAGTAGGATGAAAAATTAAAGAAATAAAAAAAGTTTAAAAAAAATACACAGTCAGGTTCAAGAAATGGCGCTCGACTGACAAGTGTTCGCTTCCTGAACCCTTGTCGTCAGTTTTCCTTGCCAGTGGATGGCCGAATCACGAAAACCGATGGGGTTCTCATTAGCAAGGAAACGCTAGGGTTGAGTCCTTGCTAACGCCAAGGGGGGCACCTGGGGTGCATTTAGAAAGAGCAGGCGCTGACTGTTCAGCGCCCGCTTTCTACGCAAATTTATTGCATCGGCCCCTTAGTTTCCACAGTAAAGCTCAGAAGAAAAGGTCATGAAAATAAAAATATATATAAGGTGATATCTTTTTAATGGACTAACTTAATACATTTCTTGACTAGTTTCAGGAGCAACTACTCTCTTCTCTGAGTCGAAATAAAATGAACAAGTTACAGCAAAAGATGACTTGCCTGAATATACAAATAAATTGAAGTACCTCACAATTGTGGTGCAAAGTGCAAGGCTGAGGGTGTGGTGGCGGAGCTGATGTATTCGCAGGGTGATAAGAAAGAGAGCAGAATTATGTCTGGCAATGGTTCTGATATGTTTGATTATTTTAACTAAAGATGTCTTATGCTCCCTGGTGATTCTGAATTCCCCTTTTAGTATCCTGACCAAAAGGTCATTGATGTAGTTGTCTGGTCGCGAAAAATGTTCCACCAAGGAGGTGCCATCTTGCTCTTTTCTGTGATGTGTACCTTTGTGTCTGTATAGGTTTATTCTTATCTTTAACTCCTGGCCTGTTTTGCCAACGCAGCATCCTTTTTCACACTTTCAGTCCAATGCAATATAGTGCACTCAGGCTAACATACCAGGTAACATTCTATTAGATGTGCATTTTGGACGTGCTAAAATAATCCCTGATGCAATAAGGGGATTAGGGTGTCCAAAACGTGCATCCAATTGAGCGCATAGCTAATAGCACTCATCACGTTCAAATTCCATGTGGATGAGGCTATTAGCTAGTACCTAATGCCGTGCAGCCAAGGCGCCCGTTTTAGCGTGGAGAATGTAACGCCTGCTCAGGAGCTGGCGTTAAAGCATGCTGCGCTCAAGGGCTCACTGAAAACAAAATCCTACCTTCTGTGATTCCTCCTATGAGTATCGTCATGATTCTAAGAAGGAGAACCACAGAAAACAGAATCATGCCGCGCTCCAGGGCTTAACAAGAAATAAATCCTGTTTTCCTTGGTTCCTCATAGGGGAAACCACAGAAAGCAGCATCCCCAAGGTCTGGCCCGATTGGCCAAGCGGTCCAGGTCGGACCAGGGTGTCCTGTACCTGAAATGGTGCATCTGAGGTCACTGTTGTAAAAAAGCCCTCCAAATCCCCTCCTTCCAGGCCAGGAACCCCTGCTGGCAGTGAATAAATTAATATTAGGTGTCTGGCACTTAATATTAATTTATTCACTCCACTTAACTGCCGATTGGTCAATTCACTGTTACATGTCAGTGAAAGGACCAATCCCCATTCAGAAGGCTGTCCTGAAGGGGAATTGGTCCTTTCACTAACAAGTGTCAGTGAAAAGGACCAATTGAATAGCCCTGCCAGGAGTGGGGAGGGAGCTCTAGCCAGGCTGTTGTGGGTACATAGCCGCATCTCCTGGGTGCCCGATGCAGGGTACAGGGGTGCACAAATTATCCATTGCTTGTCCCTTTTAGCGCAGCAGCTCATTTGCCTATTGCATCGAGCGTCCAGGAGAGGTGGATGAAAAAATTGTGCCCATTTTGGAAGTATGTTTTTTATGCGATGTTATTGCATCAGCCTATTTCTATATTGATTATATATTAGAGGATGAGCAGAATCTCCTAGCATTGAATGTTTTTCCCATCTGGTCACGCTGAAGTGTGCTGGCCCAGCTTTCAGTGTGGTGACTTGTAGGATGCCATTTTCTAAGTTTCTGTTAAAGATTGCTTTTTCCTAGTTTTTTCTTGAAACTAAGTGGTTGCCAGAAGGCTAGTACCGGTGGAGCTGGGAATATTTCTTTCAATGGCTCATCCTATAGGTTCAGTGATTTTTCTCAGTTATTCCAGCTTTGGGCTATATGATATTGCAAAAGGTAAAGCTGCAGTCCTTTTGTAGGTAATTGCAAGTGCCCTGTTATACCCAATTAGCTGTGTAAGAACATAAGAACATTTATTTATTTATTTTATTTATTTAAAAACTTTTATATACCGGTATTAGTATGCATACATCATACCGGTTTACAATGTAACTTTAAAGGTAGAAATTACAATGAACAGGGAGGGCGAACAAGGAGGAGTATACAAAGAGCAGGAGGTGGAGGAATTAAAGCAATAAATAAAAACTGCAACGGACTATTTACAGGAATATACAAGGCGTAGGCAAGATACTTGCAGAAGTCGGTGTACTTAATCAGGGTAGGCTTGTCGGAAGAGCCATGTTTTAAGTTTTTTTCTGAACTTGGCGTAACATGGCTCTAGCCTGAGAGTGGTAGGGAGGGCGTTCCATTGTTTAGGGCCTGCAATGGATAGTGCACGGTCCCTAGTAGAGGAGAGGTGGGCTTTTTTCAAAGGGGGAATGGAGAGGGTGCCTTTGATGACAGTGCGAGTGGGTCGTTCAGTGCGTATAGGACGAAAGGGTTCATCCAACCAATTGGAATTGTGCGAGTGGATGGACTTGTGCACTATGGTTAGAATTTTGAAGAGAATTCGGGATGCGATGGGGAGCCAGTGGAGTTCTTTGAGTATTGGGGTAATGTGATCAGCTTTCCTTGAGTTGGTGATGACCCTGGCGATGGCATTCTGGAGCATTTGTAAGGGCTTGGTGGTGGAGGAGGGTAGGCCAAGGAAGAGGGCATTACAGTAGTCCAGCTTTGAGGAAAGGGTGGCTTGGATGACGGTGCGGAAGTCATGATAGTGGAGGAGGGGTCTGAGTTTCTTCAGGATGTGAAGCTTGAAGAAACCTTCTTTGAGGATGGAGTTGATCTGTTTTTTGAGATTGAGTTGTTGATCTATGATAACCCCAAGGTCTCTTACTGTGGGTTGGGGTTTTATGACGTTGAAAGCTGGATCGTTGGAGATCGGTGGTTTGGGAGGGAGGTGAGGAGAGATAAGGAGCAGCTCTGTTTTGGAGGAGTTTAGAGCGAGGTGGATGTTGGTGAGGAAGTCATTGATGTTGGCAAGACATGTGTTCCAGAAGGCAAGGGCATCTGAGAGAGAGTTGTGAATGGGAATGACGATTTGAACGTCATCTGCATAGAGGTAGAATTTGAGGCCGAGGTCTGTGAGGAGCTGACATAGAGGTGTGAGATAAATGTTGAAAAGGGTGGAGGAGAGGGAGGAGCCTTGTGGGACACCTTGAGACAAGGGATAGAGTGTGGAGTTGGCGTTTCCTATCTTGACGGAGAACTTTCTGTTAGATAAGTAGGATTTAAACCATAGTAGGGCTAGGCCTGAGATGCCTATTTCGGATAGCCGGTTGATGAGGAGGTTATGGTTGATGGTATCAAAGGCAGCTGAGATGTCGAGTAGGGCGAGGAGGTAACAGTTGCCTCGGTCCATGCCTATGAGTAAGTGGTCCGTGAGGGAGAGCAGGAGGGTTTCTGTATTGAGGTATTTACGGAAGCCGTATTGGGCTGGATGCAGAATGTTGTTGCTTTCTAAATATTCTGTAAGTTGGATGTTTACAATCTTTTCCATAATTTTGGATAGGAAGGGCAGGTTAGAGATAGGGCGGAAGTTAGCGGGGTCTTTAGGGTCTAGTGTTGGTTTTTTTAGGAGGGGCTTGACAATAGCTTGTTTAAGAGCATCTGGGACAGAGCCTGAAGAGAGGGAGGAGTTTATGATGTCTGCGATGGGTTTGGATATAGTGTTCGGGATGGAGAGGAGGGATTTTGTGGGAATGGTGTCTGAAGGGTGGGAAGCTGGTTTGAGTTTTCTGAGAATAGATTCCACTTCTTTAGCGGAAGTCAGGTCAAGGGTTTGGAGGGTGGGTGAAGTGGGGGAAGGTTGGAGGGAGGGGGAAGGGGAGGTGGATGGAGAAGGGTGTTGAAATCTGCGGAGGATGTTGGTGATTTTTGTGAGGAAATACTGGGCGATTTCTTCGCTCTTAGTGGAGGCATCATTCTCAGGGATAGTGGGCTGAGAGGATTTGGTGAGGTTGGCAACATAATTGAAAAGGGCTTTCGGGTTGTACATGTATTGGTGGATCTTAGCTGAAAAGTAGTCTCTTTTTGTTTTGAGGGTGGTTATTCTATATTGGTGAAGGGTAGTTTTGAAACTTGAGGCGAGTTGGGGTGAGGGGGCTTTACGCCAGTTTCTCTCACGCTGCCTGAGGGTATTTTTTAGGGATCTTAGTTCAGTCGTGTACCAGGGTTGATGATTTTTTGTGGGTTGGGTAATGTTACGTCTGGAGATGGGGCATAGTTTGTCAGACCAAGGGTCCATCAAGCCCAGCATCCTTTTTCAAACAGTGGCCAATCCAGGCCATAAGAATCTGGCAAGTACCCAAAAACTAAGTCTATTCCATGTTACCGTTGCTAGTAATAGCAGTGGTTATTATCTATGTCAACTTAATTAATAGCAGGTAATGGACTTCTCCTCCGAGAACTTATCCAATCCTTTTTTAAACACAGCTATACTAACTGCACTAATCACATCCTCTGGCAACAAATTCCAGAGTTTAATTGTGCGTTGAGTGAAAAAGAACTTTCTCTAATTAGTTTTAAATGTGCCACATGCTAACTTCATGGAGTGCCCCCTAGTCTTTCTACTATCCGAAAGAGTAAATAACCGATTCACATCTACCTGTTCTAGACTTCTCATGATTTTAAAAACCTCTATCATACCCCCCCTCAGCCGTCTCTTCTCCAAGCTGAAAAGTCCTAACCTCTTTAATCTTTCCTCATAGGGGAGCTGTTCCATTCCCTTTATCATTTTGGTCACACTTCTCTGTACCTTCTCCATCGCAATTATATCTTTTTTGAGATGCGGCGACCAGAATTGTGCACAGTATTCAAGGTGCGGTCTCATCATGGAGCGATACAGAGGCATTATGACATTTTCCGTTTTATTCACCATTCCCTTTCTAATAATTCCCAACATTCTGTTTTCTTTTTTGACTGCCGCAGCACACTGTACTGACGATTTCAATGTGTTATCCACTATGACGCCTAGATCTCTTTCTTGGGTAGTAGCACCTAATATGGAACCTAACATTGTGTAACTCTATAGCATGGATTATTTTTCCCTATATGCATCACCTTGCACTTGTCCACATTAAATTTCATCTGCCATTTTGATGCCCAATTTTCCAGCTTCACAAGGTCTTCCTGAAATTTATCACAATCTGCTTGTGATTTAACTACTCTGAACAATTTTGTATCATCTGCTAATTTGATTACTTCACTTGTCGTATTTCTTTCCAGATCATTTATATATTGAAAAGTAAGGGTCCCAATACAGATCCCTGAGGCACTCCACTGCCCACACCCTTCCACTGAGAAAATTGTCCATTTAATCCTACTCTCTGTTTCCTGTCTTTTAGCCAGTTTGTAATCCACGAAAAGACATCGCCACCTATCCCATGACTTTTTATTTTTCCTAGAAGCCTCTCATGAGGAGGTTTGTCAAATGTCTTCTGAAAATCCAAGTACACTACATCTACAAGTTCACCTTTATCCACATGTTTATTAACTCCTTCAAAAAAGTGAAGCAGATTTGTGAGACAAGACTTGCCTTGGGTAAAGCCATGCTGACTTTGTTCCATTAAACCATGTCTTTCTATATGTTCTGTGATTTTGATGTTTAGAATACTTTCCACTATTTTTCCTGGTATTGAAGTCAGGCTAACTGGTCTGTAGGTTCCCTGATCGCCCCTGGAGCCCTTTTTAAATATGGGGGTTACATTAGCTATCCTCCAGTCTTCAGGTACAATGGATGATTTTAATGAGAGGTTACAAATTTTTAGTAATAAGTCTGAAATTTCATTTTTTAGTTCCTTCAGAACTCTGGGGTGTATACCTTCCGGTCCAAGTGATTTACTACTCTTAAGTTTGTCAATCAGGTCTACCACATCTTCTAGGTTCACCGTGATTTGGTTCAGTCCATCTAAATCATTGCCCATGAAAACCTTCTCCAGTAAGGGTACCTCCCCAACATCCTTTTCAGTAAACACCTTAGAAAAGAAATCAGTAAATCTTTTCTCGATGGCCTTATCTTCCCTAAGTGCCCCTTTAACCCCTCGATCATCTAACGGTCCAACTGACTCCTTCACAGGCTTTCTGCTTCGGATATATTTAAAAACATTTTTACTGTGAGTTTTTTCCTCTACGGCCAACTTCTTTTCAAATTCTCTCTTAGCCTGTCTTATCAATGTCTTACATTTAACTTGCCAACATTTATGCATTATCCTATTTTCTTCTGTTGGATCCTTCTTCCAATTTTTGAATGAAGATCTTTTGGCTAAAATAGCTTTTCACCTCCCCTTTTAACCATGCTAGTAATCGTTTTGCCTTCTTTCCACCTTTCTTAATGTGTGGAATACATCTGGATTGTGCTTCTAGGATGGTATTTTTTAACAATGACCACACCTCTTGCACACTTTTTACTTTTGTAGCTGCTCCTTTCAGTATTTTTCTATTTTTCTCTTTTTATCAAAGTTTCCCTTTTGAAAGTTTAGCACAAGAGCCGTGGATTTTCTTACTGTCCCCCTTCCAGTCATTAAATCAAAATTGATCATATTATGATCACTATTGCCAAGCGGCCCCACCACCGTTACCTCTCTCATCAAATCCTGTTCTTCACTGAGAATTAGATCTAAAATTGCTCCCTCTCTCGTCTGTTCCTGAACCAATTGTTCCATAAAGCTATCATTTACTCCATCCAGCAACTGTCTTTTCGTTACTCTCTAGGGTTCAGATAGGGGAATCTATTAATGGAAATTATCTAAGCTTCAGTAAAAGGGAATATTCTAGTTTTAATTTAATACCTGATGGATATTTCGCACATCCCCAAACCTTCAGACCTCAATGTACACTACTAATTAATAAAATGTCTTCTCTAAGTCTTGACCATTGCTATTAACACAGATGATTAACTCTAGTTGCTTTCTAATTGGTTGTGAAATACATAATTAAGTATCATGTAAATATAAGACATTTCTCAGTATCCATCCATGTAAGTCATTCATAATTGAGGTCGCAATATCAGTGGAAACGCCAGCCTTTTATATCCTTCTCAATATCACTTTTGCTTTTGTTGTGTTACTTATCACAGTCAGTGGTGTATCGTTACTTCTTGGTTCATGGTTTATTACTTTGTTTTATGAACCATTTCATCTCCATAGTCAAATACAGTCAGAAGTGGTTAATTCAATGGCTTTTTATAATGAGTTTCTTTTCTGGTTTTAAGAACCTTTCAGTATATCAGGGGCCTATACATTAAAGCTTGCAATAGTTTTTTTTTTAAGCATGCATTCTAAAATGCTACTTAACAGGTGCAGGGCCTGTGCATCCCAATAGGCGAACTAGGCGGCTGCCTAGGGCACCAGCCATTATTTATTTTATTTATTTATTTAACAGTTTTTTATACCGACCTTCATAGTAAATAACCATATCGGATTGGTTTACATTTAACAAGGGTATAACTGGAGTAACAATTCAAGTAAACGAAAGATAACAATAGGTAGGAATAAGTCAAAGTTACAATCAAAAGGGAAAGAGAACTTGGAAGCTTGCAACAAGCTGGAAAGAAGATAAGGCAGGAAATAAATATGGCGCTGGCCGTACGGCAACACGATTCGACTGCAGGAGGTCGTTCCGGACACCCGCTGGATCCCCAGGGACTTTTGGCCAGCTTGGGGGGGGAGCCTCCTGACCCCCACAAGACTTGCCAAAAGTCCAGCGGGTGTCCGGAACGACCTCCTGCAGTCGAATCGTGTTGCCGTACGGCCGGCGCCATTTTGCACATTTTGCACATTTTGCGATTCAACTGCAGGAGGTCGCTCCCGGACCCCTGCTGGACTTTTGGCAAGTCTTGTGGGGGTCAGGAGGCCCCCCCAAGCTGGCCAAAAGTCCCTGGGGGTCCAGCGGGGGTCCGGGAGCGATCTCCTACGCTCCTGACGTCGGGGGACAAAAAACAAAATGGCGCCGGCGCTACCTTTGACCTGTTATATGACAGGGCAAAGGTAGCGCCGGCGCCATTTCTACAACGCACCGCAGGCCCGAGAGTAAAAGATCACACCGGGACCCCCGCTCTAGACCCCAGGTAATTTAAGGCATTTTGGGGGGGTTCGGGAGGGTGGGGGATTTATTTTAAAGGGTTGGGGTGGATTTTAGGGTTGTTTTAGTGTGCCGGTTTTTCCGCCCTCCCCCTTCCCCCGATTTACGATTTTTGACGATAAATCGGGGGAATTCCTATTGTATCGCGCTTCTAACGATTTTTGATGATTTAAAATATATCGGACGATATTTTAAATCGTCAAAAAACGATTCACATCCCTATCTCTCTCTCCTTCTCTCTCACATACATATGCTCTCTCTCTCTTTCACACATGCTCTCTCACAAACATGCATTCTCTCACATGCATACACATGCACTCTCACACACACAATTGTGTTTATCACTCTCGCACACATACAAATCATACACACTCTCACACACACATGCTCTCATACACGTGCACTATCTTACTCTCGCACAGGCATGTGGTCTCACTCATTCCCCCCCCACACACACACACACATTCACACTTTCTTACTCCCTGCCACACATACACTTTTGCAGATGCTCTCTCTCTCTCACACACACACCCACATGCTTACCCACCTCTGTCATTTATTTGAAGCAGCAGCAACAGCCCTACCTGGCCAACAGGACTATATTTGTGAGGCCACCAAGGCCAATCCTGCTGTGTCCATGTGTTCTTTACTGGAGGCAGGGCATTCCATGCAGCTCTTCCTTTTGCTAGGCCCTGCTGCCGACGATGCAGCATCTGGTGGAGCAGCAGAACACAATGCAGCTCCTACTCTTCTTAGGCCCTGCCAGCGATGCTGCCTCTTCTGGTGGGGCAGCATAGCACAACACAGCTCAGCTATTCCTTTTTCTAAGGCCCCCCCCCCCCCCCCACTGGTATGTGTTTACTTTTCTTCCTAGACTACCAATTCCGGTAGGACAATGCTGCTTTTGACGGCTGCAGCGGGCAACATTTTCCCTTCTGCACCAGCGGCACTATGGCGCCCTTCGGATAGTGGCACCTATGGCCAAGGCCATGTTGGCCATAGGCACGCTACAGCTCTGTATAACAGGGAGCCATGGACTCCTATATATACCAGTTCATGCTAACCCATTGGAAAGGGTAGCTTATTGCCTGCATAGAAATACAGGTCAACTGTTTCGGATTAGAAAAAGTTAATGAATGAAGTTTGTATCATTAGGCTGTACCAGATACTTTACCACTTTAATTGTTGTACTTAGTTTTTTCTCCTTGGCTTCCTGTGTTTATGTTTGTTTTCCTTCTTGGTACTCTCCCCTACTACACATGGACCAGCATGTTCAGCATGGAATATGATTTCTTTACTGGGCGTTTACTTCCTTTTCACACCTTCTTTCTCTCTTATTTTGTGTGGCCTGATGTGACAATCTTCTTTTTATAAACAATTTATTTGGGAAATTTCTGAAATTTGGTAATAAACAGAGAAAAAATAAGGGTTAACAAATAAGTTGCAGGTGATAACTTTTGTTTTGGCTTCAGTACATATTGTGGCTAGCTTTTAATAGCAAAGCTCCCTTTACCAGGTTAATGAAGAGACAATTATTTGATGTAGGGCCCCAGCTCTCGGACGTTAGTGACAAATGACTCCAAGGTTGCTGCGTTAAAAATAACATGATCCTATTACATATTTAATGTGGCCCCCTATTGAAATGTGCAGATATCCTGATAATGAGCTCATTACTCAACACTGTTATTTGTAAAGGTGTCTTGAACTGACCACAATTGCAATGCTGAGGTAAATTTAATTAATCCTTGGAGTTAGCAGTTAACTTGTGTGTGGAAGGAGGGGATGGTACAGACAGGGGAGAGTGTGGGGGAGGTCTGGGATTTTGGCGGGGGATTTGTGGGAGATGGATCAGGGCTTTCTGCAGGTGGGAGGGTCTTGTGAGTGATGGTGACTTCAGCAGGGTGGGGAGGAGGGGTCTTCACTGTTGGTGGGGGGGGGGCAAAGGTTTAGATGGAGGCCTATCTCAGGGACTAGGGGAATCACAGTGGTGCTTCACCTTTCTTGTCCATGCTGGAAACACTGCGGCCTGCATTAACTGGACCGACCTCTCTGGTTGGTGTATGCTTCCGGGAACAGCCTAGATTGCAGTAATATTAAAATGGCTGCATTGTTTAATGCATCCCCGATGTGCATTTCATTAGGATAGTTTAATATGTCTTTTAAACTGGCAGGTAACATGTATTACCTGCTGAATTTAGTATGGTTAGATAAATCCCTAACCTAATCCAAGGAATAGGTATCGCCTACAGCTTTTTTGCTGATCCTTGCTCTGCATATTCAAGTGGGCTTATGCGGCAACCCCACTACTACATTGCCTGCAAAATGCTTTGAATATGTATTCGTTAGGAGCTCTGTCTGAAATGAAGCATCAAATTTATAGATTGTTAACAGAAGAATTTTTCATTAACTTTCAGAATGGGGTTCACGATTACCAACAAGCTCAATATCCATTTGCAATGGTTTGTTGCCTGTACATTGCAATATGTGTTACTGTTAATATTAAGCAGACCTTCACTGTGATTTCCTAACAATCTGTTTTAATGCAATTTCCTTTTGCCATATAATGATGTTCATACGCCAAGCATACTAAATTAATGATAGCTTCAAACAGAGCTCGACATAAGAAACTCTTGTTTATTTTGTACCTATTTTACAGCCGATACACGCTGCAAAATAAATAAATAAACAAATAAAAAAGATGAAAGTGTATTCTGATGGCTCAGATTAGCATTTCTGTTTGATCCCAGTTTCTACGTGTTATTTTGTTTTCTCTTCTTGCTATCTGCATTGTAAAAACATAAAGTCATTTTCCCATCTCTCCTCCATCATCAGTTGACAATCACAGATCGCCAGTCTGCTACTTTTTTTTTTTTGGTTAGTGAATTAATGTAGGGTTCTTGGAGATGAAAGAAAGCAGCAGATTTAAAGAATCACATAGGAAAGCTACCGTTCAGTCTCACGCAAGCTATATCTAAGCAGGTGCAACAGCTGCCCATAGAGGCTGATGGTGCTCTTATGAAGGCATACGGAGCAACATAAACTATAAAGAGAGTTTAAAAGATGTTTTGATAGCACAAACAATTCAGTAGAAAAGAGGATCGTGTATAAAAAAAAGAGAAGCAGGTTAAAAGGATAGTAAGTGGAGACAAAAGTAACAGGAAAGCTAGACTGACTAGACTATAAAAACTGGCATTAAAAGGAGAGGCAGCTACAATTCTGCTTTTCTTCTACATGCTTCTGGTCCCATCAGTTCTAAACATCTTCCATTTTCCGGCACAGGTTTTGGCATGAGAGAGAGCAAGTATAAACCAGAAGAAATTGTTTTTTGGAATATAAGAAAAAAACAAGTGAATTTGTGTAATTATCTTGATGTATCCCCTGTGCTATGGTATTCCTCATTCTCAATACTTATATTCCACAATGTCTTTCATCTCCCTTCCCCGGTGAAGGCTCCTCCCTTGGGAGAGGGAGGGCAGAGGATCACCTCCTGGGCTCTAGGTGCTAGTTATCTGCTCCTTAATATATGACTATGATGAAGCTAGATACAGTGCTGGTGTTCCAACATAACTTTACTGAGGAAATCTTTTAAACATGAAAAATGGCATGTTCCACTAGTCTCTCTTAGAATGTGCATCCAGATACTGAAATCCGTAAACCTATGCCCCTGTGACTAAGTAGGTAAAACTGTATTCTTTGATCCATTCTTGAATCCTTATCCTTCAACTGACTCTGGAGCTTCCCTGAGCAATGTGTGCACTGCAGACTTTCCTTTCCCTTAAGGACTCCCCTTGAAATACCTGGGAACCACAGCTCATCGGCTGTTCTCCACTATTACTTCTCCCCTTTACACCGGTACCAAACTGGCACCTTCACTGGAAGTGAGCAACTTAGTTTCTCCTCTTTCCTTCCAGACTTTAGAACTGGTTGTGCATCCATTTCTCCTTCACTTGCTTGTTCAGCAATTTGATCCCCTGGAGAAGGGAAATCACAGCTGAAAAAACAGCTCCTCTCTTGCTCTAACTGGGGAGGAAACTTTCTCCCAAAACAAAATCAGTCACTCCGAAAAGATACTAAAAAATAAATCACTTAAGAATAAATCTATTGCTCACCGAGTGTGATTTTAAGATTAAAAACCTTCTTATTTCTTCTAAGGCTCCTCCTCTTAAGGCTCGGGGCCTTACCTCTACAGGAACTGAAAGGCGTTCTCAAAAGCAAATTCAGAATCTGTTCGGACCTGATTTTATACCTGGAAGATCAGCCCATGGCAGCATGGTGCAATCCTCTCACCACCTCCTCTAAACACATAGCACTTCTACAAGGCCACACCTTTCTAGGGATTCCAGTGTGGCCCTGTAGTTAAAAAAAAAAAAATGCAAAAAACAAATTTACCAAAAGAAGATCTCTATGTGTTTTGCAAACTGGTACCTCTACTTAGGGGCCGGTGCAAAGATAAATGGCACCCTAGGCAACCTGCGTTCTTACCCCCTATCTCCACCCAAGACTTACCTACTGGTGGCAGCTCTGTGCTCTTTGGCCATGGCAGGATGGGCTCAGGCTGGTAGCCCCAGACCAGGCCTCTTCTTTCTCTTTGGCTACCAGTGAGGTGGGCGCTGCCAGTGGCCAGGGGCCTGATGCCAGCGTAAATTTGCTACTATCAAATGTCTCTAATCACTTTTACAAAATGTAGAACAGATTTCCTCATATGAATCATACAATAGACAAGCGCAAAATCTCAAATTATTGAGATGAGCTGGCCTAAAGTTGGCTGGGGATCTTCAGCGATGCACCCACACTGCAAAGTTAACTCTGATAAATTAGTTTATTTATTTATTTGTGGATTTTATATACCGACATTCGTCGGAACATCATGCCGGTTCACATTACAACTGCTTAAACAAAAAGAGCGAAAATACATTAAAACAGGAAGGGGGAGCAGTGGAGAAAAGAAGAGAGAGGAAAGCAGTAGGAAGGATAGGGAAAGAGAGAAACCGATAGGGACTGTAAAGCATACATATTAAAAACTAGAAGCAATAAATATACAAGTTAACTGGAGGAGTATTCACGTTCACTTTGAAAATTGCTGGAAAACCTGAGAGTATCCATGGACTTTGTATACAAACACAGTTCTGAGAATTTCCCTTGCAATGCTGTACTTCAGGTATATTGCCCGACATGAGACCAATAACAGAGCAATGCCAAGCACCTAAGAAGCACAATTTCAGGACGAAGTATTCCAATGAACCCTGTATTGTTGGAAAATGTATCTGCTCTTCTTTAAACACCTTTCTTTTTTTTTTTTTTGTCTTCAGGCATTAAAGCTTTTAAGAACAAGGGTTCAGCAAGACACTTAGCTTTTGTTAAGGGAGTGTTGCTTAATGTGTCCCCATGGCTGCAATCTTGTTTTCCTAACCATTAGTCGATCAGAATTCTCCATCTTCTCGTGCAATTTTTCAAAGAGTGTGAAAGTCTTTCAGAATTGCTCTTCCAGTGCAGTCTGGTACCTTTTCAGTTGCTATTGCTTTACTAGGAATCAAAATATTCCTTCATACTTTTGCAGAAAGACGATTATCCTTCTGTCATTAGAAGATGCATTATCACATCTTTTTTTATTGTACACTGTAAGTTTACAGAGCAACATGAATTTACTTTAACTGTCATGCATAAAGAATCATATAGCATTGTAGTGGGAAAATTATCTCCTGTCACTGTTAAAATAGAAATAAAGTGGGCATCTTAAACCAAACCATTTTTGTTTCTTTTTTTTTTTTTTTTTGGTGAATAGTGCTTTATTTGTTATCCTAAGCTTTCAGAGATTATGCGATCACTGTGTCAGGCTCTTCAATATTTTGAAGTATGTTGTGGTAAATCGAGCGGAAGGTGGCTTGATAACAGCCAGAGGAAACAGGAGAAAGATTCTGGTTGTTCCTTAAATGCACTTGTACAGTGAAACAAACACAAAAACAAATATGGCAGCATATCTTCATTTCAGGTGTCACAATAAACAACAGGGCTCATCTTGCTTCGGTATTGCACAGCCCTTGAATACAGTAGCTCTCTCTGCTTCCTGGGTCCTCTCTAACCTCTCTGGCCCTGCCAATGTAACTCAGGCTAAAGGGAACTCCCCTGGTCCAGAATCCCTTGCGGTGTTACTTAAGGAGAACTGGGCCAGTCATCTGAGGGAGAGGGTATGTGACTCTCTCCTGGCTTCTCATCAAGGACATCCTCCTTCTGGGCAGGCTGCTCCGGTTATCCATAAGCTGGCACCACAGAGTTGAAAACTGGGAACAATCTCGTCCTAGAATTATTGGATGCGGGAGTTCAGGAAAGACTCCCACTTCCATCATGGCTTGCCCTGCCGGGGTTATTAACGGGTTGAACATTTTTGTTTGTCCCTGTGTATACAAGCAAGTGTCTCTTTCCTCATAGTTGATGTGCTCTTCCTGAATCAAATCCTCGCAAACAAGAGTCTTGCCACATCCTGAATTGACCAACGCTTGAGTGGGAACTCCATCTATCTGGGTTGGCTGCTTGAAAAGCTGCTTGACTTCTGCCCCTGAGCAAGTTAGCCAAGTAGATTGTTCAGCTTATTTTGGGCCAAGCTGTCAGGTGGATGGTCCTCTTAAAGATTATCAGGGTCTTTGCCAGCCTTCATTTTAAATAGGATGTGAGGTATTGAAGTTGCCTGCGGTATCCACTCAGAGCAGTCTGCATGACCTTTGCTGTGTTAGCTGCTCTCAAAATGCTTGCTGCTGCTGTTCAACCGTGTTGCATTTGGTGGTCTGCGGGCTCTCCCTGCCGCAATTACTCCTCAGACTGGGGCTCCCCAGCTGCTCCCCAATGCCACCGCTTCTCTCTCTACTCCAGTGCATTGGGACGCCACTCCACAGCACAGCAGGACACTGCCGGCGAGCTCCAAGGCAGGCCGCAACTGGTCCTCCCTAAGGCGCTTGTGCACCCGACTTCCCTTCATTGAAAGGGTCCTTGGTAGGAAAAGACCAGCAGTGCCCCGTGATGGCCTCCCAAGGAAGGGCCTATAAAAGGCCACTGGTGCATCCCCTCTTTGCCTCGGCAACAGGTCTCCCTACTGCCTAAGTAGTGTGAGTTGTTCCTGCATCTTCATCCTTGTTCTTCAGTTCTCGTAGTCACTTCTTCTGTTCTTCAGTGTTCCATCACTTTGTCTGCCCACCTGTTCTGCTCCTTGCTTTCCTGCCCTGCCTATCCATGCCGCCTTTCCTTTGGATGGATCCCTGGTATTGACCTCAACTTGCCTCCTGAACTACCTTGAATGCCACCTGCCACTGACCACAGCTTGCGTACTGGACATCCCTGAATGCCACCTGACATTGACCCTAGCCTGCTTCCGGATCCACCTGTGCCACATCTGCGCTGCCTTTGGATCTCCATCTCATCAGCAGAGGCCCCTACCCTAAGACCTGCTGGCCCCTGCACCCAAAGGCTCAATCCGAGGGGAATGTGAGCTAGTATAGGTGAAACTCCAGTTGGGCCTCTACCTTTTCCAGATGCATCAGCCAATGGTGGGAACCTGCAGAGCTCCTCCCTGCAGATAGCATCAACTACACCTTGGTCCAAGGGTCCATGAATACAATAGATTGCTGAGCTCATGTACCCTATAGACATGACAGCCCTGCAGGCCATACCAGGCCACACCTGTAAACTGCAGGACCAACAAAAAATTCTCAAGATCCTGGAGACCACTATGGATCACTTGTCCATGTGTTTGGATGCTGTCTTCTCCACGGTGGCAGCACCGCCTTCGCCTGTATCTCCCAACCATCCCATACTTCAACTACTGGCTTTGCCCTCGGTACACTGGAGACACCAAGTAGTGTCGGTGTTTCTTGAATAAGTGCCAAATGCACTTCTCTTTACAAGTGCCACTATTTCCTAATGATATCATGAAAACCACGTATATCCTCTTGCTGCTGGACAGAATAGCCATAGCGTGGCTTCTCCCCTGTAGGAGCATGCATATCCCTTGCTAAACAACCTACAGCAATTCATAGACCAATTTAGGACAGTCTTACAGGAGGCAGGCCAGATGGCCGCCATGGGCTCTGAACCGCTGCAGCATCGCCTGGGCTGCAGAACACTGGTGGAGTATATGATCAAGTTTTGGACCTTAGCTACTTAGCTTAACTGATGGGAAGACTGCCTAACTACCGTCTTCCTGGAGAGGGTAACTCTGAAGATCAAGGATGAACTCACTGCTTGAGACCTCCCGGCCTCTTTAGAGGAGATTATCACCCTCACCAGGAAGATCAGCTGCTGCCTCTAGCAGAGGGCATGGGAGGTTTGCCCTCCACGCAGGAATATTACCTTGGCCCCCCGATTCCAGTGGCTGCTGTTGCTTCAGGTCCCTGCTCCTCCCACCGCTGCTACTTCCATAGAGCCCATGCAAATGGGACACAGCTGCTTGGCTTCCAAGCAGAAGCTCCACTGTAAACAGCAGGGCCTATGCTTAAATTGTGCTGCTTGGGGACACCTTTTAGTTCAATGCCTGGTTGAAGCCAGGAAATTCCAGTGCCTAGGTTCCATGGAGAGATGACCTGAGACCTGACCTTGGAACTGGGTCATATCAGCTTTTCCACTCAGGCATTGTGGATTCTCATTCCAACCGACTGCAGAACCTCTCCCTTGATAATATCATCCATCCATGGAGAACCTCTACCTGGCCAGATCACCTTGACCACCACGACGATGACCCTACACACAGGTCTGCTCCAACAGGAGAAACTTTGCATGTAATTCCCAGGGCCATCCACCCCATTGTCCTAGGACTGCCCTGGCTCCAGCAGCACTACCCCCTAATCGATTGGGCCACACTAACTTACCAGATGGGGGTCAAGACTGCTGGGCCTCCTGCCTGGAACATGTGGAACATCCTCTCTGCCTGACGGTAGTTAAAACTCTACCAGGCTCCCTCCACAGTTTGCGGCCTTTGAAGATATTTTCTCCAAGAAAAAGGCTGAAACCTTGCCTCCTCACAACTCATATATCTGCAGAATTGAGTTCCTACCAAATACCAAGCCCCCCCCCAACAGGAAAGATCTATCAACTTGTCTCTGCCTGAGTCCCGAGCCATGTCCAAATATATTCGTGAAAACTTGGAACATGGGTTCATCCACCCTTCCTACTTCCTGGCTGGAGCCAGATTTTTGTTTGTGAGTAAGAAGAATGACTTTCTCAGGCCATATATTGATTACCGAGGGTTGAATGCTATCACAAAAAAGGATCCCCCTTTGAACACTATCACAAAGAAGGATACCCCTTACCATTAATATCTGAACTCTTTGACTGTCTTCAAGGCACAAAGATCTTTATCAAGCTAGATCTCTGTGAGACATATAATTTCATCCAGATCAAAGCAAGACACTATGAGTATTTTTTTTATTTTAGATTTATATTCTACTTTTCACAGCACTTCAAAGTGGATTACATTCAGGTACTGTAGGTATTTCCCTATCCCCAGAGGGCTTATAATCTAAGTTTGTACCTGAGGCAATGGAGGGTAAAGTGACTTGCCCAAGGTTACAAGGAGCAACAGTGGGACTCAAACCCTGGTCTTCTGCCCCAGCAGTTTTCAAAAAAATGGCCAATTACATTTTTTGTGAATTACTATATGTGTGTGGTCGTGTATCTAAACGACATATTGATCTTCTCTCAAGATCTCAGTACCCATCGCCGAGATATGCACATAGTCCTGCATCTTATTGGCCAAGCTGGAAAAGTGCCTGTTCGAGAAGGAAGTATTCCCCTTCCTGGGATTCATAGTCTCATGCAACGGATTCCACATGGATCCTGATAAGATGAAAGCCATCAGGAACTGGCCTAGTCCAATGGAACTGCGAGCACTGCAGAGATTCCTGTGATTTGCCAACTATTACCATCAGTTCATCCCAAACTATTCTTCCATGGCAGCTACTAACAAAGACTGACCTCCTGAAGCTGTGGAGGCATTCCACAAACTGAAGAACGACTATTAGGGAGGGCCCTGTTTAAGAAATCTAGGCCTAACACGGCCCTTCACCCTGGAAGTTGATGTCTCCACACAGCATAAAGGCAGTCTTAAGTCAACTCTCCCCAGAAAGAACACTTCAGCCCTGTTTTTTTTCTCAAAGAAATTCTCTCCTGCAATGTGTAACTATGGATCAGAGACAAAGAGCTCTTGGCAGTAAAATTAGCTCTCAAAGAGCTCAATACCGTATCAACATATATATGGGCCACTAAGCTTTGAACATCTGCACCACACTCAGCAACTGAATGCAAGGCAGGCTCACTAGGAGTCCAAGCTGTGGTATCGCCCCGCGCTGAAGAACCAATGGGCAGATGCCCTTTCATGCTCCTTCCAGACCAAGGATATCCCAGAACCTCCCAAGTATATCATCGACCCTGCTAAAATTATTCTGGCTATTTCCATGACCTTCCCTCCAAGGAAGATGGTTGTCCCTTTCTGACTACATGAAAATTTATTGAAATGGGCCCATGACTCTCGTGTTGCAGGTCACCCTAGATGGGTTCAAACTCTCGGTAGTACTGGTGGCCTCAAATGAAGCAAGATGTCAAAGTTTTTGTAGATTTGTGCCCTCCCTGTGCAAGGCAAAAACCATTGCTGGCCAATCCTGAAGGCTGTTGCAGCCATTGCCAGCCCCCAGGGAATCCTGGACCCACCTGTCCACGGATTTCATTGTGGACCTTCCCCTCCTAGATGGTGCCATCTTAATCTGGGTAGTCATAGATCATTTCTCTAAAATAGCTCATTCCATTCCACTCCCGGGCCTCCCATCTGCACCATAATTGGCCCACCTCTTTACTCTTCACATCTTCTGCCTGCATGGCTTGTCCAAACGCATATTGTCCGATTGCGGAGTACAATTTACAGCAAAATACTGGTGCTCCCTCTGTACAAAGCTTGGAATCATATTGGACTTCATGACAGCATCTCACTCCCAAGGAAATGGACAAGCTAAGAGACTTTCCTCCGCTATTATGTCAACAAGTGACAGAAGAACTGGGCTACTCTTTTAAGCTAGGCTGAGTTTGCTCACAGTACTCATAAGTGCAGCCACCGGGTCTACAGGAGACAACTGCTACCATACCTGCCATTGCCAGTCACAGAGTCCTCTCCAGCGGCCCAACTTTCTGCCCAGGAATTGGAGAACTGTGGGCACAGACCAACATTCTAATCCAGAAGGCTGCTGATATCAGCCCCTCAATTTAAAATCTGAGAAAAAGTGTGACTAAGCACACTGCTCCTACACCTAAGAGTCCCATCTATGTACCTGGCCCTGGAATACATTGGGCACTTCCTAGTACTCGAATGATTGGGGCCCATCACTTACCAACTAAAGCTGCCAGCGACTCTAAGGATACATGTATCCCCATTCAAACCACTAGTGCTGTCATGGCTCTCTAGGGCACCACTGGAACCACAGGAAACAATCCACTAGGGGAGACGCAATATATAAAGTTGCAGAAGTCTTGGTCTCTCGCCGCAGATGCAACAAAGTTGAATACCTGCTGTCAAGGAAGGGTTAGCCGCTAACATATTGGACTATAACCTACTAAGGGAATTCCATGCATGTCCCCCCAAAAAATCCCGAGCCTCAGGGAGGGGGTTTAAGAAGGTGGGTACAGTTGAATTTGGTGGTCTGTGGGATCTTCCTGCAAACTGCCGCACTTACCCCTCAGGCTGGACCTCACCAAATGCTCCCCACACTGCTGCACCTCTCTCCCCTCTGGTGCAGTGGGATGCTGCTCCACAGCATGGTGGAATATTTCCGACGGTCTCTGTAGCGGGATGCTGCTACTGCCTTCCCCAGTCCTCTCTAAGGTGAGTGCACACCTGACTTCCCTTAATTTAATGGGCCCATGGTGGTAAAAGGCCAGCAGTGCCCTGTGTTAAGCTCACAAGGAAGGGCCTATAAAAGGCCACTGGTGCATCCCCTCTTTGCCTTGGCCATAGGTCTCCCTATTGCCTAAGTAGTGTGAGTTGCTCCAGTGTCTCCATCTTTGTTCTTCAGTTCCAGCATCTTCATCCTTGTTCTTCAGTTCTCATGGTCAGGTCTTTAGTGTTCCATGTCTCCTCATCTGCCCGCCTTTCTGCTCCTTGCTTTCTTGCCCTGCCTATTCTTCCCACCTTTCCTTCAGATGGATACCACGTATTGATGTCAGCTTGCCTCCTGGACTTCCTTGAACGCCGCCTGCCACTGACCATAGCCTGTTTACTAGTCATCCCTGAATGTTGCCTGCCACCGACCCTAGCCTGTTTCTGGATTTGCCTGTACCACATCTGCGCTACACTTGACAGATCTTCATCGCATCAGCAGAAGCCCCTACCTGCCGATCTTGGCACCTGAAGGCTCAACCTGATGGGAATATGGGCTGGTATAGACCAAGTTCCAGTATGGGTCTCTGCTTCTTCCGAAACCTCCAGCTGACGGTGGGGACCTAAAGAGCTCCTCCCTGAAGGTAGCATCAACTCCACCTTGGTCCAAATGTCCAGGTTTCCAACAATTTGCCTTTGTAGAGTGTTTTGCAATTGCTGCTGGTCAGTAGCAAGGACCTGGATCACCTGCTCCATTCGTCAGCTTAGTGAGCTGCTTCGACACAATGTACCTCCCCGGGAATATGAGAGTGGAAAGAAAACAAACACCACCCCCCCCCCCCCATTGGTCTATCTGGCTCTTACTTAGACTCCCGACTATACAGGCACAAATAGCCCTCTTGGCCTGTTGTGGGGGGAGTAGAACTGGGAAGCCTCAGGAAAAAAAAATTCTGCAGGTGTATTTTTTTTTTTCTTCTCTTGTTGTGGCTGTGGCTGTAGCTCTTGTCTGGCTTCAAACGTTTGTGCTCTGCCTCTCTAGCAACACTTTTCTTCTTGCCCAATCTTACTTCCTTAGGTAGGACCTCCCACAATAAGCTTTTCCACTTTCTTGTCCTCTCTTGCGAGACTTGTTTTTTTTTTTCCTTTACCAAGCTTAGAAAAAAAAATCCACCGATCTAACACCATATGTGATAGATCTAGCGGTAGGAGACTTGATAACAGCCAGAGGAAACAGGAGACAGACTTTGGCTGTTCCTTAAGTACAGTTTATTTACAGTGAAACAAACTCAAAAACAAATATGGCAGCACACCTTCACTTCAGGAGACAAAATAAACAATAGGGCTCACTTTGCTTCAGGTATTGCACAGCCCTTTAAACATAGGAGGTCCTTGCATATGGTAGCTCTCGCTCTCTGCTTCCCTAACCTCTCTGCCCTGCCAACTTAACCCAGCTAAAAGGAACTCCCCTGGACCAGAATCCCTTAAGCGGGACCGGGCCAGATACATGTGGCTGGTCCTTTAAGGTTCTTATGGCCTGGATTGGCCTCTGTTGGAAACAGGATGCTGGGCTTGATGGACCCTTGGTCTGACCCAGTATGGCGTCTTCTTATGAGGGAGTTTCTTATAGATTCCCTCACATATGGTAAAGCTGTAATTTTACCATTGTGTTGAGACTTTCTATAGCTAAGAGCAAATATACATGTTTTCATCTTGTTTAATGCTGAACAAATAATCATAGTACATCTGTTTCATATATGTTTGTCACATAAATATGTATTTTATGGCTTATGCAGAATTGCTTTGCAAAAAATGAAAGCAAAGCATGTTAGTTGACCTGCTGAGTTCTCCTTTCCAGGTTCTGCTGTGCCTTCTGTTTTTCTGCCACCTGCTCTTCCCGCTGCTTGTTTCTTTTTGTGCTCTAGAGAATACTCCCCCTTGTTGATCCTCCATAAAGCCCTTCTTAGGTTATTTCTCTCCAGTTCAGTTGCACATTCTTCCCTGGGTCTATTGACGTCCCCTTTTCCATTCTGATTGCTGCCTCCTTGTTTTCTCGGCTTTCAGTCTGTCTAATCTGAAGAGGCTGCCTCAACTCAAGGCCAGCTCCCCCAACATTATCATCTCCTCACCACGGTCTCTATTCGGCAAATCTCCTGAATCATTTAAATCAACGCATGCTGTGAGATCCATGACCCACATTATTTTTTTCTCAACAAATGATAGTCCAGCTATATTGGGAATATTTGGTTGTTCTGATCAACTGAAAGCTTTCTGCTCAGTAAGGCTTTTAAATTGCAACGGATTTTCAGTAATCATACAGGAAACGCTCTTTTGTTTGCTATCCCTCATTGCCACATTTTTAGGGTTCGCTGTACATGGATACAGAACTCGAGGTTTTCTCTGTCCCAAAGAGGTCTGCAATTGAAGAAGAATGTGGAAAGGCAAAAAATACTATGACTGGGCTCCCCAAACTTGTCCTGGGGAACCTCATTGCCAGTTGAGTTTCCAGGAAATCCACCCTGATTATGCATGAGACAAATTTGCATATATTGGTGGTAGGGTCTCCAAGGCAGGTTCGGGAAGACCCATACTATGGTATTTCCCCCAGGAACAAAAGAAAAATATGGTTTCTGCATTCTTTTGATGAAAGTAAATGGTTGCTATCACGTAATTTAGATAATTTACTTGATCTTACAGAATGCTGAGAATGTATTAAGAAGTTTTCTCAGACTTTGCTCTAATGCAGCACCATCAGGTGACATACACAGCATCCTGTTTATGATCATCTTCAACCAACCATTTTCAGTTCTCATAAAATGTTTTCACAGGCTAGAATAGTCTAATATGGACAAAAGCCTTTATAGGTAGAGGAATAAATGCATAAAAGTTGTACTGTAGAGAAGGAAGTTTTGAGGACATGAGATGTGAAAGAGATTTAATCAGAAGAAAGTGTTTTAACCTTACAGCGATTTACCTGACAAGGAAACGGCAGAATGGAAATTGAGACCTTTCATCATCTATCTAATCTTTTGCTGATAAGGAAATTATTTATGCTCATTAAAACGTATAGTTTGGATCCTGATTGCCTCCATTAGGGCTGTCAGTAGCAATCGCATCACGGAGCGGAACCTTTCTGATTTTGTACTGCACCCATGATCTGAAAAGCCAAGGAGTAATAACATAAATCAGAATTATAGACTGCTGCCATCTTGACTGAGGGGGACAATACCCCGGATAATCCTGCAGAAGCTTTTCCTGGAATACTGTCAGAGCATGCGAACCCCAAACAATTCAATGAGCCATATACGTACTAAAGATTTTTTTGCCAGAGACACAACATGAAAGAAAACCTTCCATATGCCTGGCTCTTGTGTCCGTCTCTAAAATACGTTTTTATGTTGCAGCTGCACTGAAATGGTGCACTGCTCACTTCTCAGGCTGCCATGTCTGTGACAGAGAACGTGCAGCGTTAGTATAGCCTTTATGGACTGGCGTTCCCAATAATACTTTTTTACCCCAATGGACCTGTATACTTGTAACAAAAATGTTGACATCAACAATGCACCAGCAGAAAAGCATTGACTAAACTTTAACATATTTTGATGATTTTACCGATTTTTTTGAGAACAAATGGGAAGCTCTTGATAATATTTGAAGTTACATCTCACATCTCAAGTGCATGTGCTTAAGTGGCCTAAATTGTTGCTAAATATGAAACATATTTTTCTTCACCCCCTAAATCTAAAAATAAACTAATAACTTGATGACTTCTTCCATTCTAGTTTTGCTTCTGGCTTTTCATTTTAATTTGGGGGTGGTTTGGGGTTTTGGTTTATTTTGTTGAGCCTAGGTTGCTTTTTTTCCTATTTTACTTTGTATTTCACTGATCTGCTAGTCGATATGTGTATGTGGAACAGGTTATTTTTCTCCATTATTGATATGTTTATGCTTTTTGGTATGTTATTTGTGTTTTATGGGGGTTTCTTTTTTGCATATTGTACATGGCCTTGCATAGTTTTGTCTGAAAAGGTGATAGGTAAATCTTAAAGTAAGGAAATTAATATTAGAGGTTAGTACTTTTCAGTATCTGTCTTCTTTCTCAATGCTGAAGGACGAACACTAGAAAAGGAAAAGTCTTGTGTTGAAATCCAAAGATTTTAGGGTTCTGTTAACCTGAAGTATTACTTGTGATATGCTGTGGATTATTCTAATCAGTGCTGATCATTTCTGGAGCAGCCTTTATGGAACCACATTTCTGGCATGGAAAATCAGTGCCTTCAATTAACATAATTGCTTAAAGTGTATTTGCAGGGAAGAGGCATTGACTTTAGTTCCCAAAGGATGATAGTATCAGCTCTTTGCAAATATAAGTCATATTATCGATGCAGTCTTTAATTAAAGATGACGTGTTTACTACTGTGCCATAAAGCCTACTGCAGTGTGATAATTCTCAATTATGAAGACAATATTTTTTTTCATAACAAGCACTATGTATTGTACAGTTGTTAAACACAACTCCTTCTTCCCTGCTCTCATCTCTCTTGCTCATTCAAACACATGGAAACACATTCACATAAGGAAATGAAAGCATTTCAGATCAGAACTGTTTCATTAACATACCTGGGAACTTTTGAATTCCAGCCGCCCTGAGATTATCGTGGATTAGCGGGGGGGGGGGGGTGTTATACACTGACATTTTCACTCTCACTCTCTCACACATATACTCATTCTCCCATGGATACTCACTCTTATTCTCACACACATGCTAGATCTCTTCTCTCCCTCTTTCATGCACATGTGCACGCGCTCACATATAACCATTCTCTCTCATACATGCTCACGCCTTCTCACAGTCTCTCACACACATGCCCGTACATATTCTGTCTCTCACTCACTCTCATATACAAGCTAAATCATCCTCTCTCTCCATCCTGAATCCGCCACGAGCAGCAGCTTCTTCCTTCTCCTTTAGGCCTGCGGGGCAGCAGCAGCTTCCTCCTCCTCCTGAGGCACTGAGGAGCTGATCTGGGGGCTGTCATGGCACCATGGCAGCCATGGCCCATGGAAGACTCCAGGGTCCTGGGATGCCCTGGCCTTGATTTGTGGCTGCTGGGGCAGGCAGAGAGGTGCTGCCGAGGAGAGGCTGGAGGCCAAAATCGACTATTCCTAGCAGCCATGATCACCGCGGTTGAGAAAGAAAAAGGCGGCCAGCTGATCAAGACTGCAGTGAGGGTTCCCTGCCCTGCTGCTCCAAAGGGAAGTGGCCATCAGCCCATCGGCCCATGGCAGTGAAGAAAGTGACACGAGAGGAGGGGCGGGACGTGAGCCGCGATCATCGCGGCTGAAGTGGAATTGCCACGGTCATTGTCAGTGTTACAGTGGCAGCCTTGGGGCAGCTGCTGCTGCTCTCACTGCTACTTCCTCGTTCCTGCCATGTGACTGTCATCTCCTCGTCATTCACGTCCATGTGGCCAGGAAAAAGTCACCTGGGCTGCGCGGGCGCTTTCTCGGTCCACCCGGAGTTTTCTCACATTGACCCGGAGACCCCGCAATTCGTTTAGAATTCCGGAGTCTCCGGGCCATATCCAGAGAGTTTCCAGCTATGTTCATTACACTGCAAGTCTTTTGGCCAAATAGTAGGAAAAGTTATTTTTCTGGTAATCTTTGGTAATTCTAGAAGCCATGGCAATCTATTGTGGTCTTACTGACTTCAGTAGAGCCAACAAAATGTTGTATTAACTGCTCCCAGCAATTTGACAGAAGGCCACAGACTACAGGAAGCTTAGGTGAGGCAGCATTGGAAAGGTTTGTTCATAGGAGTAGGGGGGCATGCATGGTAAAACAAAAAAAAAAGTGTTTTATTCCTTGTTTCACTTCATTCTCTTTCTGTAACCCTGACTAGGGTCACCAAGGAATGTGTCAGAAATTTCTGGAGGGTTTCCGCTTTCTAGGTCCATGAAGGCGTGTGCTTTAGCGGGTTCCTGCTCTCTAAGAGGTTCTCGAAAGGGCTGAGCGTTCTGGCTCCGCAGAGCTCATGGGAACTGTGGGGGCTTGTGAGCTTTGCACCCATCCTTCCTGTTTAAGGGGGGTGCTGGAGAAGAAGGATGCAATGATGGGGGGGGGGGGGTGGATTTGAGGGAAGGTTATTTAAGATGAGACAGAGTATAGGGAGTGTAAGGGCTCCTGAAGCAGAACTGTTGCCTAAGCTTTGAAAGTTACCAGAGTCCCACAGCCAGCCAGGAGGAGGAACCTCTGAAAGCCAGAGGGTGTCGTCCTTGCTGAGGAAGCTCCGGGAAAGAGGTTTTGCTGCCCTAAATGCCTTGGGGTTCACAGGGGATTCTGAGTGGGTTTGCTTTTCAGAGAGCGAATTTGAAGAGGGATTTTTGCTGCCATTGTTTCTATCCCGTGTCTTAACTGAAGAATTACATCTTTAAGAAGTGTTTTGCTTTTTTGAAATTCCAATAAGTTCTCCTCATTTGGAACCAAGACCCGGCGTGGACCTTGGACTTTCTATACCTTGGTAAACTTTCCCTTGGGCTTCCCAGCTGGCGATTCCCAGAGGACGTTGGCTGTTCCCAGAGCTGAAGTAATGCAAATAATCCCCTTCTGCACCCTCTGAAGGTGACCCTGAGCAACAGGGGGTTACATTTGTCTTAGCTCCCTCCCCCCATTTTGTTTGGTTTCATTTCTGCATTGCTGGTTAATGGGGTGGTAAGCACCAAGTAAGAAATCAATCCCCCCCTCAAAAACCCTCTTAGAAAGCCAGTGACCCGCCATGTCTAACCCTGAGAAACATCCATGAAGCCCTACCCTCCTTCCTGAAGCTCCGCCCAAAACGTTCAAAATGGTGGCACCCAAAATCCATAGCCTTGGGTCCCTCGGGGTGGGGACGGGGGGGTGGGCAGGAAGGCTCCCCAGTCGCTCTTGCCCTGCCCGCACTGTTATCTCAATAAAGAAGCCAAGGTAGTAACAGTAATGCACATACAGGCAGGTGCAATGTCGTCACGCGGAACACGGGCGCTCGTGATTGAGAGCCCGCTCTCCTAACACGTGCCGCGCGACCTCTCCGGGCCGCCCGATGCAATATCAAAATGGGCTGCCGGGGTAAAAAAAGGAGGCGCCCAGGAGAGGCGGCTGTCAGCAAAATGGACGCTCAGCCCCAGGTTAGGAAAATGGATGCTTGGTAATTAAGCGTCCCTTTCCCTAAATTGACTGCCAGCACATTTTAAAAAAAACATTTTTTTTTAACTAACTCCTTTTTTCAGTTCCTCCGACTTAATATTGCCACGATATTAATTTGGAGGAACTACAGAAAAGCAGTATTTTTGGCTTTTCTGTCAACTTTAGAGCTCCTCAAACCTAGCAGGTGTCAATTTCTGAGGGTAAAAATGTCTTCATCTGCCCACATTTTTTTATTTTTTTTTTTGCATGGGAGGTAATAGTTAATAGTCTCATCAACATGCATTTACATGCGGGGGAGGTTGGACATGCATTTTGGATGCGCTAATCCCCATATTGCATAAGGGGTTGTGGATGCGCTTCCAAAACGTGCATCCAACCACGGGTTAACCAGTGCGCTCAGCTGAGCATTGATCCAATTAAGTGCGTGCAATATATTGCAATCAGTTAACTCACGTTAACAGCACTATTAACACAGGTAAACTAGCTTACGTCATTGTTAATATAAAATCCACGCTACTGAGGTAATGAAATGCTAGTCAGCTCATTATCTATTAGTGCAGCAGAAAAGGATGAGCGTTGAATGATGCAAAATACAATGCAGAGTGGTGTAGTGAAGTTTTTGTAATAATGCTTGCAGTAACATACCTCCTATCACATGCATATATTGTTTGTGGTGACATTCCTTATTTGCATTCCATTAACACTCCCAGTCCTATGTGTAGAAACCACTGCATTTACTGCTGATGTGCTTGCAGTTCAGCACATTGGTCTCGTAAGCTTTGTTTATCCAAAGTCTTAAATTCAAGGTATTGATAAATAGGAAGTTTCAATTAGACGGAAATTAAAGCATTCAATTTACATTATTTTGATGGTTTTCTTAATTACATTTCACTAAGCCATTTGGAAAGCAGGAGAGGATTCAGTGAGACATTGCCGGAAAAGGCCCGGCAGGACACAAAATCCTGTGTCACACTGCGCATTGCGCAAGCACTCTTACCCTATCATAATGTAACATCATCTTTTCTCAATTCTTGTTTCATGCATATTGTAGATGGAGCTGTTTTACAAATTGTGCTTGTTTGGGAGCAGCCACGGGTTAGGAACAGCCAGGAGTACTGTGAAGAAGTGTACAGGAAATTCCCTCAAACCACCTTATGGGACCAGTCATAGCTATCTACCCTGGTCCTTCTTACGGATCAGTCCCACAAGGGATTCTGGGTGAAGGGAGGCTCCCCTCACCATTCTATAAAGAGTCAGGACCCAGAAGGGCTAGACAGGCCCTAGGAAGCAGGCAGGAAGCCAGAGTAGGAGAAGACCAGTTACGTTTGTACCCAGCTCTGCACGGTGAGCAGTTTTCTTTCTGTTTGGTTTTGCACTGTAAATAAATTTGCACAGAGCCTGCCTTCTTAGTCCTCTTAGCTGTTTCCTAAAGCCACGACTGGCCACGTTACCAGAAGTATGAAAGAAGGAAGCCAAACTCTGGCTGGTTCCTCACAAACAGTTTATTTACAGGCAAACAAAAATACAGCATAAAGAGACCACCTACCTCAACAGTCCTTTGGGTTAACAAAACATTTGAAGGTGCATAATTCTAGCTTGAGCTGGCGTCCTGACTTCACCCTGGGGCCTCTTCTACCCTTCTGGGTCCTGCCTTCTTATACTGCATGGATCTTTCCTGGGCCCAGAATCCCTTGCTGGAGGACTGGGCCAGATAGCTGTGGCCTGACCTTCAAGGTGTTCTGAGGGAGTTTCTTATATACTCCCTCACACAAGTCAGAGGCCAGTTTTGATCCTAAAGCTGCTTAATTAACTTCTCTTGACTTCCCAATTGTCTTTTTAGTTTTACATTTTGTGGTATTATTGATTGATGCATGGCTTGTTTTGAGGTTTTGTTTTTTTTTTTATTCATCAATGTATTTTTCCAGTGAAGACTGAGTGGCATTAAAATGTTTGGTATACATATTTGTAATGGAAAAAAAAGTGTTTTCCAGAATCAGGCATTGCATTTTCATTGTGGGGGGTCCTCATATCCTCACAACAAGCTAAGGAAGGCTTCCTTTCTAGTGATGACGTGGTAGGGGGCGTGCCTGGAAAAAAACATTTATTTTTTGTTTCGTTTTCTATTTATTTAATTTAGATTGGCTTTTCTTTTGTTTCTCTGATGATAGCATATGCTAAATCATTTTAGAGCAAGCTAAAGTGACATTTTGGTGTTCATTGTCTTGTTTTAAATGGGAAACAACAAAAAACCAAAGACAAATTGAATTGCTTCCCTGTCATTTTAAAAACAACAGCAAATCCCTATCATGTAGTTAAATGCCAAAACTCTTTTCAAGGGAAAACTTTTTTTTGGCAGATCTTTGGTGTTAAAAGCTATATGCTTTAATATGAATATACATTTTGAAACATGTAAACAGAGAATATGAGGGCTGATAATGTCCACCGAGCTTAAATTACTTTCTGTTGCAATACCATAAACCAAAGAAATAAGAGGGAAGGATGAGTATCAGGCATACTGAATTTAAATTTGGGATTTATCCATCTTTTCAAGGATTGATGACTCGTTTAGCATGGAGTCCCATGCATAATACTGCAATAAAATGAGGCTGCATTGTAAAGTAACAATAAACTCCATCATCCACAATAAATAATTCATTCCTGACTTTGCAGGGGGCTCCAACCATAATAATTTCAAGCCCCCACAACTGACATTTCTACACCTCTCTTCTCCCACTATTTCCTAGCCTTTGTGAGACTCCCACAGCATTTAATTACATGGGCTGCATGCAGAAAGTAAGTTCCGGCAGTTCCCTTAAAGCTCCCTGTCAAGGACAGGGGATGTATAAATGTAATATCGAAACAATAGCCAGGAAAGTCCATTCGCACCAAAAAATCCTGAGTCTTAATGTATAGCTCCTATAATACCCAGAAACAATTTCTCGGGGATAGGGGTATTACATCCTCCTAAAGCCTGGATCTAAGAAAGGAAGGAACGTAAAATCCAGGGATAAATAAAAATAAACCATCGGGATCGATTATGGTCACATAAAATGAAAGAGCCCCTTTCAGCCAAGAGAAACAGTTAAGAAATTTGCTCAAATAAAAAAAAAAAAGTCTTTAAGCCTTTGCAGAAAGTTTGATAGTTTTTTTTCATGTCTTCGCTCTGGAGGCAATGGATTCCACAATGGTTCGACATTGCTACATGCCCCTTGTTTGCATTCATTGTACATTAAGCTGGAGTTTATATTTTATTAGTGTTAAAAATGCTTTTGCATTCACCAATTTTGGGCAAGGCAGGGGAGGCTGGTCTCAGGCTGTCCTTCGTGATGCGGGCACCAGGCCTGGCCTCTCATTGCTCTGTGGAAAGAGGGGGGGGGGTTGAGTTATTTGGGAGGGGGGGCTTGCTGCTGTAGTGCTGCTGTAGTTCATGCTGCTGTAGTGCGTTCCAGTGAGGGCCAGAGTGAGATTCCTGACCTGATTGGTTTGCCTCAGAGGAGCAAGGGAAAAGGAGGTGTGGTCCCTTGGCATAGGCACAAAAGGAGGGAAGTGTGTGTTCATTCATAGTCTGGGGTTATTGGTAGTGAAAGTCGAATTTATTTACTTCAAAAGTCAGCAAACATTAAAAACAAAAGCATGATTTACAAGATCCGATCTATTTTTTTTCCTTGAAAAACTAAGCATAATGGGCTAGATATTCAGCACTGGCCGTTTAAGTAACTTACCCCTAGATTTATCAAAATGCTATAAATATAGCAGAAATAGTGCCCACGATAAAAAGGGGGGCGTAGTTAAGCTAATTTCCCTTCTCCCGCATCACGTAGGAAATTTCCACAAGACACGATACATTTATCGCATCTGTGCAATTTTTCGCTTCATGAGCTGATCAATACACAGAGTACGTGTTATCGGGAAAAGGAGAGAGAGAGAGAGAGCGCCTTTACATAGGCATCAATATGTCACTCTCTATTTATACCACTGTAAGAGGGGCTACATACACAGTAGGAGGTACAAACAGCAAAGTACACATCATTGAAGATTTTCTGTATTTCAATGGATGAAAGGTACAAGAGGAGTTGATATGTACTCGTTATCTAGTTTGTATGAAGCTAGGCAGAGAGTGCATTGTACAAATCAACTCCTCTTGTACCTTTTATTCATTGAAATGACTAAAAATCCAGTGATGTGTACTTTCCTGTTCGTACCTCCTACTGTGTATGTAAAACCCCCCTCCAAAAAAAACTCTCCCTCAAAACCCACTCCCAGTTAAAAATGTCCCCTCTTACAGTAGTATAGAGAGTGATTATATTGATGCCTATGTAAAGTCTCTCTCTCTTTCTCTCTGTAACGCACAGCTGTCGGCAGGCACAGCACACAGAAAAAAGGTGTAGTTATTTCTGGCGTTAAATCCCGCATTGCTGTATGTTACTCTATCGCATTTGACATTAGGAGCTTCTCATTTCCATTAACTCCACCCAAACTCCTCCCACTTGCATATCAAATGTCACATTTGCATACTAAAACACGTTGCGCTATTTACTGCATGCGTTAGGTCATTATTGCTAGCGTTAAGGCCTAACGCGAAATGATAAATGACCCTGTTAGTTGGATATGACATCCAGCAAAGTTACAAGGGATATTCAAGGGCATGGCTATGCCCCTGAATATCTACGGTCAAGGCGGTACTTAACTGGATAAATTAAATCCGGCTAAGTTAGATCAGCTCTATGATTGATATAACTTATCCGATTAACTTAACCGGATAAGAACAAATATAGCTACTTATCCGGTTAAGTTAACCGGATAAATGGTGCTGCCCAGATCTGCCCATTGCCCGCCCACAAACTGTCTGGCTAAAAGATAGCCAGATAAATGCCTTATCCAGTTATCTAGTGGCTGCTGATTTTCAGTGGACCACTAGATAGCGGGATAAGTCCTACTTATCCCGCTATCCAGCGCTAAGCTTGCTTTCACTATTGGGCCGAATTTGTTTTGACTCATAAAAAACCTTCCGAATTCTTACAGAATTGAAGGCCAGAAGTCAATGGAATTCTTTGTGTGATGCATAATTTTCCATAATGTCTTCAAGAAAGAGAAGAATGAAACGAAAATATGTAATTCTTCTTTGCTTCCAATATAATTTTAAGTTTCTGTCGGTGCATCAGCTCCAAATGGAATATCCAAAATAATCCTAAAAAGGAGCTTACTTCACATGAAATGTACTGCCATAATGCAGGGTGCACTATAATTCATTCAACTGTATATAAGACTAGCAGTGCCCGGCCACGTGTTGCAGTGGCAGAGTCAGGTTCTTTACCCTCCCTCCCCCTTCCCCTTGCTCATTTACCTCAGTCACTCATCCTCCTCCCCCTTGATCACTCACCCCCCTTCCCTCCCCTGTCCCCACTCCAACTCTCTCCCCTCACACTCACCTCTCCCCTCATTCTCCCTCCCCTGACACTTACCTCCCCCCTCATTCTCCCTCCCCTCACTGTCACTTCCCCCGCCTACTGCCTACCCTTCAGATCAGAAAACCTTTGTCTTTCTATTTCTGTGGGAACCCCCCCACCCCGGAGATTTTGTTGAAATTGTCTAATTCGTCCAAAATGAATGCACATCCTTACTCTGTCCTGCCATCAAAGAGCACACCTTTCCCAACCTGTTTTTTTCTGTCTGTCACTTTATTTAAAATCATCAACATTTCATTAGTATTGTTATATCTTAAGATATTTATATGTTTGTTAACTGTATAACTCATTTCTTTATCCCGTACCCCAAAATTGCATATCAAAATGAGATCTCTTGGAATTCTAATCTGGCTTGAAAAGATGCATGGTTATCTACTTTAGTTGTCTTCTGGCTGCATAGGGATCTGTGCACTATCCAGTGTTAAAGCTGGCATGGTAATGAGAGTTGCCTGCTGGTTTTAATGCCGACGGTATATCATGGTTTAATGCCCAATGTACAAAATGAATGAGATGCCCAATGTGACAGTGCTGCCATGCCCGTGTTAAAGACAGTGCAGCCAGGATATTCCTGCCGCACTTTGTTGCATATGAAGTGAAAGGATGAGATAGTGTGGGGGAATACCCCCATCCAGACTCACATATGAGCCTCTTCGGGCAGCTCCCTCACCCTCCACCGCCCCTCCCTCGCAAAACGTTATATACCTCGTTATATTCCCTCATTTAACGTTATATACCGTTCTCTGTAAAGGCTATGCCTATATATCTTCTGTTTGTAAGTTACTTGTAAACCGGCACGATGTGCAAACGGTTGCCGGTATATAAAATTAAATAAATAAATAAAATAAATAAAACACACTTCTGACTTTGGACTTCTCAAATAGCCCCCCCATCCCAAATATAACAATGAGCTTAATAAGCCCATTCTAATGAGAGGGTGGGTAGGTATTTGTGTGCATGTTATTATTACTTCAGTTCCCCCCAAAGTAATATGAATATGCATGCAGATAGCACAAGTTAGTGCATTTCATACATGGGCATTAGAGAATACCCGCATTAATGCTAGTGATCGCTAGTATATAGGCATCTTAATGACCCATCCAGCTGTTCTCCATTTTGTAATACATGACTTTCTCCATTAATATTGCTTCTCCCCTTATGGTATCCCATGTAGTTTTAAACTATCCGCACATGCTACATACTCAGCCATTCCTGCGTGTCAGTTCCATGAGTTCCCCTGGGATCAGCAAGGCTTCGGGCCTGCCCCCAGTGGGCCGGTCGCCTCAGTCACGTGAGAGGTGTTGGTCACCGTGGCCACATGCTTACAGAGTCGCGGCGACCAGAGGCAGCATGTGACATTTCTCAGAGAGTGGGGGCCACCCCTGAGGCCCTCCACTTAGTGTTTCCTTCGTATTTTCTTGTCCCGACCCCCATCATCACCGTGGTGGCGGAAAATACTCCTGCCACCTCCGTTTGCACCTGCCCCGCTTCTGTTTTTGCCGGCGAAAGGCAGCCAGCACACTTCCTGCTGCTGCCTCCCCGCTGGCTGAATGCCTGCCTCCCCGCTCTCACAGCTTTCTTCTGTGGCAGGCTCCTTTCATCCATATGCCGCTTAACAGGCCTCAGGCTTTCCCCACACCAAATGGCCAGCCCCTCCTTCAAAAGCCCACTCAGACCCTCCTCTCCTGGGCTCTGCCTGGATTTTCCCTGACCACCAATGAAAGTAAAAATGTTTGTTTTACTTATTCACAGAGGGGCGGAAAAGCAAACATAAATGAGCATGACTGTATGTATGAGGCAGTGAGGACGTGTATGTCAGCATGTGTTTCGGTTTGAGTGTAAGCGTGTCAGTGAGCATGTGTGCAAGGGAGAGGAATGACATGTGCTTAAGTCTCAGCATGTGTGTGAGCGTGACTGGATGGGTCAGTGAGCGTTTATGTGCCAGTGAAGATATGTAAGTGTGAGAGTGTGTCAGTGAGCATGTGTGTGAGGGAAAGTGAATGAGTCAGCATGTGTGTGAGAGCATGCATAAGGCTGTGAGTGAGAGCATGTGTGTCAGAGCAAGCAAGCATATCAGTGAGAGAGGGAGACTGTGTGGGTGCATGAGTAAGCAAGCATATGAGTGTATGTGACATATGTACTAGACAACAATCATGACCATCTCAAGGTGACAGGAATCAAATGTTCCCAGGTATGGCGAACAGGGGATTTTTTTTCCTACCCTTATTAGTTTTAATTATTGAATATTATTTGATGTATCTGCTATTTTTTAAATATTTTATTGGTGTTTGGGAAATTTTCAAAAATTTGTATATGAGTTAAATTACTGGATGTTCTTAGTCATCAGCTGTTTTGAAATATATACTTGTCTTTTAGTATGATTTTCCTATTGTGATTGATGTTTTATAGTTCTTGATTTTGTTTGATGTTTTTTGAGGAACGATGGTATTTTGTTTTTCCATTGCTGCATTGCATAGTGTCTGACTTATTGTGATTTCCACTTCAGTTTTTGTCTGAACATTTCCCTTTGTTCTGTATTTGGTGAGGATCTGCATGTGTGGCCGAAGTGAAGTATGCTACTACTGTGTAGTTTCTGAGTAGGAATCTAAAGCAGGCTGACTTGTTCTGTTTTTTCCTAATAGGAGCTATATTGATGATTTAGGGCCTGGTGTCATATTTGCCTTTTCATAGGTCGGGTTGTTACTGTTTGAGTGCTGGCAGTTTGTGCTGTTTTCATATAGGAAGTTTACTCGTGACTTTCTGAGGGCTATGCCCAAGCCCAACGAGCATTACAATAGGCCTAGTACTATATGGGTTCCAACTGTCATTTTTGTTTTTGCAAAGGTTTTCTGGGTTGGCACCAAAGCAAGGTCCATAAATATACATAAATATACTACACACAGGGGCAGATTTTCAAAGCCTACGCGCGCCGAGCCTATTTTGCATAGGCCAGCGAGGCGCGCAAGCCCCGGGACGCATGTAAGTCCCGGGGCTTGAGAAAATGGAGGGCTGTGGGGGGCGTGGGCGGGGCCAGAGGCCTCTCCACTGCCGCTGGGCCCGGGGATTGCGCGCCGGCATTTGGCCGGCGTGCGCAACTAACAAAATAAAGGTTGGGGGGGGTTTAGGTAGGGCTGGGGGGCGAGTTAGGTAGGGGAAGGGAGGGGAAGTTGGGGGGGGGGGGCCGAAGGAAAGTTCCCTCCAAAGCCGCTCCAATTTCGGAACGGGTAAAGCCATCGGGGCTCTCCTAGGGCTCGGCGTGCGGCTGGGATGCGTGCATCGGGATGCGCGCACAAATGTACGCCCACGCGTACGTCTTAAAATCCGGCCCACATTGTTTTAAGTGATGCTTTTACTTCAGGAGACTATACTTTGAATTTCAGGTAAAATCTATTATAAATGCATTCATTTTAATTGTGTTTTGGGAAGGGCAAGGCTGGGGGAAGAGAGGACTGCAAGGCTGTAAGAGACGCCTTTGGTTCCTAATCTTGCACCGGCCCCTGGCTTTGCTGGCAAGGTTCCATCTGGAGCTGTGCTGCTGGAGATCACCGACTCTCCCGTTTCACTATCGCCAAAGGAAAAAAGCCTATGCAACCACCCTCGATAGTGCTCTTCAAAAGGGAAAAATGAGGGGGAAATGTTCTTGAAATGCTAAGATAGTGTGTCCGGTGCTATAAATGCTGGGATTATTATAACCACTCTTTCTTTTAGGCTACAACCCAATGAATGCACCGAGTTAATTAGAGGATTTTTTTAATGTTTCTATTTTTTGTTTTTTTTAATGTAAACCCTAGAGGAAAGACGAGATAGGGGAGATACAGCAGAGATATTTAAATACCTCTAAGGTTTCCATGCACAGGAGGTCAGCCTCTTTCAGTGGAAATAGGTTCTAGGGATGAGGGTGAAAGAGGGAAGACTCAGGTCATGGGATGAGGGTGAAAGAGGGAAGACTCAGGAGTAATCTTAGGATTTATTTCTTTACAGAGAGGGTAGTGGATACAATGGAACAGACTCCCAGCTGATGTAATGGAGACATGGACAGTATCTGAATTCAAGAAAGCATGGGATAAACACAGGGGATCTCTGACGGAGTGATGGAAACTATAAAGTTAAATTAGTTGGACGGATGGCCAGACTCTTATACAGTCATACGGTCTTTTTCTGCCATCATGTTTCTTTGTTTCTCAGTCTTTCTATGCTATAGCCTGCAAAGGCTGACTCGAGGCCAAACCATTTTAAATATCTTTAACCAAGAAAACATTTTGCATCTGGGGCAGTTTGCGCCAGTGTCTTCATTTTTTTTTTAAAACTTCACAAAAAAACTGTTTCTTTGTTGACTTCTCGTAGAACATGCTAGTTGGCATTGACCTAAGCTGCTAATATTTGAAATAGAAGCAGTTTGCCTAGATGGTTGTGTTCTGAGATTTGGTACGATCATGAGCCTGGTTATGGAAGTCAGACTAGCTGGAACTCCTGGAAATTAGAAAACAGAAGAAGAAAATGCAATTCCTATACAGAAGCTGAACAAATAGACTACAAAACTGAGCCCAAGTCTCCATTTTCTAGGAAATGATTTAATATGCCACGAAGGCTGTGTCGTGCATAAACAGGAAATTCACTGACTGTGTGGGGAAAGATGTCAAAATAACCTAATGCAGATCGAATGCTATAGAAAATATATTTAATAAAGGAACAGCGCTGCTTCCTATAAAACGATCTTTTTCTTTGTCAGCTAAATAAATCACATTACGGTAATAGATGTTTTTATATATTCCTGGTTCTGTCCCGCAGTCTTCTAACTGCACATAGCAGCCTCAGGTAGAATTGTGTGCAGGTAATAGAAGGGTCCCGCTGTGCTGTGAGGGAGAAGTAAATGAGGATGTGTGTTGATTTGAATATGGGTGAGCACTTTTAGTTCCTTGCTCCTGTTTTGACCTAATGCTGCAGTGTGAGAAGGCTCAGAGTAGTCCCTCCATAGAGTGGTTCCTCTGTTGCTGTCATCAGGAGAGCAACTCTACCTGTCCTGAAATGGATACTGAAGCCTGCGCCTATTGTAATAAAGCCATAATAAATGGCTTTATTACAATAGGCGCAATAAATGTAATAAAGTCTGTCTAAAAAACCCCATACAGGGAAGCTGTTCACTATTCCATAATTATACAGGACCTAGGAGCCAAAGGATTTGAATATTTTTATTTGCCCAAGTCGTCAAGTATCAAATTACCAACTTGGAGTGAGTCAAGCTCAGGATGTATATTTGGGAGTATTTATTGTATATGCACTAGAGACGTGCATTTGTTTGAAAGCGAAATGCAAAACATAACACCCCTGTTTTGTTTCACTTTCAAATGAAACAAAAAAAAAATCCTACTGAAATTTGGATTTTTGTCATTTTATTTGTGCGTTATTTGCCAAAAATGAATAGAACAAACTCTCCCACAATGAAAGGAAATCAGGACTGAAATTCCCCCCTCCCCTCAATGAAATGTCATGAAGCAAAACAAATGTCCTGGCCTGCACACCCCATACCCACACTGGCCTCTGGGTAAACGTAGAATTGTTATTATGCATCTGGCTCATAGCGCTGTTTCGTACTGGATCCGTTGTCCATGGTTCTGTTTCCTTCAAACACATATTCTGATGAGGAGACTGTCTAATCTTCTTTCATTCCCATGGTCACTCTGCTAGAAATAAAGAGACATGCATATGTGACCACTGCAAAAAAAACAAAACAAGAAGAACAGATTGTTTATAATTACTTCTAAAAATTGTTCTCTGCTACTAATTTACTAGTTATCCCATTTGTAGCTTTAGATGAAAACGGCACAGGAAAACTATCACTTAATATAATGCATCTGTTCTTTATACCCACTGCTTCCAACTTCACACAATTATAGCCATTTTGCAACAAGCAATTGTACAGACAAAAAAAGGGAAAGAATCAAATGGTATTATCAAGTTTTTTTTTACATAAAATAGAGTGTATAACCCTGTTTGCTACAGAAAGACTTTTTTTTATGTCTTTCCATTATGCTCTTGAGTAATTCAAAATAATACACAGTTTCTATTTAACTTTCACTCAAGCTTGAATAAAGAATTCATTCACTTAGATGCACAGAGATAAGGGTCAAACAAGTTTTAGGTGATGCTTTTTTCATTGAACTAGCAACATATTTGAGGTCGCTATTCAATGATCTACAAACCTAACTTTAGATCTTTCTAAATAAAAATTCCTCTCAGCTGAGTCCCTAAATTTAGGTGCCTGATTGTGCTAGGTACCTTAAAGGTGGGCAGGATCAGGGCAGAGCCATGTCAAGAAAAGACGTTTTCCAGCACAGGGTGGCTAACTTAGGTCCTGAACTTAGCAGAAGCAATTGCTAGCTGGCCTAAAGTTTAAATTAGCAGCCTGTTTTCAGTCCATAACTTAGGCATTTAAGATTGACTGAAAATAGGTGCATAACTTAGGGACCTACATTGAAGCACTCAGCGGTTTTTGAATATTGGCTTATATGAGCCTTCGTGGCTTATATGAGTGGGTGACTCGCCAGAATGATGGCTATTGACACAATACCCTTACTAAATAAACATACACATGCTTACTGTGACTCCTACATCGCTCTAAGCTTCAACAGCAAGAGGTAATGGAAAAAAGGATTTGCACTCATAAAGAGGGGAGTAGCTGGCTTGTTACGGCGGTTACTACCCCAAACCAAATATGCCTGATACTTCACTTTCAATGCATATACAGCATAGCTCTCTGCTTCAATGACAGGGGAGAAGAATAACTGATACTTCACACATCCAGCAGAGCTCTCTGCTACAACGGCAAAGGAGAAGAAAAAGGGTTCGCACTCAAAACGCGGGGAGTAGCTGGCTTGTTACGGCAGTTACTACCCCAAACCAAATGTGCCTGATACTTCACTTTCCATGCATATCCAGCATGGTTCTCTCCTGCATCGGCATGGGAGAAAGACTGATACATCACGCATTTCCAGCATAGCTCTCTGCTTCAAGGGCAGGGGGAAAAAAAAAAAAAAAAAAACCCTGATGCTTCACGCATATCCTGCATAGCTTCAACGACAGGGGTGAAGAAAAAAAAGGATTCGCAATCACAAAGCGAGGAGTAGCTGGCTTGTTACGGCGGTTACTACCCCAACCAAATGTGCCTGATACTTCACTTTCAATGCATATCCAGCATGGCTCTCTGCTTCTACAGCAGGGGAGAAGAAAAAAAAAAAAAAAAAAAAACCAACAAGAGCTGTACAACATAGTCTAGGTAAAACAAATAAGCATGGGTGTAGCTTGCTTATCGCGGCGGTTACTGCCCCTACTACCCCTAACTAATCAAGCTAGATATTTCACTTGCATGCAGCTCCATCACTGCTCTCTACATTAATGGTGGGGGTGGAAGGGGAATAGAACAAGGAGCTAAGAGTAACAGATAAGAATGAGAGAAAAAATGTGTGAGGCTTGCTGGGCAGACTGGATGGGCCATTCGGTCTTCTTCTGCCGTCATTTCTATGTTTCTATGTGACTAGCTGTTACGGTTCCGGCCACTGCGTGGCCTCCCCCTCACCAGAGGTCTCTGGTGAGTCTGGCTCCAAACTGCCAGCATGTCCTTGGTCCCTGGCCTCTGCCTGTCCTACAGCCTCCGTGCCACCAGAGGATCTCCATGAGTTTTCGACCTTGGCTGGCCAAGCCCTTCTCTCCTGCCCGCACCACACCCAGACTCCTGCCCTATTTAATCCTGCCTCTCCCATGCCTAAATGTTTCAGGATCAAGTTCCCTTGGGCTCCTTGATCTAGCCACCTGTGCCTTGCAGCCTTCCCAGGCCATTCTCTGTATTTCCTCGTGGCCTCCAGGCCTTCTGATTCTTGTTTCCTTGAGCATTGTTCCTTGGGCCTTCTGTTTCCGAGTTTCCTCTGGCCTTCTGTCCTATTAGGCCTGACTGAGGCTCCCAAGTCTCTTCTGTTTCCAGGCCTCCCTGTTTCCCAGCCTCTGGCCTAGCCCTAGGCCTCTCCCTGTTTCTAGGCCTCTCTCTGCCTTGCCCCTAGGGACTTTCCTTGTCTTCACTGCCTTTGGGCATTCTATGTTCCATGTTCTGGGCAGTCCTTGCCCTGGTTTGTCCTGTCTTGTCCTAGCCTGTATTGCCCCAGTTCAGCTCCAGAGTTCCAGTTCTGTACTTACCTGTATCCAGCTCCATGCTTACCTTTTTATTTATTTATTTGTCGATTTTTGTATACCATCATTCGGTGTAGCCATCACAATGAACATAAGAACATAAGAAATTGCCATGCTGGGACAGACCTAGGGTCCATCAAGCCCAGCATCCTGTTTCCAACAGAGGCCAAAAACCAGGCCACAAGAACCTGGCAATTACCCAAACACTAAGAAGAACCCATGCTACTGATGCAATTAATAGCAGTGGCTATTCCCTAAGTATAATTGATTGCCATTAATGGACTTCTCCTCCAAGAACTTATCCAAACCTTTTTTGAACCCAGCTACACTAACTGCACTAACTACCTTCTCTGGCAACAAATTCCAGAGCTTTATTGTGCGTTGAGTGAAAAAGAATTTTCTCCGATTAGTCTTAAATGTGTTACTTGCTAACTTCATGGAATGCCCCCTAGTCCTTCTATTATTCGAAAGTGTAAATAACCGAGTCACATCTACTCGTTCAAGACCTCTCATGATCTTAAAGACCTCTATCATATCCCCCCTCAGTCGTCTCTTCTCCAAGCTGGTTTAACAAATTCTAGTACAAATAAAACAGTGCATAATAAAAGTAAAATATAATAACATTCATGATAAAAATAGGATACAATTACATATTAAAAGCAAATAAATATTAAGAACATATAAAAGAATAAAGTCTTAAGATGTTAGAGCAGGGTGGGTAAGGGGGTGCGAGGATTATTATGAATCTTGGTATGCCTTGGTAAAAAGCCAGGTTTTTAGGCTCGATTGTAGTCGTAGTTCGGTTTTTAGGCTCGATTGTAGTCGTAGTTCGGTGGGAAGTGCGTTCCATAATTTTGGGCTGGCTAGTGAAATTGCACGTTTGCGAACTAGCGTGAGCTGTGCTGAGCGTACTGAAGGAATTGTTAATAGACCTTTGTTGGTTGACCGTAAGTTTCGTTGAGGGACGTGTAGTTTAGATGCTGCATTTAGCCAGTCTGTCTGTTCCTCATATATAATTTTATGTAAGATGGTAAGTACCTTGTATTCAATTCGGGATCTTATTGGAAGCCAATGTAGTGATGTAAGAATTGGGGTTATGTGTTCATACTTTTTGGTGCCTGTTAAAATTCTGGCAGCAGAGTTTTGAAGAATTTGTAGAGGACGAATGGTGGAAAGCGGTAGCCCATGTAGAAAGCGGTAGTCCAAATGTTCCAGTTCCACCTTTACCAGCACTCAGCTGCAGTCTGTTTCAGTTGTTCCAGTGCACTCCTACCCTGCATTCAGTTCCACTCTTACCTGGTGTTCTGGTCTATGCTTACCTGCACGCAATTCCAGTGTTTGAACTCCATTCCAGCCTGCACCTCACTCCAGAGCACCCATCCAGCTTCACTTCTTCCCTGAGCTCTAGCACAGCCTGCGCCTGTTCCTGTTCCAGCCTCATCGGACCACCCACAGCCCCAGCCTTGCACACCTGTGCCACTCCTGGAGGCAGTGTTCACTACACCCTTGCTACAGCCCAAACCCACAATCCTCTCTTCACCAGGCCAGTGGAAAGCTAATCACAAATGCATTAAGCAAGTCCAGTAAAATTGTATCACCTACAAGATCAGAGGCACGCAGGCTCCGTGCCCTGAACCGGTGTGTCTCTGCAACAAATCTTATTCCTTACTTGCTGCTCTTGTGGTTCCCAGAACAGTTCTTGCCTTCCAGCAGCACACAGCTGGAGCTGCATGGTGCTCGAGCACTTTTCAAGAGATTGTAAGACTTTGAGAACTGTATGGGAATTTGGAGATGGCACAGCTCAGACTCACTGAGAACCATGCAGTGCTTGAAGGCAACAGTAATAGTGAGCAAGCAGCAGAGCAAAGTAAGATGGGGATTGATGGGATTAATAAATTAGCAGGGACGGCTGACTGGTGGCTGGCTAGCTGGGAGGTGGGGTGGCAGGAGGCTGTCTGGTTGGTTGGGGGCGGAGGGGCAGCTGACTAGTGGAGAGGGATTTAATCACCGAGTTTATTTCAGAGGTAAGGGAGGACTATGTGAAGAGCAGGTCCTAGGGACAGATGACTGGAGGCACCTGCTCTATCTGCTGGAATGGTGTCATCAGCTGACTATGCAGCTGAGCATTGCATCAGAGTGAGGGCCCCCTGGACAGAGTAGATGCTCTTTCTGTTGCAATCAAAAGGCGAGAGAGTGGGTCAAGAGAGTCGGCATTTTTGGAGAGGAGGGGGGGCCATTCCCTTCCATTTCTCGTGACCCAAGGCCAGCATTGTGTAAAAGGTCCCAAGCCTCAAATCTTTTCAGTACCTGGCAATGCCTCTGTACAATCTATTTGCTGATCTGACCAGGATGAAAGACAGTGAAATGCTAACAGAAATTAAGAAAGCTAACACATTAGGAAACACATTAATAATGGTTGATTTCATTTGCCCCAAAACTGATTGGGTAAAACGTCTCTTCAGGACTTGCTAAAGTTTCTAGATGCTGCAAATGATTGCTTCCTGAAGCAGCAGGTCCTGGAACTGACGACAGGGAGGTCCTATTTCAGATCTTGTCCTCACTGCGACGCAGGACCTGGTGTGAGAGGCCACCTGGCAACAGTGATCATAACGAAATCAAATTTAGCCACTGAAAAGAGGTCATTAAGGACCACTACCGTAGCAGGATTTAACTTTAAAAAGGTAGAGTGATAAAAATGAGGAAATGAGGAAGAAAAAGCGAAAAGAAGTTGCAAAGGTTAAAAATGTGCGTGCGGCGAATTGGCAGGTTAGATGTGAAGCATTAATTGGGCAAGACAAAAAATGATTTGAAAAGAAACTTGCCAAAATGACAAAAACTAAAAAAAAAAACGTTTTCAAGTATATATGAAGCAGGACGTCTAGGAGGGAGTTGATTAGACCACTAGATGACCAAGGGGTAAAAGGGACGCTCAGGAAAGGCAAGACCATTGCAGAAAAATAAATGAATTCTTTACTTGGGTCTTCATTCAGAAAGGCGTTCAGGAGAAACCTATGCTGGAAACATTATTTGAAAGTGATGATGCTGTTTGCTAAAATTAGTGTCTCTATGCATGTTAATTAAGGAACATCCATACAAATAAGGCGCTAGCATTTGCATGGTAAATAGCACAGTGTGCTTTCTTCCACCCTATATTTTACTGTGGGCTCATTAATGCCACAAATTTAATACTTGCTTCAGTCCCCATTTTTACTGTGCCTACCATGCTAAAACGATAGGGGCACTTAGCAGATAGGCTTTTATACCCTGTAATTGCCCCATCAAGATCAGACTCCTCTGCGCCATTACGCATCTCCTCCCCCCCCCCCCCTTTACATATCGAAATTCCCCTGCAGCACCATCACCAAACAGTCAACACTTCTGCAAATACACCATCATGAATTACCCAAGATTATGCCCCTCTCCCCCAATTAAGTACCCTGATCTCCCTCGAGGCAACCCCCAAGCGATTGGAATTCCCCAACTCTTGCCCTTCCACCCTTTTGAAATGAATCCTTACCATTCCAGAGGTTCCCCATCTCCATCAGTAGGAAGAATGTACGTGGGTTACACACATAAGGTACGCGCTTAACCCTTTTAAAACGCCCCTGCGCGCGCCGAGCCTATATTGCATAGTTTTCCAGCGCGCGCATGCCCCGAGACGCACCTAAGTCCCGTGGCTTTCTTGGGGTGGGTGTGTCGGGGGCGTGACGCAGTTGGCGCGTCATCGGGGGGGGGGGCGTGTCGGGGGCGTGACGCGGTCAGTGCGTTATCTGGGGCGGTGCCACGGGCATGGTTTCGGCCCGGGGGCGTTCCAGGGGCATGGCCGCAGCCTCCGGACCAGCCCCCGGACCGGAACATGGCATGCGGCAGCCAGCCCGGCGCGCGCAAAGTTACACCTGCTTCGAGCAGGCGTAACTTTTGCGACAAAGGTAGGGGGAGTTTAGATAGGACTGGGGGGGTGGGTTAGGGAGGGGAAGGTGGGGGGAGGCGGAGGGAACGAGCAGCGCGCGCAGGGTTCGGCATGCACAAGTTGCACAAATGTGCACCCCCTTGCGCTCGCCGACCCCGGATTTTATAAGATACGTGCAGCTACGCGCGTATCTTATAAAATCCGGTGTACTTTTGTTCGCGCGCGCTATGTTTTAAAATGTACCCCTTAGTTTTTGGGAACTTGCCAGGTTCTTATGGCCTGGATTGGCCACTTTTGGAGACAGGATGCTGGGCTTGATGGACCCTTGGTCTGACCCAGCATGGCAATTTCTTATGTTCTTAGTGGTAGTAAAGGGGTTGAACGTTCAGACAAAGAGCATGGAGGATGGGGAGTTGGCATTGTGTCGAGTATGAGACTCTATATGCTCCTATACCCAAAGTGGATGAAATGCAAATAGGCAGACTGGATGGGCCAGTTTAGTCATTTTCAGCAGACATTTACAGTGTTACTGTTTGTTAGTATGCTAAGGACCTGAAATGAATACACAATTTAAACTACATCTTTTCAAAAGTGATGATTAATGCATAGATATAAATCATTGTGGCACACTATTATAACATAACTGTCACTAGTATTTCTTAGAGGATAAATGGGACATAATTGTTTTATGTTTAACACTACATGAAATACTCCGCTGAACAATCCACAGCTTTCCACCCTATTTTCTTTTCTTTTACTTGATCAGATAAGAAGTCCTCCTCTGGCTTCTTCCCCCCTCCTCCAGAAGTGTTTTAGACCAAATGCAAACAATCGCCTTTTGTCAATTTCTGTCCCAGTGCTACAACGCACAGCTCTGAAGAAATCTACAGATCCAGGGGCCAGTTTGCAGAGTAATTTCCGCTGGTAAAACGAACATTTCACCTACAATGGTCTCCTCTTGAAAACTGTTCCCAGAGTGAGGAGAGCAATTCCGCCCCCCCCCCCCCCCCCAAAAAAAAATCAGAGTTGATTTGCTTTCTGTGAAAGAATGGCAGGATATGAGAAATACCTGTCAGCGATTTGCATCACTGCGATGTTTTGCACATCATGTCAGACACGTGGTGAGCTGCTGTCGGTGTCAATTCTTTTTCTCCCTGGCAGCTTCCAAACAACTTTTTTATCGTTATTGATAGGGAAGCGCATTCATTGGACATGAAATGACAAATGGTAATGAAATTTCGCATTTCGTTTTAAAAATGAAACCAAATAAAAGCAAAGTTTTGTGTATATATATATACATGTATGTATGTATGTATGTGTAAGTATATATATATATACATATATATATATATATATATATATATATATATATAAACCAAAAATTTGGCAATATCTACCTAACTAGTGCTTGATATAAGCCACAAAAAAACCTTCAAAAAGGGGAGAAGGAAAAAGCACCTGTATTCACTTATAGTATTTGATACCACAATGATTTAAAATGAAAATTCATATTTATTGAGAATCTTTTATAAAAATGTTTTGTTTGCATACAATACAAAATCCTCATACAAAAATGTAATACACGGAATATACAATTCCTAAACCCAAAAACCCCTGTTCATCTCTCGACTCTAACTAATTTCTAGCTGTCACTAACTGTGATCATCCTCTATACTTGAGCAAAGCCCACATCTACATCCTTTATGTCAACACAATACATTACCCTATATGTTTGAGCACAAAACAACAATTCATGTATAACACATTTCCATGAATATATAAATATAAAATTTACACTTCATGAATTGTTAATCCTTAGTATTACAATACAGTATTGAAAAAAGAGCTGTTATGCCTAACCATAACTTTTCATCTCTTAGTATAACATTATGTGGTTTTAATGGCATAACTCATCACTGGTTTGTCCCTATACATCTCTCACTGTGTCCAATGATGGCATATTCACTTCTTTTGCTTATCCCAACAAGGCCTCGTTTCGCCTATACAGCTTCTTCAGGGGAACTTTAATTTTTGAGCGAAACCATCAGCTACACACGGAACACTTCGATCTCATATAAAACTGTATCTGTGTTCCTCATCCCATCAGTTTCTAAATTTCCATTGAACCAACATTCATTCGACCTCAAATGCTCATCTCAATATCATTAAGAAGGGCTCCGATATTTTAAGGGGCACAAACGTCAAAGATGTTTGAAACAAAGTTGAATGCCTTGCTCCATGATGGCTCTCTTAAATATTTGTTCTGTACCGACCAAATGGCTTCAAACATTTGATTCCATATATATATGTATGTATGTGGAAGTGTATATATATATATTTTTTTTTATTTTATTTATTTGGTGCTTTTCTATACCGGCATTCATGATACAATCATATCATGTCGGTTTACATGGAACGGGGGTACAATAACCTTAGATATTAACAAAGCGAAGAGAAGCAGAAGTTACAATAAAACAGGGGTGCTGGAACTGGGGGAAGAGGAAGAACAAAGCATAAGTAACTCAACGGCAAGAAGAGCAATTATTTACATTGTGCTGAATGTACAGTAATGATTGCTATGTTGAATCAGTGAGTTTCTGGAAAGGCTTATTTAAATAACCAAGTCTTAAGCCTTTTTCTAAAAGTCATCAGGCAGGGTTCCTGTTTGAGTTCAGGGGAATAGCATTCCATATGGTTGGTCCCGCTGTAGAGAAAGCCCATTCTCTGGATGCTAGATGGTGTGTGGATTTGGTTGAGGGGGCTTGCAGGGATCCTCTATAGGCTTCTCTGATAGGTCTGGATGAGGTGTGTAGTCTGAGTGGTAATTGAAGGTTGAGAGGGGCTTGGTTGTGGATGGGTTTGTGGATGATGGTGAGTGACTTGTGTAGAATTCTGAAACGTATTGGTAGCCAGTGTAGATTTTTGAGAATGGGAGAGATGTGGTCTCTTCTGCAGGAGTTTGTCAGGATTCTGGCCGCCGTATTTTGAAGCATCTGAAGAGGTTTGATGGAGGAGGTGGGGAGACCTAGCAAAATGGAGTTGCAGTAGTCTATCTTGGAGAATATTATGGCTTGGAGGACAGTTTTGAAGTCTTGAAAGTGAAGAAGTGGTTTAATTCTTTTTAGTACCTGCAGTTTATAGAAGCAGTCCTTGGTTGTGTAGTTGATGAATGTTTTTAAATTCAGACGGTTGTCGATTAATACTTCCAGGTCTCTTGCTTGGGTGACAAAGGTATTGGTGAGTGACCTTTGAGCAGTATCACTGTCATCCGGGGAAATGAGGAAGAGTTCAGTCTTAGCTGAATTGAGTATCAGGTTTAGGTTAGAGAGGAAGAGGTTGATCTCTCGGAGACAATTTTCCCAGTGCTTGAGTGTTTTTGTAATGGATTCTGTAATGGGGATCAAGATTTGCAAGTCATCGGCATATAGGAAGTGTTTTAGTTTAAGGTTAGTTAGCAGCTGGCACAGGGGAAGGAGGTATATGTTGAAGAGAGTGAGGGACAGGGAGGAACCCTGAGGAACTCCTAGTGATGAATTGAAGCGAGGGGACTCTTTATTGTTGATTCTGAATTTATAGCCTCTGTTACTGAGGAAAGATTTGAACCAAGTAAAGGCAGTTCCTGTAATTCCAATGTCAGATAGTCGGTTGAGGAGGATGGAGTGCTTTACAGTGTTGAAAGCCGCCGAGAGATCAAGGAGAATTAGTAAAAAGGATTGTCCTTTGTCCAAACCCATGATGAGGTGATCAGTCAGAGAGATGAGTAGGGTTTCGGTGCTTAGTGCCTTACGGAACCCGTATTGGGTTGGGTGCAAAATTTTGTGATCTTTGAGATAATCTGAAAGTTGAGAGTTGACTAGTTTTTCTATAATCTTGGCTACAAAAGGTAGATTTGAGATAGGGTGGTAGTTATTGGGTTCCTTTGGATCCAAGTTCGGTTTTTTTTAGAAGGAGGTTTAAGAGAGGTGAGATTTAGGGCATCTGGGAAGATTCCTTGTGACAATGAGCAGTTTATGATATCAGCCAGAGGTTTGGAAATGGTGTCAGTTACTAGCAGGAGTAGTTTTGTTGGGATTTGGTCGTAGGGATGGGTAGAAGGTTTCATTTTCTTTAATAGAGTTTGAATCTCCAGGGCAGTAGTGGGTTCAAATGATTCAAGAGAGATTCCTTTATTTGGGAGATGGTAGGAGCTAGTAGAAGAGGTGGGGCAAGGGGGCAGGAGAGTTAAGAGGTTGGCGATTTTGCTTTGGAAGAAGAATTCCAGTTCGTTGGCTTTGGATTGTGCTTGGTCGTTAGGAATAGATGGTGTGCTAGTTTGTGTGTGTTTGGATACGTAGGAGAATAGTGCTTTAGTGTCGAAAACGAGGTCATGAATCCTTAGAGCTTAGAAATCCCTTTTTGACCGTAAGGTGGAGTTCCTGTAGAGGTGGAGGGCAGATTTGTAGAGGTGGAGTTCATGTAGAGGTGGAGTTCCTGTAGAGGTGGAGGGCAGATTTGTAGAGGTGGAGTTCCTGTAGAGGTGGAGGGCAGATATATAAAAATCAAAACCTACCCCTGAAAACCCCCCACCCCTACCCCTGGATTCTCTCACCCTTTAACTGACATTTTCTTTAGGGGCAGGAGCGATTCCCCAGCACTCCTGCCCTTCAGCTGTCACTACTGTAAACAGCTTCCTCTTTCTGCAATCTCTTCTACTTTCTGAATGCCAGCCTTTTTTTCTTTTCCTCTTTTTCAGCTACTTCTTCAAAAAATCACAGTGGCTTCTTTTTCTTCTTACCTTTATATAATTTCCAAACAAACAGGCCGATACAGAATGGTGCGCTCGGCTGAGCGCACCGTTTAACAGGCGATTGGCTGCGCAGTTCCCACCAGTGTCTATTACCTCTCATACTATAAGGGGTAATAGCACGTGGAAAACGCGCTGCCAACCCCCTCCCCCCCCAAAATGAATAGCGCTCATCACATGCAAATGCTTATTAGTTATTCACCCAGAATACAGAAAGTAAAATGTGCAGTCAAGCCGCACATTTTACTCAGAAATTAACGCCTGCCTAAGGGCAGGCGTTAACTTGAAAGCACCAAGAAAAGTGTACAGAAAAGCAGAAAAAACTGCTTTTCTGTACACCCTCCGACTTAATATCATAGTAATATTAACTTGGAGGCACCAAAAGTAAAAAAAAAAAAAAAAAAATCTGCCCACCGCTAGGTGGGTTAGAAAATGGACGCTCAATTTTACCAGAATCCTTTTTCCGAACCCATGGCTGTCAGCGGGTTCGAAAACTGACACCGGTAAAATTAAGCGTTGGTTGTCGGACCTGCTGACAGCCGCCATTTCCGCTAATGAGGCGCTAGGGATGCGCTATTGTCCCTAGCGCCTCCTTATTATCGCCCGGCCTAATTTAAATACAGAATTGCACGCCCAGGAGAGGTGTCTGGGCATGCGTCGGGAGAGCGGGTGCTCAACACGAAGCACCGGCTCTCCCACACATTTTGTTGAATTGGCTTGAAAAAGGGTTGTTGCCTTGACAATATCTCCTTTTAGTTTGCCCACTGCTCTTCTAATCCCCCTAACCTAGTCCATCCAGTTAATGACTCCTTGAGGTCTTTCTCCTATCTTAATGAAGTTAGCTTGCTTGAAGTCCAGGATTCTCAACTTTGAATGAATCATCACTGCCCCCACTCTGGTACTGAATTACACCATCTGGTGATCACTGGATCCCATTCGATCCCCTATTATGACAGCAGAAACGCTGTCCCCATTAGTTAGTACCTGGTCTAGTATCACCACCCCTCCCCCCCCCCCCCCCCCCCCAATGTTGGTTCCTTATAAATAACCCAATGGCAAACATTTTTCTAAGGCCTGGTTGAGGTGACTTGAGCCACAAATGACCAAAACATCTTTTTTTTAATGCTTTCATCTGTCTCATGTGAGGAGCTTTATGCACCCAGGGATCTGATTTACTGAGTTTATTTCCATAGTCATAGGAAGAAAAGACATAGTGAATCAGGCCCTTACATTTCAAATAAAGGAATACATTTGAGCCCATTTGAGAAAAAAATTGCTATAATTCTAGCAATTATAATGGATTTTAATGAAGAAATGGATATGGATCTCACATTTATTGTCATTACTGATGCCCAAGTGGTAAACCACATACTCTTTCTCTGATGTGGAAAATGAGGCCTGGGTTAACCTTGCTCTTGATGATAAATTTTACTTAGAGCCTTGATGTTTTGCTGCACAGATATATTTCCACTTTTTTGTAATGATTTCACACAATTAATTGCTAATTTTCTTTTAAGAATTTACAAAGTCAATACCACAGTTCCTTTATGAGAGAAGACGCCTTCTCCGCCCTACACTTACACTGGCTGGATATAATGGAATCCTCTCAAGACTAAATCAATGCCAATAGAGTTGGGGAAGCATGATTTGCTGATTAAAATCCCTGTGTTACCGAATTTGTCTCTAGCAAAATAAATAAGCGTTGCCATGGCACAGTCGAGAGTCAGCGCACACTGTGCATTTGATGGGGAAAATAAAAATTCACAGCATTTACTGTAGTATGTATATACGGGATGTGGGAAAGATAAATGGAGGGCCGTGATGAAAAACTGCATTATTCTTGCAGGGTTTTAACTGTCACCCATTTTTACAACATGGCATGCTTAATGCTTTCAAGGATTCGTTTTAGAAAATCAGAGAGGGGATAATAGTTTTTGCAGGAACTGCTGCAGATGAAATAGTATTTTGCACGCAGAAATGGCCTATTGCAAAATTGCTTTCCCAATCTGTGTGAAAACTGGTGCAAGTATGTCTTGTGCGTGTGTAATTTTATCTGGAAGGAAGGGAGAAATTCGATGGGGTGGAGTTGGGGAGAGGTTTTGGATTTCTGTGCATACTTTGTAAAATTCAGATGTAAATTATCGGGCAAATTTTGGCCTGGATTTATCAAAATGCACTAAATATCGCCTGCGATAGAAAAAAGGGCGTGTTTTATGGTAATAGGCAGTTTATCGCAATTTGCACTAATACCTATGGGGCAGATTTTAAATACTTGCGCGATCACGTACTTTTGTTTGCGCACCAGGCGCGAACAAAAGTACGCTGGATTTCATAAGATACGCGCGTAGCTGCGCGTATCTTATAAAATCCGGGGTCGGCGCGCACAAGGGGGTGCACTTTTGTGCAACCTGAGCGCGCCGAGCCCAGTGCGGCCTGCCTGTTCCCTCCGAGGCCGCTCCGATTTCGGAGCGGCCTCGGACAGAACTTTTCTTCGCCCTCCCCCCACCTTCCCCTCCCTTCCCCTACCTAACCCACCCCCCCGGCCCTATCTAAACCCCCCCCTACCTTTGTCGGCAAAGTTACGCCTGTCGGCCGGCAGCCCTGCTCCGTCCTCCAGTCCCGGGGGCTGGTCCGGAGGCCTCAACCACGCCCCCGGGCCCGCCCCCGAAACGCCGCGTCGTTTCGGGGGCGGGCCCGGACACGCCCCCTCCCTCCCCTTTTCGAAAGCCCCGGGATTTACGCGCATCCCGGGGCTTTACGCGCGCTGGCGGCCTATGCAAAATAGGCGCGCCGGCTCGCGAGGGCCCTGCGCACGTAAATCCGGAAGGATTTACGCGCACGGGCCTTTTAAAATCCGCCCCTATGTGAAGAGCTAAGTTACTGCAAATTGTGATAAAGTTTTTGCACTTTGAGATAAGTGCCAGAATGTACTTTTTCCCTACATGCAACCACTGGGGGGACCATGTTTACTGAGAGAGAAAGAGAGAGAGTGAGAAAGAGGGAGAGCAAGTGCCTAGCCACAATGCTTTCACCCTAGATAGGTATTTATATCTCTATGGGAGGCCTACCTAGTAACTCGAGGTGAGGTTTTCAAGCTAGGTTGAGAGAACATAACACAAATCTCATCTTTGAGTGAGTTTGTTCACTCCGAGGGTCATCAAATCTTCACAAGAGAGCACTGTTCTGTTCGTTCATCTCACTTTGAATGTCAAAGTGGCCCCTAACCCCGTACACTAATACCTAAACCTCACCTCGAGTTACTAGGTGGGCCTCCCATAGAGATATAAATACCTATCTAGGGTGAGAGTATCATGGCCTCTCTCTCTCTCTCTCTCTCCTCCAACAGCTAGGCTGGTGCTCCAGGAGCTAGTAAAAGCCTTAACACTACTGAAAAATGTGTAGCTAAAATCAGTCCCCACTGGACCACCAGGGAGTCTTGGGGGGGTTGTAGTTAATTTTAATTTTAGCTGGGACACTAATTTAACTCGCCGTAGTAACGTATTTACAGATCAACGACTTATGGAATTCTCCATACTTCCGCATGAAACGGAATTGACCCCCCACGAATACGCATCACGAATGCAACGAAAACTTTTTGGCTGCACATCCCTAGAGGGCAACTTGGAAACTGCAGAAGTGTAAACTCTGTGCATACTTTTTACATCAGAAGGAAGATTTTCCCTTTGAATTTAGGTTGGATAAAGAACGGGCACGCAGGCCTGCACTGATTATTTCCAGCAACAGGAACTCCCTACCCCACGTCCATGCTTCCTCTCTGTGCGTTTTGATACTGTTAGACATAAATCACAGCATCCTTCTCTCTCTCTCTCTCTCTCTCTCGTGGCTGACTCTGGGATTTCTGGTTCTGTCCTTTCAGGTTAAAATTGCATCTTCTTCTTCTTCATCACACCCCATAACCACAGGTGTCCCACAAGGTTTTGCTTTATCTGTCAACACCTACCTAGCGCCACTTGCCTGTCTCCTTTCAACTTTAGGTCTTACATATGAACTCTGTGCAGGTGACAGGCGGGATTTCTTTCCAATCAAATCCTCCTGGGCTTCGACAATAGATTATCTTACACTTTTGTTTTTTATGCATCAACATCTGGTTGTCTCATAATCGACTCTCGCTTATCTTAAAAAAAAAACAAAAACTGAAGTTCTAGTCACTGCTTAAAATTCAGTATACCAGGGTCATTCCCATATCAAAACCAAACACTACTTATTGCCAGTAACGTTCGCAACTTAGAAGTTACATAGAAATGTTCTTTCAGACTATGAATGTTGCGCCACATAAAACCTTTTCTTAATCAATCTGATTTCAGAACAGTTCTTCAGTCGTTTATTTTTTCAGCCCTGGATTATTGCAATTCTCTAGTCATAGCTCTTCTGCAAAACTCCATTTGTGCCCTCCAGATCACTCAAAATGCAGCAGCAGGTATATTGACCAGTTCCAGTATTCATGATCATATTATACCAGTTTTTTTTATTTTTAAATTGGCTCCTGGTGCATTATAGAATTCAATACAAATTAGCCTCAGTCATCCATAATCTAATTCACAATCTCACTTCTCCATGAACAAAGGCTATTCTTAAATTATATACTCCTAGCAGGACTCTGCACCCAAGTAGTTGTTACTTGATATTTCTTCTCCATGGGTAGCCTGGCTTGACACCTCCAGAGAACGTGCTTCTTCAATTGCTGGTCCATAACTTTGGAATTCATTACCTAATCAATTATGCAGCATTAGTGAATCAAAAACTTTTCATAGAGCACTAAGGTCACCCCTGTTTAATATTGCTTACAGTGATCTAATATCAACTAGTCCAAATACATAAGTTCTTGTCTCCTCCTCTTCTGAAAATGAGAAGCTTTTGTTTAAACTGTTTCCAGGCATTAGTAGTAAATTAGTTTATTTTTATTATTTTGCTTTATTTGCTCTGTTTGTTTGAGATGCAAGTAATTTTAAATAAATAAAATAAATACATGTAAACATACATGTACTGATTACTGGCACCATACACAGCCAAGACAGGCAATTTTCAAAGGACCCATTTCTGTTCTACCCACAGAAATGCCTTTTCATAATTACCCTCTTTGCACTTTGTGACATATTGACTATTTTTTTTTTTTTACTGAGGTTGAACTGTTGGTGGCTTTAGCATAAAGCAAACCATAGTACCAGAAGAGGTTGAGCAGGGAAGGATCAGCCTTCGCTGTGCAAATTTCATTCGAATAAGCCTCAGTCCTGAAACCAGGGGGAGAAAGCTCAAAAGTTAATTTATTGCCTTGTGCTCCAGAAGGCGAAGCAGAACACAAGCCGTGTTGCAAATTTGGCGCACAGATTGATTTAGTCACGCTCGAGATGTTCAGAAAGGCAACCGCGTTCTCCACCCTGCGTCTTACCACCTGGATGCGTGTCTTTCGGAAAGAGAAGCCGCTTGCCTGGTGCTATAACTCATTGCAGGAATGCACTGTAAATCATTCATGAAAAGGAATATTACCTCGGTGATCCGCAACACTGCCCAAGTCAATAAGACTCTAATGAATACAGTTACCGCTAGTCCTAGAAGCTAAATCACTCGTGCACCCAGATCCCAGCATTTAAAGAGAATGAGCTGGGTTGGGGCGCATTCTGAGTGGATATAGAGGGGTAATTTGCTCAATTTAAGGGGGCATTAAATTGTGAACTGTTTCCACGAAGTTTCCAAAAGAGACTTTCTAAGTTGTTCTGTTTGAACATCATCAAGTGCAAAATATGTGAATTTAAAGCCTCCGGGTACTTCGCAGCTGCTCTTTGTGCGGGCTGCAGAAGTGTTCCCCCCACCCGGTCTTGTCTTTTCCCAACTTCACATTCCAAAATTGTGTCCCGAGACTTGCAGCAATTTCTGGGATGGTGAGCGACATTCATGTTTCATTACTACAAATGCACTGCCGTCTCTGAAATGCTTATATAAAGGCTGGTATGGACCAGGAAGGTACATTAAACAGTAATCACAAACTTGTAGCTGGATAAGGCACAAACACATTTCTGCATTTTGGAGTGAATTTTCAAAGGGGTTTCCTGTATAAAAAGTAGAATACACGCATGTAAGTAGCATGTATGAGCGTACATGATATTTTCTAAGCCTAGAGAGTACGATGGTAACTTTTCAACAGCCACGCAGCTGCACATGAACGTGCGTATGCCGGCTCATGCTAATGGACGCGGCCATCACATGCACACATGGTATAAAATAGGCAGTGTGAGCGTACATTTGCGCGCAATTTTATATTGGCGCTCGCATATGTGCGCAAAACAGAACTCTACCACGTAAAGTGGGGGGGACGTGCGCACTGACGCAATTACCGCTTTCCCCAGTTCGTTCCCAGTTCACCCAGGCGACGGACAGGATTCTAGGGATCTGCAGAGGGATGCCATACGTTGCATTCGGGATTCAAATTCGTCGGGGGGGGGCAGATACGTTGCATTCGGCTGTATGGCGCTCCGATACGTTAATATGTCGATTTCTATTCGTTTCTCCACTAAAATTAAATTAACTACAACCCCCACCCTCCTGACCCCCCCAAGACTTACCTGCACTCACACCCTCGGTGCCGGTTTCAAAATGGCGCCGATAGCCTTTGACCTACTATGTCACAGGGGCTACCGGTGCCATTGGTCAGCCCCTGTCACATGGCCATTGGCGCCATTCTGTGCTCCTACCAAGTGACAGGGGTTGACCAATGGCACCGGTAGCCCCTGTGACTTAGTATGGGCAAAGACTATCGGCGCCATTTTGATTACTGGCAGCCAATGGGCCGAGTGCAGGAGGTCACTCTCGGACCCCTGCTAGACCATCAGGGACTTTTGGCAAGTCTTGGGGGACCCTCCTGACCCCCACAGGACTTGCCAAAAGTTCAGCACACATGCACAAGGCCACGAAAAATTCTGTGCACATGTGCACTCATTCAGCCTATTTTATACCATGCACAAATATACACACATATATTATAAAAGGGATGTGTCTTTGGACACGAGTCAGGAAACGTGTGTACCGTCATAATTTTGAAATCAGATTTGCCTTTTGTCTGCAGTTTTTGGGTTGGAGCTCTGGGTAAACTGGTGGGATTTCAGGCTAAATGGTATAGGTGATAGGGATGTGCAGAGCAAAATTTTATGTTCATATTTTTTATGTCCGAAAGGGGGTCCCACTTGCGGCCAATATGGACATAAAAAAAATCCAATGAGTTGGGTATATGTACATATGTGCAAAAAAAAAATTTAAACCCCCTCACCCTCCTTAATCCCCCCCCAGACTTACCACAACTCCCTGGTGATCGAGCGAGGAGTGAGGACGTCATTTCTGCAATCCTTGGCGAGAAGCATGTGACGTCGGTGGCACGTCGAGTGACGCGGCGTCACGTGATTCCCGGCTCGTTCGCGCCGGACGGCTCGTTCGGCCCAAAAAGAACTTTTGGCCAGCTTGGGGGGGGCCTCCTGACCCCCCCAAGCTGGCCAAAAGTTCTTACGCGGCGCCACGTGATTCCCGGCGAGTTCGCGCCGGACGGCTCGTTCGGCCCAAAAAGAACTTTTGGCCAGCTTGAGGGGGTCAGGAGGCCCCCCCAAGCTGGCCAAAAGTTCTTTTTGGGCCGAACGAGCCGTCCGGCGCGAACTTGCCGGGAATCACGTGACGTCGGCGTCACTCGACGTGCCGCCGACGTCACATGCTTCTCGCCAAGGATTGCAGAAATGGCGTCCTCACTCCTCGCTCCATCACCAGGGAGTGGTGGTAAGTCGGGGGGGGGGGATTAGGAGGGTGAGGGGGTTTATATTTTATTTTGGCTCAACAATCGCGATTTCCCACATATCGAACATATCTATGTTCGATATGTGGGAAATCCGATCGTTTATGTCGAATCAATTTTTTAAGTAAAAAAAAAATATGAGTTGCGTTTTACTAATGCGGTCAATCCGAATGCACACCCCTAATAGGTGATAGTATAGGTGAGAAGGACTGAGTGAACTTGGTGAAGGTATAGGCAAACTGGTGAGTCCAAGTAAACACACGTGTATTTTCAGAACAGTATACATGCATCTATATAAATAAAAATGTTAAATAGTTTGGACAAAATCGCTAATCTCAGAAACAACTGAACCGATTGCTTTCAAATTTGGACACAACCTTCATTTCGCATACAGGAAGGTTCTTCTGTATTTACATTACAGATATGTCACACCTGTGACAGGTAAAATAGGTTTAAAGATTTTTCCAGAAAATAGCGACATCTGCTGGACGTAAGCGCCATCTGTTACACCTTACACTAACACACGCTACACTAATCATTTCTCCAGTCCAGGTCCACGTTTCACTTCCATTTTAACACATTCGCGCACTTTTTTCGCCGGAAGATAACTATTTCCTTTACAGATAAAATACACCCACCACCCTCCTCACACCCCCCACACACATGCCAAATTTATTTACTTCCCACAGCCTCCCAACACACACAAAACCACCCTCCTCACACCCCCCACACACATGCCAAATTGATTTACTTCCCACAGCCTCCCAACACACACAAAACCACCCTCCTCACACCCCCCATACACATGCCAAATTTATTTACTTCCCAGGCCCTCACAACACACACAAAACCTGACAGAAGTCCAGGAGGCTCCAGCGGGGGGCCAGGACCGGTCCGGGACACATCTGCACTACGGCCGTCGGCTGACAGCAATCAACATGGCGCCGATGGCCCTTTCCCTTACTATGCCACTCGGGGACACCAATGGCGGCAGTAGCCCATGTGACATAGTAAGGGCGAGGGCCCCTTGGCGCCATTTTCAGGACTGGCAGCCGGCGGCCCTTTGCCCTTACTATGTCAGAGGACCTACCGCTGCCATTGCTCCACCCCACTGACATAGTAAGGGCAAAGGGCCGTCGGAACCCGTTTCAGTGCTCGCAGCCGACGGACCAACGCCAATACATCGCTCCCGGACCGCTCCTGAACGCCCGCTCCACCGACTGACATCTTTATCAGGTCTCGGGGGGGGTCTGGAGGGTGGGGGGTGGTAATGAATTTATTGCGAACATCTTGGGGAGGGGTCACGAGGGGAGGCAGGTTTCATTCATTCAGCAACTCTGGGAGGGGCAGGGGGGTGGGCTACTGTTTTTCGCAGGGCTGGGGGAGGGGGGCAGGAGAGTGTGGGGTGGTTAGTTTAAGAGAACTTTTCTCATAGGGTTGTTTTTTGGGGGAAGGGGGAGGTTCACACACAAATACATACACTAAACTTGCACGATCTCGGGAACGCACCAAAATAGCCCTCCCCAGACCACAAAACAAATTTGGGAGTGCAAATTTGGTTAGGCACTCCCCTATTTGGCTACATAAAGCGCACAGACGCCCAGGGACAGACCACATGTAGCACCAACAATTTTAATTTCCCAGGTCTTGCGGGGGCAGGAGGGTGGGGGGTTATTATTTGATTTAAAGGGTCGGGATTGGGGTTTTTTGGGGGGTTGGGGGGTTCCCACAGAAATAGAAAGCCAAAAGTTTTCTGATCTGAAGGGTAGGCAGTAGGCGGGGGAGGTGACAGTGAGGGGAGGGAGAATGGGGGGGAGGTGAGTGTCAGGGGAGGGAGAATGAGGGGAGAGGTGAGTGTGAGGGGAGAGAGTTGGAGTGGGGACAGGGGAGGGAAGGGGGGGTGAGTGACCAAGGGGGAGGAGGATGAGTGACTGAGGTAAATGAGCAAGGGGCAGGGGGAGGGAGGGTAAAGAACCTGACTCTGCCCCTGCAACGCGTGGCCGGGTACCGCTAGTACTTTATAAAATAACTGCCTCCACATTTAAATCATGATTATTAGGTTTATGTAGTCAATATTTTTATGTGCCTAAAATATGTGTATAGATTTATAATACAGATAAATAAGCATTTTCTGGAATTGGAAATATATGCATTTACTAGTACAGCCATGCCTATTTTCGAGGCAGAAATATGCAGTTTTATAAATTGTGCGGGACCCACCACACAGTTTATAAAATACTTACATAAATTTCAGCATGTACACTTAACTGCATGCAAATTGTGTGCCGAAAAGACAGTTTTGATAGCTGGGCTCCCTATGTTTATGGCTAAATGTTTTTAAAAGAAAAAAATGCTTTCCTTGCTCACCGTGACAATGCTCCACATAAAAAGACACAAGGGCTACAGCCTAAAATAGAAACCAGCAACATATCAATTGTTTGTAAGATGAACTTGCGAGTAAGGTTTCAGCAAGCCGGCAAACCATCTGGCTGTCAAAAAGACACTAGATGCAGCAAAGAAATTAAAAAATTGGGACTATTTGGGTTAATGATTGAGAAGACCAGCGTTGGCCTTTCAGAGGCAGATGGTTTACCGGCTTTGCTGAAATCCCACTAGTAAGTTCATCACAATTGATATATTTATGGTTTCTATTTTAGGCTTTAAGCCTTGGCTCTTTTTCTATGGATATATGTTTTCAAAATCAGATTCTGTAGTTTACAGATTGAAAAAAAAAAACCCAAACCAAATATCCATGGAGTCCAGGCTCATCTAACTGAACATAACGCCTTGTCAAATCAGATCCACAATAAATTGCTAAATCTAATAATGTCCCTATGTATTCCTGTGATTAGCTAATTTTAGAAACAGGAACATAGGATATGGTGGCAGGTAATGAGCAAAAGGCCCATCTAGTCTGTCTAGATTCTTCCTGGCACGGTGCCTCAAGCCACATTGAATAGATCTTTCCCTGCACCATCCTTTTCATGGAGATATCTTTTCTGACGTGACTCCCGAGTCAGTCCGATGGACCTTTGTGCTAAAACTTCTCCACTGAAAAAGGTTTGCTTCTTTTCCACTTTTTATCCCCTTGGTTGTTCTTCCCCCATGTACATAATACCAAGCAAGGAAGAGGATAAAAGGGATCGGAGGAGGGCAGGAGTGATTTTATGCACCTACTTTAGCTGAGATACGGGCGAATTTTCAAAGCCCGGCGCACACAAATACCGGGGGATACCCACGTAGCTGGGCCCTGCGCGCGCCGAGCGCATTTTAGAAACGGCCCAGTCACGCGCGTATCTCCCGCTACGCACAGAAGGGCCGGGACAGCGGCCATTAGGGAAGCGCGCGCCAGCAGTGGCCCAGAACGTGGAAGTTACTTCTGATTATGAGGGCAATTTCAAAAGTGATTTACCCGAGTAAATAGCCTGTCTGGAAATAGTCCACCCTGTATGTGAGCAAAAATACGTTTGGGGATCAACAGCATGCCTACTCTCATCTACAGAAAAAGTAGGCAGGCTCAGAGGTAGAGTTAAGCTGAGAGAGGCAACAAAGCACGTACTTTTACATTTCCAGAACTTTGCACGTTGTTTTACAGAGAAAGAAGTATCCACAGAGATGCAAAGCTCAGTGGATACTTTTTTCCCCAGGGCAATTTTCAGAGGGAAAGTATGTGCATATTTTCCTTTGGAGAATTACTGCAAAATCCACGGGAAAAAGTACCCGCAGTCTTTGCCTGGATGGTTTTGAAAATTGCCGCCTTTGGGATTATATTTCACAGATGTATATGGGGGTTGTGAGTGTAAAGTTGGCCTATATGTGGGTATAAGTAGCCTCTGTGCATGGTAAACACATTTTCAGAAGGACAGGAGTGCGCGTGCATTGTTGCTGCACTGCGGAAAGATATACACCTATAAAGATGGCATTTCGAGGGCATTCTGGGATGGGGTTTTGAAGTCCATACACTTTAAGAATGGCGTATGTGTCTACGTGGCCCAATATGCGCATCAAGTTGAGGAGATTAAATCAGACTTTTTATTTGTCTGCAATTTTGTGGTTTGGAATAAGAAATGGAGGGTGCGGGTGAGCTGGTGGAGATCTCAACAAACTGGTGCTTGGAAGTAGCCGCACAATTTTTATCATAAGCGAGATATGCGCATACATCAGTCAACTTTACAAAATACCTACCTCTGTACATAAACTAGGGATTATTACATGCACATGTAATAATTATTTAATTCATAAAAATATGTGCTTGCTTTTATAAAATAAGGAGTGAATTTTCAAAGGAATTTCGCATATAAAATTAGCATTCACACGTGTAAATATCTTGTATATGCATATATAGGGGCAGATATGTTCGCACAACCCGGCGTGAACAAATCTACGCCTGATTTTATAACTTGTGCGCGTAGCCGCACGCATGTTATAAAATCCAGGGTCAGCGCACGCAAGGGGGTGCACAATTGTTCAACTTGCACGTGCGCCGAGCCGCACAGCCTGCCTCCGTTCCCTCCGAGGCCGCTCCAAAATCGGAGCGGCCTCGGAGGGAACTTTCCTTCCGTGCCCCCGCACCTCCCCCTCCCTTCCCCTACCTAACCCGCCCCCCAGCCCTACCTAGAACCCCCCCTTACCTTTGTTGAAGAAGTTATGCCTGCCTCCTGGCAGGCGTAACTTACACGCACCAGCCAGAGTGGGAGTTCTGAGTGAACTGGGGGGAGTTCGGGGTGAACTGGAGGAAGTATCGGTAAATTGGTGATTTCAATTACACATGCATATTTTAAAACATACTAACTTCCATGTGTAAGACTTGAGGATTTGTAAGCACTACAATAATATGAGCAAGTTATATTTTTTTAGCGTGTAAAATATATGCACATATGTTTATAAAATAGGTAGACAAAGTACTTTCAATGCATTGCAGATATTCACATGTAATCAAACATAGCGCATGTGTTGGAGGATAGTCAGATGCATAGTTTATAATCTGCTCGTATCTGATATACACAGGTTATAAAATACACATATATATGAGGTGAAATGGAGTTTTTTGAAATGTATCCTCCCGGTGTTTTCACTGTGCAGATCCTTGCATTAATAAAATGTGCGTGTTCAGAAAAATATGTGCATACTTTTAGGGCGGTGATATGAGGTATTTTATAAATGTGAGGCTCCCGCTGCATGGTTTACTAAATGCAGGCCTAACGTTAGGTGGCCCTACTGATATGCACACTGCAGAAAATGTTCACAAAGTGCTAATTAATGTTAAGATTTCTTAAAGAGAGAGAATACCGCACTGTCTGATTAAACTGAAGGGACAGGAACTGGAACCAACCCTGCAATTTTTTTGTTACATACCTCGCCGGGTGCAATATTTGTAGCAGAAATGCGGGGAATGTGGCAGTACTTGCTTGCCTTAATTCGAAGCATTGTTTGCCAGTTGATACATGGAAAAAGCGCGCCCATTCTTCATTCGTTAACTAGGTTCTCGGGAGAAGCGGCTCGACTTTTGATTGTAAATAATGTTGACGTTGAAAAATATGCCAGCCCCCCTCGCGCTTTTAATCTCATCCCTCCAGACTTGTTTTCTTCATGGAGATTTGCTTTAATGAGGATATTAGATTGCCTGGTATAAATAAGAATGTTGTCCCCTGCTGAATTAAAAATATATTTATAAATAAGATATGAAGGTATATCTTTTAAATTATATACAAATAAGACATAATTAATATCTTTTGGCATCAGAATGTATCATTTTTCAAGTTGAATGGGCATGAATCCAAGAGCCCAATCAAAAGTGAGCAAAACAAACACGAGCAATTGGCCGAGTTCTTGCACTTACATTAGTCATCTGTATATTTAGTTTTTGGCTTATGCAAAATATCTAAATTCAAACTAACACGTATAATAGAATTGAGAATTTTATAAGGAAAAGTACATTTTTTGCATGATTTGGTGAGTGGTGCATTCTTAGATACCTTCTATTTCCTCTCTACGGTTGCCTGAATACCCTCCTGAACTGATTTAATTGGGGAAGGGGGTTTATATAGAAAATAAGTTTTTATTTAAAAGTTACTGCCTTCTTTTGGATTTACTGTATGTAGCTCTTCTTCAAGCAATTTTAAGTCCTCCCAAGTTGAATTGCCTTTTTACAAGTGTTTTGTTGTTGACTGCTGCTCCGTAAAAAGAATTGGTGATTTTAAATCAAAAAGCAACTGTTACACAGGAATGCACTTCAGTGCAGACCAGAAAGTGCCTTAGCGGGGGAAAAAACATGGTAGATAATGGCAGATAACAACCAATTGGCCCATCTAGGCATTCAGATCTATACTGCTGAGAATTTACTATATATCCCAGCTGCCAGTAGTAGAAGATTGACCATCTTTTGGATATCGCTCCTTATCCAAGTCAGATTTTACTGTCTTCTTCTTTGATTCTCTTCCATCCTGGATAGATGAATACATAAGTTTCCAAGCTTACTCCATGTTGGAACAAAAAGTGACTTAGCTGGCCTTGAAGTAGGGTCTGCAAAGTTCAGGACCAGCATGCTGAGCACAGAGTGGCTTGAAGTAGACCAGGCAGCTATTAGCCTGTTGTATGGCCCTGACTTTGATGATCTGTATTGGTCCTCAGTGGATTAAGAAGGGAGGCTGGGATGCCAGGAAGGTGCTCTCAGCATTTGGAAGGCTGTAAGGCCAAGAAATAGTGTGGGATCCAGATAGAAGACCTGTGAGGTCTTAAACCAGGGATGGACAAACTTTTTTTTATGCAGGGCCACATTTGTTTGTTTAAGGCTCAACCTGTTGTATATAGATGTGATATGATGCAAAGGTACAGAAGTCTTGTTTAACCATATGAGTGGAGGTCATGTCTAAACTATGTGTTGTTTATCCAAGGAAGAAGAATTACTGTACATATTTATTTATTTTATATATTTACAGTTATTTATAGGCCACTCATAAAGATAATTTTCTGCTGAGATAACATAAAACAAAATTACAAGCAATAAAGCACATACTTAGATAATAAAACAAAACATTAAAACAAATATATTGATCTTAACTGGATTGAAGCTTTGCCCCAACCTTGTTTATGGGTGACCCCCCAGCACAGATGTGTGGGTACCGCGAATAAACGGGCACCCAATGCATCCGTGCAGGCAGCTGCCCCCACTGCCCCGGGCTTACCAGTCGGGTGTGGAGGGCGTTCCTTTCCCCTTCCCTGTGAGGACAATGATGGCACTTGCATTGTGCAGCTGGCCTTTGCCATGCGAGTTATTCCTATGGGCAGGATTTTCCTGCTTAATCCAGTTCATGGTGGGTCTGCTTCATGACCACCACTGCTTGCAGATAAGCAGGCCAATTAGGAAAGACCTAGCTTTATGGTCTAAATTCCTTAACGGTATTTCAGTGTGGTTTTCTAGGCGATGACTTTCAGCTATACTCTGATGTATCAGGAGGCATTGGTTTTGGTGTCTACTTCAAAGGAGCCTGGTGCAAAGCATGTTGGCCAGACTACTGGACAATGGACAGCCTAACCAGGAACATCACATCTCTTGAGCTGTTTCCATTGTAGTCGCCATACTCATCTGGGGTGAGGCACTTAGTTGTCAATGGGTGGTGTTATGGTGTGACAATGCAATGGTAGTCCAAGCAATAAACAAGCAGACTTCCAAGTACCTCCTGGTGTCAGAGTTGCTGAGGGAGTTCAAATTATGCTGCCTGTGTATGAACATTGTGGTGCAAGCACAGGCTGTTCCTGGAATATGCAATGAGATAGTGGATTCTCTCTCTCGTTACAAGTGTTCCCTAAAGTCCCAGAACAGCTATGGTCCTTCGGAACTGGACAGCGAGCGAGATGCAGTGAAGCTCACTTGCTCTATCTACATGGAATGCTTACATTTGCAACAACAACAAAGAGAAGGCATTCCTCATTAAGAACAGCTGGTCAGGTTACCGGGTTCCAGAGGATCTCTTGATTAGCTACATAGCACACACCAAATAGCAGGGATTGTCCAGGAACATGGTTTGTTCACATCTTGCCACTCTAGCATTCTTCTCAAAGCTGGAAATGAGCTGCGTAGAATGGTATTTTGCTGTCAAAAGGGTGATGCTGGGCTAGGCCAGGGAGTCCTTACCTCGGCATGATACGCGGAGACTGCTGACCCATGACCTCCTACTACTGCTTTGCATGTCTTGCCTGTGGTAGCAGTGGAGTTCGAGACTACGCTCTTCCGGGTTGCCTTCATGCTTGCATTCTTTGGAGCTTTGTACGTTAGCGAGTTTACAGTGCCATCACGGAATGCATCACAGCTTCAGGGCTTACTGCGGGAGGATGTCAGCGTCTCGAACCGCATGCTATACTTAAGATTGAGATAGTCCAAGACTGATCAAGGGGCTTGTGGTCAAGTCATCACTTTGACAGCAGTTAAAGTTTTAGCAACATGTCCAGTTGCGGCCATGACTCTATACTTAACCTTATGCCCAAAAGGGAGTGGCTTGTTCTTACTTCACCGGGATAAATCTCCAATAAACAGATACCACTTTTCTGCAGGCTTTGAGAAAACTTTGGCGAAAGCAGGGCTTCAGAGTGAATGTTTCGGCACTCACTCATTCTGCATCGGAGCCGCATGTAGTGCTGCCACTGCTAGACTCCCACAGGCTGTCATACAGAAGATGGGTCAATGGAAGTCCGGAGATTTTGCATCATACATTAGGCATGACGATGGTTCCACTGTGCTTGCACTGGGTCGGGTGTGTACCAAGAATTAAGTTTTTCCTTCACTTGCAGTTGCTGTCCGTTGTCATTCTGCATGGATTGTTGGCCACTCAAACATCATGCATGTATGTAAAAGGGCCATGAGTGGGGAATTTGGACGTGACCTTGGTTTGTCAGGAAAAGGTTGGACCAACAAGTGGCTGGGTCAAGGAGAAATGCGTTGGCACAAACTTTGGCCCATGCCGCAGTTGGAAGGAGCAGGCCTGTCATCACCAGACCTCATTATCATACACCTTGGTGGCAATGATTTGGGGAACAGCACTGGCCTCGCTCTGTTGAACAGGATCAGGGATGACTTGAGCTGCCTCGCCTCATCATGACCGTTATCAAAAATCTGCTGGTCCAAAATCATACTTCGGTGAAAAATGTTGGGCTTTGGAAGGTGGGGAAGATATCGTGCCAAGTTCAACTAGCATGTAACCAAGGCCATTCAATGCTTGGGTGGTTATCATTTGAGGCATCAGTGGGTGGATGTGCATTGTGTAGAATTGTATGCTCTGGAGAGAGTACATTTGTCAAACATGGGAAGATCTGTTTCTGCAGCCTATTCAGAGATTGTTCATGGATTTGATGCATCAGCCATACCCATTTTGTATGAAGGGGCCCATACTGCATGGGCAGAAGAGGATTTCCTGGCCTGCACATGATGGGATCCCTGTGGCAGCTGTGATCGAGTCCAGGAAAGGCTATTGTAACATGGGAGGCATTAGAAGGAAGCAGGGAGATGCCGGTAAGGAATATCAGGCCTGGGGATTGGGCCTTGATGGATCAACGTTTGAAAGGGGCTGCAGTGGGGCCTCTGCATGCCCGGGACCCCTCCAGTGAAGGCAATGCCTGGCCAGGGGCTTGCAGGGAGCGAGACCCCCTCAATTCTGCTTGGGCGGAAAGAATTGGAGATATCAGCACCTGCCCAGTGGTTGAGAATAGTCAGTGGTGGCAGGACTCAGCGCCTAAATTAGACTCCTCTGTTAGGGTGCTCTAATAAACAGCTGTGGCCATTTCATCCCAAGCTATGTGTCAAGTTTTCGTTGTGTGTGTAATGTTGCGGTGTCTAGTAGGGATGGGCAGGGGCGGGGGTCAAACCATGGATATCCAGGCTTCCTGGTTAATAGTCTTGATTTAAGTCACACCTTTCTTTATGCCTGCATAGTCAGAAAATGTCTGTGTAATCCCTGCTAGTGGTACATAAAATAAACCCATGTGCTGGAGAGGTTCTGCTCTTTCTTGGTAATACTCTATGGATTCTATAGAAAAAATGGACCAGTTGATTGTATCGTGGACCAGGACTTCCAGAAATTTCTTCCAGTGATCTTTCTTGCTGGATAGAAAAACCCTTTCCCCTTTGTGGGGTTAATTAACTCCACCTTACTGAATATAGCTGCCTCTACAAACTCTGCCAAAACTCACTGGCATCTTTTCACTTCAGCCAAAGCCAAACCCTGGGAAAACAATTCAGTCCACAACTCGGTATTGGTGATTCCATTAATGCCAAATTTAATAAGTGCAGAAAGAGAGGTAATCCAAAAACTTTCACAGGCTTACAAAGTAGAGAGCTCATAAACTGCAACAAAACCTTCTTAGAATTCCTCTCTGACACAATCCAATACAGTTTATCTGAGAAAATCAGTAACTTACTTCATTCTGAGGCTGAGATAAATGAGACTTCCAAGGTGGGCTGCTTTCTTTGGTGGTGTTCCCATATTTCCTCCTAGGAGCTCCTCCAAAAGAAGCCAGACTGTAAACCTAGAAGTAGAGTAAAAACTATTCTTTCCATAGAAAAATCTGCACCCCACCCCCACCGGGTTTCTGTACCAGTGATCCCAAAAACACCGCAACCCGGCTCTAAATCCTGGCTATAACTTGTTTAGGAAGAACAGAGAGTACAGAAAAGGTGGAGGAGTAGCTCTTTATCGGGCCGATACAGTACAGTGCACTCCCGTGGCGCTCACTGTTAGCTCGGGTTTGGCTGCACATTTTCGATGCGCTAGCTTTACCCCTTATACAGTAAGGGGTAATAGCGTGTCGAAAACACGTGGCCAACCCCCCCCCCCCCCCCCCCCCCCCCCCCCGAAACTAATAGCGCCTGCAACATGCAAATGCATGTTGCAGGCGCTATTAGTTATTCCCGCGCGATCCAGAAAGCAAAATGTGCAGCGAAGCCGCACATTTTACTTAAAAAAATTAATGTGTGCCGGCGCCGGGGAAGTGTACAGAAAAGCAGAAAAAAATGCTTTTCTGTACACCCTCCAACTTAATATCATAGCGATATAAAGTTGAAGGCCCCAAAAATAAAAAAAAATTAAAAATTAAAAAAAAAAAAAAAAGGAAAAATCGGCCCACGGCCCACGGGTTGGAAGACAGATGCTCAATTATGCCCGCGTCTGTTTTCTGAACCTGTGGCTGTCAGCGGGTTTGAAAACCGATGCCGGCAAAATTGAGCATCGGCTGTCAAACACGCTGACAGCCACCGCTCCTGTCAAAAAGGAGGCACTAGGGACGCGCTAGTGTCCCTAGTTCCTATTTTTACCGCAGGCCCTAATTTGCATAGGCCACCCTCCTGAATCGCACGCCCAGGAGAGTAGAGTGGGCGCTCGCCAGCTCTCCCGCTCGTTTTTCTGTATCGGCCTGTATATCAGAAACAATATCAAGCAACTGAAATGCAAGAGATGTGGGGTAGGCAAGAAGCATTATGGGCTGTCCTAAAAATAGAAGATGGCACTTCCATTTACATTGATGTGGTCTACAGGTCTCCAACTCATAAAGAAGAATTGGACAGAGATCTGGTTGAAGATATCCAAAAGGTGGGAAAGAAGGAAGAAGTGTTGCTAGTTGGAGATGTTAATCTGCTGGATGTGGATTGGAATATCCTTTCTGTGGAATGTACAAGAAGTAGAAAGATAGTGGATGCTTTTCAAGGGGCTATGCTCAAATGGTAATGGAACCCATGAGGTTCCATTACCATTTGACCTGGTGCTCACAAATGGGGATAATGCTCAATTGTCTGAGTAGGTGCCCACCTGAGCACCAGTGATCATCAGACGATATGGTTTGATATCACAAACAGGAATGCCCTTCCATAGGAGGTGATGAAGTAGAAAACAAAGGATTCAAAGGAATATTAGATAAACACTGTGGATCTCTACAGGCTAGAGGACAGAAATGAGATAAGCGTTCAGAGGAGTAACTTGCTGGTACTGCGGTTACTACCCTTAGAAGAAGACATGGAGATTACTACCCTTAACCAATATGCTTTGAAGCTTTTAATGCAACTGCAACATTGCTTCCCTCTTAGATGGCAGGGGGACAAGAGGAATTGGATTCAGATAGCAACAAAGAACCCTAACTTCCATGGTCTGAGATACTGATATGCAAACATAAGGGGAAAAGCACAGGACTGCTACTATGGCCAAGTCCTAAAGGAAACAAAGAAAGCATATATGGGGGTAACTTGCTGGTGCAGTTGTTACCACCCTTAACCAATAAGTCTTCATACTTTGATGCAACGCCAACATTGCTCTCTGCTTTAATGAAAGGGGAAAAGGGGTATTTGATTCAGACAGCAGCTAACAAGGACCCTGACTTTTATGGTCTGGCGAACTGATAAGCATGGGGGTAACCTACATAGGATTACTACTCTTAACCAATAAACCTTGATGCTTTTGATGCAACTGCAACATCACTCTCTGCTTCGAAGGAGTGGGGTTGGGGGGGTAGAAGGAAGAGGAATTTGGATTCAGAGACAGCCAACACAAGCCATGACTTTTTTACAGTCCAGGATTACTGATGCACAGACATTAAGGAAAAAGCACAGGACTGCTTCTACGGCCAAGTCCATAAGCAAAGCACGTCAAGCAGCACTGACTGATACATGGGGGTAACCTGCACAACGCGTCATATACTACCATGGAAAACTTGCTGGGCAAACTGGATGGACTATTGGTCCTTTTCTGCCATCATTGCTGTGTTTCTATGTAAAAAGGACAAGAGTTTCCTGGATACAAATCTTATCCATTATACCAGGAAATGACAACCATTTTGCATCATCTACCACTGAAAACAATGCAGCCCATTACCTCCTCTGACTGGAGCTTAAGTATAGATTATATATAGGTTAAAGGGTGAAAATATTCATGGCCTTATGGACCAGAACTGGGATGTGTGCCACATATGTTAATGCCCTACCTATAAATGAATCAACATTGAGACACCATTCCTAGAGCATTGTATTACTACAAGAGCTTCCAAAACCCAACAGATTCCGTCACTGTGACATACCGCCAACAACTAAACAGCTATTGAAACTATGTTGCCTGAATATCTGGCTGTCTAGGTCCCATGATCTTGCTGGATGGTAACTGACCACCACCATCTTGCTGGCATCAATTTAGAAGCCAGGAGGTGGGCCCCAATGTGATGGACACTGGACTGGATTAGAAACTATTTGAGAAAGAGAGACCACCAAGCGAGGTACTCTATGGAATTCACTTTGAAGAAAAAAGATTCTTAGCAGAATGCCTCAGGGATTGGTCCCAATATTCTGTTCAATATCTTTGTGAGTGATATGGTGACGGGGTAGAGAGGGAAAAGTTTGCCTTTCTGCAGATGATACTAAGATCTGCAGCAGAATGGACACTCCTGCCTGGCAATTAAGGTTCAATGCAAAAAAAGTACAGAGTCATGAACAAAATAACAGATACAGGAAAGGCAATGTTCATAATGTACACAACTGGGGGGTGGAGTGAGAAACTTATGTACTAACCAGGAGAAAGACCTGGAGTGATAGTGTATGATAATCTAAAGATAGTGAAACAGTGTGATAAGGCAGTGGCCGAAACTAGAAGGACGTTAAAGTGTGTAACCCTACCTAGCATCACTAAATGTTTCTAGAAGGTTTCTGGAGGGTTCCTTCTCTTCGGGTTAAAGAGAGTTTACCCAAAATTCAGTGAGCTCTGTGCAAGATGCAGATTTCCTTAGTAAGGAGGGGGGGATGCAAGGGGTATGAGGTAATGCTTGCTGCAGAGAGAGATGCAGGAAGGAGATAAGGGAGTAAGCAGAGGAGGTAATTTCCGCCAAAGGAAATGGAAAGGGAGGTGAGAGGTTATATAAGATGCTCCCTGGCATCTGTTAAGAGAGATTCTTGGGGGTCTGAGGAAGAGGACTCCTGAGGCATAAGAAGTTTTTCAAGTGAAAGGACTGGAAAAAGATTCCTACGAGCCAAGCAGAGGAAGGAAACCCTGAGATCAAAGAGTGTAAATCTCTGCTAGGAAAGCTCCAGGAAAAGATTTTCTTTGAAACGTACTGCCCCGAAGGCCTTGGGGCTGAATGTTGAATATTGGATTTACTATCTTCAAAGAAGCTGATTTGAAAGTGAAGATTTCTGAGTGTATTTATTTTTGGACTGTATTAAGTTGTCTACTTGAAGATTTCTTTGTCAAGAAGATTTCTGTCTGTTTTGGGTTTAGAAAAAACTTCTAATTTGGAACCAACCTCAGGTGTTGACCTTGGACTTTGTTGCAAGGCAAGTCTTCCCTTGGGCCTCCCAGAGACAGTCTGGTCCCCAATTGATGATCCCTGGTGGACTTTTGCTGGCTTCCAGGGCTGCCGCAGAGGCCCTCACATCCCTCTGTGGCTCTGAGGCGATCCCCAAGGAAATGGGGGTTACAAGTGCATAGGAGAGGTATAACTATGCCTCTGTATAGGTCATTGTTTTTTCTCTTTTTTTTCTATACCACCTATTGTGAATTTAGGAGGTTTACAAATTTTACATATATAAAATTTAAAAATACAATAACAATGCAAAATAATATAAAACATACAATAGGAATAAGTGACTTGACCTTCCCCTCTAAGTCCCCTTGCTGCTTAACTCTTCAGCCCAGACTCTTTACCTTTAGATATCATTATAAGCCTCCTTAAAAAGCCAGGTTTTTAGTGTTTCCCTAAATAGCTTATGCTGTCTTATTAGCTGTAACTCCTCTGGCATTGAATTCCAAAGTACTGGTCCTGCTACTGTAATCGCTCATTCACGCACCATATTCAGGCTAGCTTCCTTCACTGAGGCGGTCACTAAAAGACCTTTATTCACAGACCGTAATTCCCTTTATGGCACATAACATTGTAATCTGGATCTCAACCATCCATTTTCCAGTTTATAGAGTACCTTATGTATTATTACTAACACTTTAAAATGGATTCTAAAAGATACTGGCAACCAATGAAGGTCCTTAAGTACAGGCATGATATGTTCATAGCTCCCCACTCCATAGAAGAGTACTCTGGCCGCGGAACTTTTGTAACAACTGTACTGATTTAATCATGTTTTTGGGTAACCCTAGAAGAAGTGAGTTATACTAGTCAATATTATTTAATACCATCATTTGCATAACTAACTGAAAATCATCAAACTCCAAATATGGCTTAAATCAGTGTAATATACGCAACTTGAAGTACTCGATTTTCACCAGCTTATGCACATGATCTTTCTTAGCTAATTCGCAATCCAGCTGGACTCCCAAGTTATGTACAAATGATGATAGTGCAAGATCAGTTCCTTCAAATGACATCTACGACACATTTTGGTGACACCTCACCTAGAAAATTGTGCTCAATTCTGGAGGTCTTACCCTGAAAGGATATAGACAAGCTGGAGGTGGTCCATAGAAAGGCTGCCAAAAGAGTGTGGAATGAAATGAGACCTAAGGACTTAAATTTGTAATCCCTAGAGGAGAAGAGAGGTGGAAGAGATAGGATAGATACATTCAAATGCCTCAGAGTTATAAATCAGGCACATTAAGCAAAGATTTTTGAGAAGAAAGGATGCTCTAGAGCAAGAGGTCATGGTATGAGACTCCATTGGAGTAGGCAGCAGCATCAGAAAATATTTCTTTACTGAATGCATGGCATAGAATCCTACCAGATGTGGTAGAAACTACAATAGCACAGTAATGTAATTTTAAAAAATCACCAGGTTAAGCACAGAGAATCTCTTGTGATGAAGAAGTATTGGGAGGGGAGCACTAGTTATTGATTGTGGTCTGTGTTACAGTAGAAGTGGAGTTGGGCAGGCTGAATAGAATTAATCTTCCTTTCTGCTCTCATAGTCTAAAACAGTAGCAGAAAGTGGATTCGAAGTTTGCAGTATGTGACATATCTCCCTTCACGCTCTCAAGCAGAGACACAACAAAGGACAGAGAAAGGAAGCACAGCTGTCATGGATGTGAACCCTTGGGCTGTGGCATAGTTGATGCAGCCTAGCAGGTGAACCCACTAGGCCCATGCTGACAGCAGGTGGACTCGCTCTTACAAGGACGAGGACTAGGTCTTCACCTAAACCAGCCCTGTTCCCCTGTAGGGCTTAGGCAAGGATCCTGTGAGGAGCAATCAGACAAAGTGAAGTAGCAGGCCGAGGTCAAGGCGGGCAGCGAGCAAGTGATGTCGACATCCAGGCCAAAGTCAGGGCAGGCGGAGATCAGGCAGTGTCGAGATCCAGTCAAGGGTCAAAGTCCAAGGCCTGGGTCAAAGAGCAGAAGTCAGGCAGAGACAGACAAACAAGACAAGGGCAGGACACAAAGGACCGAGACATGGCAGGTAGACACAGGGCAAGGCAGGACAGGCAATGACGAAGCAAGCCAACAACAAGGCAGAACAAGGCAAGGTAACGAGGAATCAAGACAAGGCAAAGCACTGAGATGGCAAGCAAGAGCAGGAGGACCTGTTGCTGTAGCAGGGAATTGCTGTGCTGGCAGTGCTTATCAAGGGCCAGGCATGTGAGGTCATTCCAGGGTGCTGTGGGAACTTTGTGCCATGGACCCTTTACAAATTGGTGTATGCTGCACACGTGTACCTAAGCAGGGCCCGAGAGGAGCAAGGAGCATTGCGGAGTCTTCGAGGGGTGGCGGCGGGGTGAGTGCGGCTGGTCACAGGACATCCCACAATCAGCCAAAAAAAGCTTTGTGTTACTGCAGGACTTGGGGTAGCCAGGTCAGTGCCAGCAGACTGCAACTCCCTAGGAAACAGGGTCAGTACCAGCAAGGATACATAATCTAGCAGGCTGGTTAGATTTATAGTTCCTGATATTATTATGGAGCTTGTTGCTAAGGCATGATGGGCAAAGGAGACTGGGTCTTGGATTGGGGGTGGAATCTTGTGCAGTTATTTATCCAGGATGTTGCACTGGAGGTGGACCCTTGGCCTGGTGCAGGATCGGTACGGCCCTCCGGTCGGACCCAGAGAGCGCCTGCCACCAGGAGGCGGAGCACAGGAGGAGACAGAGGTTAGCTGGAGCTTCACCAATAGCAACCCGGGGTTCCCTCAGGTTGAGCCCTTGGTTACCCGGGCCGCCTGGTCTTAGGAGGGCCTCGCAGGATCTCCTGGAGAGGAAGCGCAGGGGAGTACCCACCACGAACAAGGGTGCGTGGTCGATGTCCAGAGAAGAATGTCCAGAGGTCACAGGAGGCCAGAACAGAGAGTCCGAGTGGATAGCGAGGGTCAAGGCCAGAGTATCAGTCCAGAATGGTCAGCTGAAGCAGGGGTCAGTACCTTTAGTCAATCCGGAAGTAGTCAGGTCAGGCAGAGGTCGGTTCCAGGCAGCGATCAGGAGTAGTCAGAAGCAAGCAAAGGTCAATACCGTGAGATCAGTCCGAAGGGTACTACCAGGGGTGGAGAGATGAAGGAACAGGAGACACAGGAGACATTGGAACAGGAGACACAGGAGACGCTGAAAGAGGAAACACAGGAGACACTGGAACAAGAGATACTGGAACAAAAGACGCTGAAACAGGAGATGCTGGAAGGCAAAATAGAGACACCGGAGTGTACGACCCGATTGCCAAGGCAAGGAAGTGGTGTCTGACCACCTCCTTATATTCTTCTATCAATCAGGGCGTGCCGCAGAGCTGGGACTAGCCCTTGGCCCTTTAAGAGGCCAGGCGGTCCGCGCGAGCCTAGGGGCAGGGCCGACGCCACGGAGGAAGCCGAGCCCCGCCGTGAGGCCTGGTGAGAGGTGTAAGGCCCGGTGGTCACCACCGCGGGACACTGAGGCCGAGTAGCGCTGGCAGCAGCAGCGGGGGAGGATGACCCAGGACCCATCGGAGCATGGACGAGGTGAGCCAGGCCTGGGCGCGGGCCGAGCGCGGACGGGACACACAACACAGGATAGTGGAAAAAATATGAAGAAGTTAATAAAATCTGAATGGCATAACAGTGATGTCCTCTATGGATTCAGTCGCCTACGTCTGGGATACATCCATGCAGAGGACAGAGTTAACTCAACTGGGCAGCCTGGATAGGCCAATTGGTCATCTTTCTGTTGTCAGCTACTAATGTTAATGTGCTACTATGCAATCCGGTTGGTTTCAGAGGAGTTTCAGTCTGTTTCAGTCTGCTTTGGAAACGATCCTGTCAAAACTGCACCTACAGAATAACACCTGCTATTATGCAGGTGGGAAATGGGGGAAATTTTCACAAATACTTTTGAAAATTCAAGAGTATGTGCATAGGTGCAAGCCTGCCTCAACCACATCCCCGAGGATCATCCCCGGTCAGTCTATGTAAACTTATGCAGGAACGTGACAAACATGGCTAAGTTTGCCCACAAACTGAGTGGGCAGTTTTGCCAAAATCCATCTCTGCAAGTTATACACCCACAGAAATGCCCCTGAACATTGCCTTTCCTGTACCTGTTTGTTATTTTGTAAATGACAGCAGCAATAATTGTGTGATGGTTGAGGTTGCAGTGCATTTTGAATTCCTTCCCAGATCACCTCAAAGATGAAGCCAAGCAGCATGAAGAGCGAAGGAAAGTCTTATAAGGATGCAGGTGCATCCAGTTGCATTTGTGCACTGCCACAACCACTGCTGCCTGATTTTTCGGCATACTTTGTTCCAGATTTCAAAATTCATTGACCGAAATCCTACTGAAAAAAAACAAAACAAACCCTCAAATAAAAACAGATTTCCCCGTTGCTGTAGTTGGCTTTGGCTCCTATGTCAACATGAAACATTAATGTATGCAGATTGTGCTTTTCGGAGATATGACATGGCAGGTGTTAAAGGTTTAAATGACAAGATGGCATGCCGTATGTTTTTTCTTCTTTATTCAACAGCAAGCAGAGCTGCCCACGATAATAATCATGTTTCCCCAAACTTCCCAACGTCTCCATTGCCTGTCAAACTGAAGATTGCACTGCGACAGCATGTTTGACAGACACAAACGCCAGCAAATAATATTAAGGCTTCTTTTGTATCAACTCAGCCAACAAAGGCAACAATATATGACAGTGCGCCCATTTGTAAACCATGGGTGAATCCTGAAAGATGCTGAGTTTGCAATGTTAATATCCAGCCTTTAAAATAATAATGCTGCAAGCTGTTGTTTTGCTGTGTCTTAGTGAACAACATTTGATGGAGGCAAGCGTGTATTGTAAAAAGCACACTAAACTGCCAGCTGTCAGTTTACGAGTCTGTGGAAATGAAGTTTTTCAGGGCAGAACTTTGTGATGATGTTTTGCCAATATGCTCTCCATTAATATTGTAATAGCTGTGACGATGGTTTATAGTACACTACAGTTTCTTCTTAGATGTCATATGCATAGACATGCAAGTTAGCAGGTATGCTGGTGGGTTAAGTGAAATGCATTGGTTCAGCTATCCTACGTAAAATATTCTCTGCAGTTGCACCATGAAACATCTGACTTGTGGCATTCTTGAATGCAAGCTGTCAAGGCCTTGCTCCATGGATGCTCCAGGCACAGAACACCTTTGAGATATTAAAGGTTGACTTGACATCCTGTTGATTTTGTTCATTGGTCATTAAAGACCACACTCCTCAAAGGAAAAGCTCACTGCTGGCTAGCGGCTACTATAACAAAGCTTTCATGGATCGCAGCAAGATGATCTGGGCATCTCTCTCTCACATTGTGCTAAGATTCCTCCTATGTGTCGTTTTTGTTTTGCCCTTCATCTCAGAAAAGGCTGCAAGATGGTACATATTTCCAGAAAATAATATGCAAGGACTAGCAAGCTGGAAACGAAACAAAGTACTAACCATGCCAAAAATAAAATGCACCATCCACACTGGTTCATCAACGAGAATGAAAGGGTGAATAATAATAATTCTAATTTAGATCCTACCTGGATACATTTGGAAAATATTTTCAGATATTGGTATATACTCCTCCAAAAAAGGTTTGTTTCATAATTTTCAGGGTGTTTGTGCACACAGTACTTCATCAAATAGAGGCAGATCTGAAGGGTTTTTTCCCGTTTCTCCAAGAACTTTACTCAGTGAATGTGTGAAATGTGTTAGTGCAGAGGTTCCCAAACCTGTGCTGCTGGAGCTCCAGCCAGTCGGGTTTTCAGGATATTCACAATGAATATGCATGAGTGGAGACACTGCATGCAAATCTATCTAATGCATATTCATTGTGAATATCCTGAAAACCCGATTGGCTGGGCATCCCCCAAGACATGTTTGAGAACCACTATATTAATGTAATACACATCTGGGGGCATTTGTAGGAACTGAATGTGCTTATTCTTATGGAAGGATTTCAGCAAACTGTATACTTTGAATCAGAGTTTTCAGAACTCATTTATTAAATGTTTGCCCTTGGCTATGATTGCAAATCAATGTCTATTGTTTGCTGACTCGAAAGCATGACCTCCCCTTGAATGGATGCCCCTTGTTTTAAAAAGAAAAAGATAAAGCCTAGACAGGGCTATTTCAGAGAAAAAATGCTATTTTGAATGCTCCCTGAAGATTTGCATGTTTCTCCACCTCTGTCATGTCATGTGAGGACCAGACACGACCCTTGGGCGATCTTCCTCTAGGCCATGAGGCCATTTCTGGCGCCTGTAGTACTCCCTTTCTAAAAGTTTGTAAATAAACCGCTGGCCTACTGCAGGGAAACGGTGCAAACACTCCAAAACCTGGGCAAGGCATCCATAGTGCACGGTGGTGCACAGGCACCACAAGCTTTAAAATGGGGTGTCTGTGCACCATCAACTTAGGGAGCTATCATGTCTTCTCTGCCTCTCCCCCCAGAACAATAAGTGCTGGCACCCGCCACTAATGTTCCCTCTAAGCTGAACATGTGCGCGGGGAACAGTTCTTCGTTCGTGCACGAGTGAAGCAATGGGAAGGTCAGGTTAGGGGGAAGGGAAGTTCCCTCTCAGGCCGCTCCAATTTCATAGCGGCCTGGGAGGAAACAGGGGAAGGCAGCGCGGCTTGGCGCGCACAAGGTTCACAACTGTGCACCCCCTTGCACGCGCCGACCCCTGATTTTATAACTTGCGCGTGCAAGTTATAAAATCGGGTGTACATGTATGCGCGCCGAGTATCGCGCACACATGTATGCCCGCATGCAACCTTTTAAAATCTACTCCAATGTGTGCATGAGGAAGAGAGAACCTGTGAATGTGAGAGAGAGGGAGTGTGTGTGAAAGCATTGACATGTATATGAGAGAAGGAGTGTCTGAAAGAATTAATGTGTTAGAATGTGCGCATGTGAATGGAGATCGCTATGAAGATAAACAGTGAGCATGAGACCCGCCCCCTTGTGATGTCATCCAGCCCAGCGTCGAGCCGGTAAACGGCACCATTCCACCTGGCACCGAGGCGGAGGGGGCTGCCCACCAGCACCGAGCACTTTTGAGATGCTTCACTGAAGAGAAAAGCTAAAAAAAAATGAAAAAAATCCGCTTTAAATGTGAATGGAGATCACTATGAAGATAAACAGTGAGCATGAGACCCGCCCCCTTGTGATGTCATCCAGCCCAGCGTCGAGCCGGTAAACGGCGCCATTCCACCTGGCATCGCGCGCCGAAGGAGCGCGACAAAGGGGCACTCCCCTTTGTGCACCCCTTGGTGCTACCTTTTTTCTTTTTTTTTTTTTCTTTTTAACTTCTATGTTTCTTCCACTTTTGTTTACCTTTCTCTTTTTTCATAGTTGTTATCCCTTCTTAACAATTTTCATTGTTATTAATGTTAAATGTATTTGACAAAGGTAATTTTTTTCCTGCATCTCCTGTTTTAATGTAAACCGGTATGATTTGTATATTATACAAGAATGTCGGTGTATAAAAATTAAAAATAAATAAATAAATAAACGTGAGTGGGAGAACTTTATTTATTTAACATTTTTTTATATACCGATAACCGTATGCACATCGTACTGGTTTACAAGGAACAGGTGGAAGGCCAGGAACAAGGCACAACCATTACATGGAATGCATAAGAGTAACATTTGAACGCATTTGACTGAACGTAGGAGATATATTTGACAGCAAAGGAGCAGAACATTAAAATAACATGTGTTTAACTTGAGATAGCGAAGACAGTTTGTGCGGCCCTACCTCCCCTAATGCATGATAATCTCAGAGTGACCGGAAAACAAAAGATTCCAGGTATGGAAAGCAGGACTTTTTAAATCCTTATTAGTTTTAATTATTAGGTATAATTTGATGATTCTATTGTTTTTAAAATTATATTTTTTAATATTAGAACACTATTTAATTATTGTTTTGAAATATTGATGTTTGGGAAATATTAGAACAAATGTATGCAAGTTTTTTAAAATTATTGGCTATTTGTCGGCTGTTTTGACATCTATTTTTTTTATTAGCATGGTTTTAATATTATGAATGATGTTTTATATCTCCGATTTTATTGCTTCATGTTTTGAGAGGGATGATGTTTCTTTTGCACTGCATAACACAATTGGGCTTGTGATTTCCAGTTCAGTTTCTGTTGGCCATTTCTATTCTGTATTTGGCGAGGGTCTGTCTGTATTTTAAAGGTCCGGTTCTTGTGTAACTTTAATTCTTGCTGTGAAAATGATGGTACACTGGTTATCTCTTCCTCTTATGTTCTTATTTCTATTTTAAGCAGAAGTTTGCTCTCTATTAATTTCACTTGCATATAGAAAGTGGTTTTGAATATTCTTGCAGAAAATATTTTTTCATTCACATATTTTATTGTAACTGCTGTTACTAGATTAGGTGATTATTTTAAGGGATTAGCTGATGCTCCCTTTAAGGCTTTTTTGCATCAAAGAAATGAGTGGTCACAGGGTAATGCAGGCGGGTGGACAGTGTTCTAGGGCACATGGCAGCCGCCAATTTTCTGGTGCACCACCTTCAGCAGTCACCCTATGCCCCTGCTCCAAAATAAAATGCTCATTATAAAATAGACTCTTGGTTCCTCTGTGCCATTTCTTTTTAAAACCAAGAGGTATTCGCATGTTGGAGAGAAATTCTTTAAAAATGAAATATCACACTCTGAAAGTTTATGCAGTCCATCAGAAGAGTGGCCCCGACTTTTTTGTTTTAGGACCCAAGCATGAGCTATGGCAGTAATGGCGAACTCCACAAACAGGCCAGGTTTTCAGGATATCCGCAATGAAGATACATGAGAAAGATTTGCATGCACTGCCTCCATTGTATGCAAATCTATCTCATGCATATTCATTGTGGATATCCTGGAAACCTGGCCTGTTTGTGGCACTCGAGGACTGGAATTTGCCATCACTGAGCTATGGCATAGATTAATTGCCCAACTACAGAGTTAGAGAGCTATATTGGTCCATTCAAATATTTACTGTCACTGAGTTACTAAACGTACCCATCTGATTCACTGCGCAGTTATATTAACTGTGCAAATTCTGGGCATTCCTGGAGGCATGGTTGAGTCAAGGGAGAGACTTAGCTGACCAGCGCTGAAAATTCAGCATTAACTGCTTAAATTATATGACCGTCCACAGTGGGGAAGGATTGGGCCGGATTTTAAAAGCTCTAAGTGCGTAAATCCGGAAGGCGCAAAAGGTAAGATAAGAATTGGCGGGGGGGGGGGGGGGTTTAGAGTAGGGCTGGAGGGGGGAAAGGTTAGGGGATGGGGTAGGAAGCTTAGGTTAGGGGGAACGGGGGAAGGCAGCACGGCTCAGCACGCGCAAGGTGCACAATTGTGCATCCCCTTGTGCGCGGCCAACCCCCGATTTTATAACATGTGCGTGCCTGCGCACGCATGTTATAAAATCATGTGTCCATGTGTGTGCACTGGGTAGCGTGCGCACATGGACGCGCTCGCGCAAGTTTAAAAATCTACCTCTTTATTAGTAACTCCCAACGAGTACTTCTCAAGAGAGAGCCTGCACGGTAAAGTCTGCAGGTAAGAATACACCCATGGTCCCCGTTGGGCAAGGGATTTTCAAAGGAAAATGCCCTAGGGAGTTTTCCTTTGGAAATGGCCTTGCAGGCCCACATGGAAGTTAGTGCAGGTTTAGGCAGTGTAGATTTTTATCTGTTTAACGAGTTACTCAAATTTTCGAATATTGCTTTTTCGTATGCCACATTGGACAGTCATATATTTTTCCTTTGCTGTTACTGTTGGTTAAGGATGTGCATTCATTTGAAATGAAATGGGGATTTTAAACAAAATTTCTCATTTCGTTTCAGTTAGTTTTTAAAATGAAATAAAAGGAAAACAAATACAATTTCATTCATTTTCTTTGATTTTGTTTTAAAATTTTGCTGCAGATAAAAATAAAACTCCCAGACTCCTCCCCCCTTTTCTGGTCTCCCCGCCACCCCTGAATCCTCTTACCATAAGTTTCTTTGTTTTCATGGGGCCGGGGGGGGGGAGGATCCCTGGTTGGCGCTCCTGCCCTACCCAGGTACACTTGGCCTTGGCTCTGTCAGACTGAGGCCAACACCATTCTTCATTTCTTACATACACAAGAACAGCAGCCTGGGTCTGGGCCTGTCCCAGCACCATTATGCACAGAGAAAATTAACAACGGCACTGGCCTTGGTCCTCCGGTGCCATTTCTAAGCAGACCACGGGCAGGGCAGGGATTACCCCTACTCCACCAAGACGAAAGAAATTATGATAAGAGGGCTTGAGGGGGGAAGGGAAATAGTGAGGAGGGCCCAGGCAGAGTTGTTTTTCTCTGATGGGTCTGACATTTTATTTTATTTTGTGTTTTATTTTCTTTATTGTTTGTTTCATTTTTTGTTTTAAATAAATGGAAATCAATGAAACAACAAAGTATTATTCTTAAAACTTAAAACTAAAAGAAACAAAAAAACAATTCTTCTGGTTTACAGATATTATTTGAGGTCTAACACTATATTCTTCCATTTTCATCTCTACTAGGCTTTACTGTATGTTTTGTTTTTAATGCTTACCAACATCATCAGACCGTATGATTTTTAGATAAATATCATGCTGCCATCCTGGCTCCAGTTTGAAAACAGAGCTGTATAATTTTATCTGATTACTTCCCATTAATCTAAATACATTTACATTGTACTTGTACAAAGTACTTGTTTTTTTTTATGAAAGCATATATTACTGTATGAGTAATGTTTAATTTTCAATTTCCGTGATGTTTTATTAAACTGGTTAATTATACTCATTCCAGGAAAACTGAGGCTTGCAGTACGCCTTCGTGATGGGCGTAGTGTGGTGGAAACGAGATGATTGAAAATATGAATTTCACATGTGTCAAGCAATGAATTCTTAACATTTTTCATCTCTCCAGCTAACATTTCTCAGTCGTAAAGATAAAGACAGGTGGCTTGGAGACTGTGGCTGAAATCTCAGTCACAGGGAGGGCGATTTGGAAAGCCATTTCTGTGGCTAAAACAGCGATTTCCGCGTGGAAATTTGCCCTCGCTGTGTCCCACCACAGGTGTACATTTATTTACCTGTAATGGGGGGGGGGGGAGGCATTTTCAAGGGTGGGGTTTGGGAAGGGTCTAATTTCAAAAAGCAATTGCATGCTAGAACTGGGTTTTGTACCTGTATATGCACTGTAGTGGAAAGTATTCTAAAGATCAAAATCACAGAACATATAGAAAGACATGGTTTAATGGAACAAAGTCACAAATCTGCTTCACTTTTTTGAAAGGGTTAATAAACATGTAGATAAAGGTGAACCTGTAGTAGTGCACTTGGATTTTCAGAAGGCATTTGACAAAGTTCCTCATAAGAGGCTTCTAGGAAAAGTAAAAAGTCATGGGATAGGTGGCGATGTCCTTTCGTGGATTGCAAACTGGCTAGAAGACAGGAAACAGAGAGTAGGATTACATGGACAATTTTCTCAGTGGAAGGGAGTGGACAGTGGAGTGCCTCAGGGATCTGTATTGGGACCCTTACTGTTCAATATATTTATAAATGATCTGGAAAGAAATACGACGAGTGAGATAATCAAATTTGCAGATGGCACAAAATTATTCAGAGTAGTTAAATCACAAGCGGTGATAAATTGCAGGAGGACCTTGTGAGACTGGAAAATTGGGCATCAGGCAGATGAAATTTAATGTGGATAAGTGCAAGGTGATGCATATAGAGAAAAATAACCCATGCTATAGTTACACAATGTTAGGTTCCATATTAGGCGCTACCACCCAGGAAACAAATCTAGGTGTCACAGTGGATAATACTTTGAAATCGTCGGCTCAAGTGTGCTGCGGCAGTCAAAAAAGCAAACAGAATGTTAGGAATTATTAGGAAGGGAATGGTGAATAAAATGGAAAATATCATAATGCCTCTGTATCACTCCATGGTGAGACTGCACCTTGAATACTGTGTACAATTCTGGTCGCTGCATCTCAAAAAAAGATATAGTTGCGATGGAGAAGGTACAGAGAAGGGTGACCAAAATGATAAAGGGGATGGAACAGCTCACCTATGAGGAAAGACTAGAGGCTAGCACTGTTCAGCTTGGAGAAGAGACTGCTGATGGGGGATATGATAGAGGTGTTTAAATCATGAGAGGTCTAAAACGGGTAAATGTGAATCAGTTATTTACTCTTTCAGATAATAGAAGGACTAGGGACACTCCGTGAAGTTAACATGTAGCACATTTAAAACTAATCGGAGAAAGTTATTTTTCACTCAATGCACAATTAAACTCTGGAATTGTTGCCAGAGGATGTGGTTAGTGCAGTTAGTGTAGCTGGGTTTAAAAAAGGATTGGATAAGTTCATGGAGGAGAAGTGCATTAACTGCTATTAACCAAGCTGACTTAGAAAATAGCCACTGCTTTTACTGGCATCAGTAGCATGGGATAGACTTAGTTTTTGGGTACTTGCCAGGTACTTGTAGCCTGGATTGGTCACTGTTGGAAACAGGATGCTGGGTTTGATGGACCCTTGGTCTGACCCAGTATGGCATGTTATTATGTTCTTATGTTTACCTCTATAAGTGGGCTTTTGAAAATTACTACAATATATGCCATTGAATTGTCCATAGGATTTACTCACCTAAGTGCACTTTATGTGAGTAAATGGCTTTTGAAAATTGCTATGAAAGTATGTTATATTTACATGCATAACTCCTTTGAAAATTTCATCCTTCGTGCATCTCGTAGTGTTAGCCATTCCCCATGTTCTTTTATATCCCCTGTTAACAATCCCCATATTTAAATGTTTAATGTATTTGACAAAGGTAACGCATGAGTTCCTGCAAATTTTGTTTAAATGTAAACCGATGTGATATGTAAAATCGAACACCGGTATATAAAAGTAAATAAATAAATAAATAAAATCCAATCTGTGGAACTTTTCGAAAGTATGCAACAGATGTTTTCTGGGGAAAACTACCCGCATGAATTAGCAGCTGTAAATGTGTATGGGTAATTTTCTCATGTGATACATCTATCACTTTGAAAATAAGTATGTTGGTTTGCCCCAGATTCATTGCCTTGAACTTCCTAGTCTTAGACCTGTATTATATCAAGTCCTCTACAGCACCGAGTTCTTGGTTGCCTAGAAATTAAGGGCCTAATTTTCAAAAGCATTTACATGCTTTACATGGGTAAATGCACTATACCCATGTAAGTGGGCTTTTGAAAATTGCTACACTATTTGCCATTGAATTGTCCATAGGATTTACCTGCGAGAAAAGCATTTAACACTGGTAAATGTCCTTTGAAAATTGCTGTGATAGTATGTTACATTTATGTGCGTGATTTGGAAAATACACCTGATCGTGTTAAACGCTAATGGTAATGGAAAAAAAAAATCATCCTACCGATCCTTGTGTAAAAGTCATGAAACCAAGCTCTTGTACGTGTTCAGCAGAGAGGTTATTGGACTCTTAAGTAAGGCTATAGGACAGTGCTGTTTTCTTGCTAGACGTGCTGGTGACCAGTGGTGCCCATCTTCCCCTTTCAGGGACCACCGTGATGCACATGAAAGCTTTTGATGCGGACGACCCCACAACAGACAATGCGGTCCTGCGGTACAACATCCTCAAACAGAGCCCCGACACGCCGTCTCCCAACATGTTCTACATCGACCCAGAAAAAGGAGACATCGTGACTGTTGTGTCGCCTACGCTGCTGGACCGTGAGGTGAGTGGCAAACATGCCCCGATTTGCCTTTTTTCTATTTTAGAAACGATGTGTGGAGGCGGGCAATCCCGTAGGCGCAGAATTCCCCTGAGGAGTTTTTGTATAGGCAGAAGAAGCTGTTCTCACGTTTGCTTCCCTTTGTTAAATCGTCCAGGCCCATTTCCTCCGCAGGTCCTGCTTTCTCTATCATATGACTTGGGCATTTTGTGCGGCTTCAGTTCTGAACAGGGGTGATTGAAAAAAAAGGTACCGGGTTGGGGGGGGGGGGAATGCAATGATGGGATAATGGGGAGGGAGAGAGGGTGTGCCAAACATCTCTCCAAGCTCCCTCCCTCCCACTTCAGTGCCGTGTGTCTGTCTCCAACCTTTGTCCCCAGCAGTCTCGCATACTATGCCCAGGAACTACAGGAGTAGGCAGTGACTCTTTTCCTGCAGGGCTTGGCCAAAGAGGTTAGATGGACGCCACCTTTTCACTGGTCCGCAGGGCCACTGACACAGCCTCCTTCCCTTCAGCTCACGCTGGCTGCTGAGGCTGGCAGGTTCCGGATAATTTGGCATGACTGGGAACAAAATCACTACTGCCACTGGCATTCTTTCCTGCTTAAGCTTCGTCCGCAGGTCAGGGGTACCACATCGAGAATAACCTCAGCACCAATAATATTCAACCTGCTGGCATCCAATGGACTGCCCCAGTGTAAGGATGCATGAAAATAAACAGTAATTTAGCAATTACTAAATTACCCTCCTTTGCGAAAACTTTCTACATAGGATGTAATGCCAAATGTTTCCCTTGACCAGGAAACTCTGATGAAAGATTTAGCAAAAAATGGAAGCAGAGTGGTGAGCCTTCAAGGAGACCCAGCAGCATGGCCTCTGAGTTTTCACTGGAAATATGTGTATTTATTAAAATGTATTAATCGCTTAACACAAAATAGGTCTAAGCGATTTACAATAAACATACAGAAAATTAATATTAATGACAACACATACACAATAAAAAACATAATAATAACTAAAGATCAACCAACAACAGCACAAGATAAACAAAGATGATACAGAGGAGAGTTCTTCAGAAAGAGTCTGTGTTTTATAGAAATTATGAAATAGACAAACATGACCTGATCAAGCCTTTGTTAACTTAGGCTAGCCATAGGCCTGCTGAAAAAGGAAAAGCTTCAGTTGAGATCTAATTTTTTTTAAGTTATCTTGCACAGTGAGCCACTGATAACAGGCTCTATGAATTTGGGGGCAAAAAGTAATATATGGAAAAAGTGATATTTTTAACCTACTTTCTGAATGGACAGATTGAGGGTTCTGTGTGTGTCTCTGTCCCCCAACTAATAACTTTCCTATTTGCTGTGCTATCTGTACTGAATATTTAGGGTGTGTCGGCTGGTAGGGGTGGAGTTTGGGGGCAAGAGGAGTCAGACACAAGTATCTTTTTTTTTTGGATCTACATATTTCATGAATACCTGTACATGATTGTTGTCCCCTGTTAACTGTTTTGGTTTGGCATCTGTTCTCCCTCTGATTCACACCAAATGTTTTACCATATGCCAAGGGATGCATGAGGATCATGACACATATTCCTCAAATACACATATGCCATCACACTACTTAATAATTTTTGTGCAATTAATTACACCTCATAACTTTTTGGTTTTCCATCTGATCCACAGTATATTTTCTGGGCATGACAAGGGTTCTACAAAGATTCTGAGAGGGTATTTTTTGGGGGGTGGGGGGTGGAGGATATCCAGCATGTAGTTATGCCACTTCACTTTGGATTTGTATCCAATCCACAACACATTTCAGGTGGTTGACAAGGACCTAGGAAGGATCTTTTCTTTAATCCATATATGCAATTATGCTTCCTAATAATGATTTGAATTTTTGTATCCGATGCACAGCAGATTTTTAGGCGGTATAAGGAGGACCAAGAGGAGTTGGGCATGGACATTTTTTTTTTCTAGATTTAGGTAGTCACTGTACACAAAAGTGCTCATCCATTCTGGAGAGTAGGCTCTGTTAGATCTACATGAAACTTTTATTTCACAAAAAAAGCACAAAAGTGAAATCTCCAGGTTTTGCCTGAGGGGTGTGTGTGTGTGTGTGTGTGTGTATGAGAGAAAGTACCAGCATATTTGTATGAAAGAGAGAGATCCTGCATGAGCCTGAAAATGTTTATGAGAGACAGCCTGAATATATGCATGAAAGAGAATGCCTGCATGTGTGTATGAAAGACAGAGAGAGCCTGCAAGTGTGTATGAGAGAGAGCTTGAGTATGTTTATGAGAGTGAGGGCCTGCATCTATATGAGAGAGAGCGCACCTAAATGTCTGTATGAGTATACCTGCATGTGTGCTTGAGAGAGTGAAAGCCTGCATGTGTGTATTACAAAGAGAGAGTCTGCATGTGTATGACAGAGAGAGTGCCTATATGTGTGAAGGAGAGAGAGGATAAAGATTGTGTGGCCTTCACCCAAATCCACAACAATCTCTGGGAAATCAAAAGATGCCAGGTATTTATTTATTTAATGTTATGGAAAGCTGAAGATTTTAAAATTATTTATTTTTAAATTATTTAAAATTTGGGGGTGTTATTTCATGTGCCTGCTGTTTTGAAATATTTTATTGGTGTTTGGGAAACATTAGAACAAATGTATGTGACTTTTTAAATCATTAGGGGCCCAGTATTGAACTTGTCCGGCTAAATTACACTTTCAGCAGCATGGCCTTGTTGCTGAATATTCGCATATATATTTGTACTTAGCCGTATCAGTTATAACCGTCTAATGTAGCTGGTAAACTTATGTGGCTAAAACAAAATATTGCTACTTAGTTGCATAAGTTATGCAGTTAGGTCGCTCCACCCATTGCCCGCCCACAACTTATGCAACTAACCTTTTATGTGGCTAAGCAGCAGCCGCTAAACATAAGTGCATATTCAGCAGCCGCTACTTAACCACATAAGTCCTTTGAATATTGGGCCCCCTATGTTCGTCGGCTGCTTTGATATATTCATTATTTTCATGGTTTTAATATTATGAATGATGTCTTATAGCTCTTGATTTTATTGCTTGATGTTTTGTGAGGAGAAATTGTTTCTGTTTTTCCATTGTTGCACTGCATAATACAGTTGGGCTTTTTGTGGTTACCAGAGCATGTTTGTGAGTGAGAAAGAACAAATGAGCCAATGAGCATATGTTTGAGCAAGAGGACTATTTAAGCCAGTGGGCCTGTGTGTAAGTATAAAAGAGAAATTGAGCCACTGAGCATGTGTGTGAGCAAGAATGAGTCAGTGAACAGGTATGTGAGCTTGTATATGAGAGAGCATGAGTGAGCCAGTGAGCATATGTGTGAGCAAGAATGAGTCAGTGAACATGTGTGTGAGCATGTATATGAGTGAGCCAGTGAGCATGTGTGTGAAGAAGAGCATGAGTGTGTGACACAGTGAGCATGTCTGTGAGAGAGAGCATGTGAGCCAGTGAGCATGTATGAGAAAGCGTGTGTGATCTAGCGAGCATGTGTGAGAAAGAGAATGTAAGGGAGTTTGTGTGAGAATGAACATATGTGTGTGAGAGAGAAGAAAGTTGTGCATATCACCCCACCCCTTACTAGTCCATGACAATCTCAGGGTGACTGGAATCTAAAGTTCCCAGTTACGGAGAGCAGGAGACTTATTTTAGCTTTAGTTTTAATTATTAGGGGGTGTTTGCTGTGTCTGCTATTTTGAAATATTTTATCGATGTTTGGGAAATTAAAAAAACAATGTTATATGTTTGTAATCATTGCATGTTCTTTTCATCAGCTGTTTTGAAATATTTATTCTTTTTATGAGTTTGGTTTTACTATTATGATAGATGCTTTATATTTCTTTATGTTATTGTTTGATGTTTAGGGAGGAATGTTATTTGTTTTTCCATTCCATACAGAATCTGGCTTGTTGCGGTTTCAAGTTCAGTTTTTGTCTGCATGTTTCTATTTATACTTTATTATCTCTTCATTTTCTATTTGGTGAGGGCCTGTCTGTGGTCTACACGTGTAATTAAGGTGAGGTATTCTGCTAAGCAGACTTGTGGGGTGGCCACAACCGATTTGCATGGATAAAATGGGGATCTACAGCTTTGTGTACTCACTGCGGGTCTAGAGTATGCTCTATTTCTTAGTTATTTAGTAAAATGTAAAATTTATTTTGGAGATATTTGGGCTTTTCTGCCTGGTTTCAGAGTCGACTTGGCATGTTGATGCATGTGCTGCAGAGAAACTGCACAAGGGAGTCAGATACCCCAAGGGCCGGTTTTGAAAAAAATCCCACGGGCTGATATTTTCCTGCAATCCTCCCCTGCCATATACACACACATATATGTGCACTCGTTTGAAAGATACCATCAGTGTTTATCTAGCTAAGTGGCGGCCACTGATTCCGGCTGAATATTTAAAATGCGCCAGTTATCTGGATCCGTTGAAACTTATTTGGCTAAGTGGTGCTAAATATGGACCTCCTTGTGTTCCAATAATACAAAATTATCCAACCACTCAGCTTTCTACATGTTCTTGGATCACATGCAGATAAAATAACTGAAATTAAACTGTGAAAGTTTAGGCTCTGCAGATTTTAATCTGTGGCATAAATTACTCAGATTTGCGTTTCTTTTTTGGAAATATCAGAAATCATGTTCAAATATGACCTTGCAAAATGAGGGTTATAGTGGTAGGAAAGGAGGAGATAAGTGTCGGCAGATATTTCTTCCATCTGAGGGCTGTCTCTGGAGGTCACTATTCCGTCCAGAGTGGACCAATTTACATATGTTTGCTATCAGATAAAAGTGCCAATCTACATTTGCTTTTATAAAACCTTTCTGAAAAATGCAGGAAAAGGTAAAGAGGAATATTGCAGTTGTTCCCAGTTTTTTTCCTACTTGAACTGGTAGAAGGCAGTGGTTTGCGGCCTTGTTTCGTATCACATTATAGATGGTTTGTTTCCCATTTATCATCGTAGAAACACACAAAAACACTTTGCCCTCTGAGATTTGTTCAGACTTGTATAACGTATTACATGACAATATATACGCAGGTGACAAACACTAGCAGCTCTGTATTAGAGAAGTACTGGCATTGATGGGGGGCGGGGGGGGTGGAATCGGGTAACCTCCTAGGGACCCACACTTTATGGGCCTCAACAAGTTTTTCACAAATGTTTTGTGGGGGTGAAGCTTTTGAGAGGAAGTGGCTCTATTTGCATTTTAATACTTGATTATAGGTTAATAATTACCAAGGGCATGCATCCCGACTCTAGCTGTGCATACTTACTAATAACTGGGAGGCTTTTGTACTAACTCATAGGGCCGGATTTTAAAAGCCCTGCGCGCGTAAATCCGGCCGGATTTACACGCGCAGGGCACTCGCGCACAGGCGCGCCTATTTTGCATAGGCCGCCGGTGCACACACAGCCCCGGGACGCCCGTAAGTCCCGGGGCTTCGTAAAAGGGGAGGGGGCGTGTCTGGGGCGTGTCTGGAGTCAGGGGGCGGTTTGGGGCTGGACCGGGGGACGTGGCGCCGGCCCGGGGGCATGGTCGAGGCCTCCGGACCAGCCCCCGGGTCGAGTGATGGCGCGCCAGCAGCCTACTGGCAGGCGTAAATCTGCCAACAAAGGTAGGGGGGGTTTAGATAGGGTTGGGGGGGGGGTGGGTTAGGTAGGGGAAGGGAAGGTGCGGGGGGGCGGAAAGAAAGTTCCCTCCGAGGCCGCTCCAATTTCGGAGCAGCCTTGGAGGGAACAGACAGCGCGCGCCAAGCTCGGCGCGCGCAAGTTGCACAAATGTCCAACCCCTTCTGCGCGCCGACCCCAGATTTTATAAGATACACGCGGCTACGCGCCTGGTGCGCGAACAAAAGTACGCGCTTGCGTAAATTTATAAAATCTACTCCACAGTGTTTTCTGTGGGTTAGCAGCTATTTTGCTAAAGTTTGCTATGGATGCACATGAGTTTATTTGCATCCATATCTCACTTTTGCATGAGATGTTCTACATGTTGCAATGGCTTGGAACTTTGTGTGTTTCTAGCCTGGCAACATGCAAAATATTTCTCTTGCCAGTAGGCCCACTGGGAGCCGCCATTCCATACAGAATCTGGCTTGTTGAGAAGAGAGAATCACCTTGCTGGTGGCTGAAAGGAATCAGTAAGTTTTTGCTTGGGAAATGTTCTTTTTTAGAAGTACTGGGATGAAGTTAACAATTTGAGAATATTATTTAGTGTGGTTGTGCTTTTAATAGTCTGTAAGACAGCTAATTAGCAGAAGTTAGTGTTTGTATATTTAAAAAAAAAAAAGTACGGTAACCAGAAGCTAGAAATAAGCTAAGAGCAATGTATACCTAAGTAAAAAAGGTTCAAAAGTTCAGCACTCATCTTGGAAAGGTGTTAAGGTAGTGAGATTTGGTTTGATTAGGTACCAACATTTGTTAATCAAGAGAGCAGTGAGTCACTCTGGCTGACTAACTGAAGTTAGACTGTATTTCCCATCCCTCCCACCCACCCCTAGCTCATCCATTAATTTATAGGCAGGTGTCACTTTCACAAAAAAAATCCTTATTGAGAGTTTGATCATTCCCCTGAAGGCCACTACCAAACATATAGGGGTAGATTTTCAAAGGGTTATGCGCGTAGGTTACACACGTAACCACTGAAAACCTACCCCAAACCCCTCCTGCGTTCGCCGAGCCTATCATGCATAGGCTCGGCGGCGCACACAAGCCCTGGGATGCGTGTAAGTCCCGGGCCTTTCCTGGGGGGCGTGTCGGGGGTGTGTTGCGGCGGCGTGTCATCCGAGGGTGTTCCAGGGGCGGGGCTGCAGGTGTGGTTCTGGCCTGGGGGCGTGGCCGTGGCCTCCGGACCAGCCCCCGGACCAGAACATGGTGCGCTGGCCCGCACGCGCAAGTTACGCCTGCCTCGAGCAGGCGTAACTTCTGGAATAAAGGTGGGGGGGGGGGTTAGATAGATCTGGGGGGGTGGGTTAGGGAGGGGAAGGTGGGGGGAGGCAGAAGGAAAGTTCTCTCCAAGGCCGCTCTGATTTTGGAGCGGCCTCGGAGGGAACGGAGGCTGGCTGCGCGGCTCGGCTTGCCCAGGCTGCCGATTTTGCTCAGCCTTGCATGCACCAATCCCGGATTTTAACAGATATGCGCGGCTACGCGCATATCTATTAAAATCCCGCGTACTCTTGTTTGTGCCTGGTGCATTAGCAGCAAGATAAATTAGTACATTGGTAACAGTCAAGGAAATACAAATCAAAAATTACCAAAATGAGGACTATCCAATGTAACTGCTGTGGAGCCTTTATTCTGAGGGAAAGCATCTGGAAACTTAGAGCTTGCCCAATTTGTGCACAACTCTCTTCCTTGACAAAGGAGCTGAATGAGGTTAAAGCTCAATTAGCTTCAATTACAAGAAGTACATCCACATTGCATTACTCGGAAAATAATTCCCCAACATCACAGAAAAACCAGAAGTCAAGAAAAAGAGATTCATTAGGCTCAGGCAGGACCCACAGTCACCCATTCTTGACAGAAGAGCAGCCAACAGGTACACCCCCCCCCCCCCCCACTGAAACAGGTCATTAAGAAATTCTTTAAAATCCAGGATTACAGTGGGCTCTGGTAGAATTAGACCTGTGATGAGGAGACACACAATGTACCAAATGCAAAAAGAACAAAAAGCCTTCTCTATATTAAAAACTGAAGAAGTTCTTGAGAAAAACATTGAAGTGTTACCAGAAAAGAGAAAAAAAACACAATGCATGCAGAATTTCAAGATCCATAACCAAAAGAAAAATCTAATTGAGATGGATAACTCTGTCAACAGTGGCACAACTGCAAAAGGAAAGAGTGAAGTGAATAACAAATCTCAACTAAAGTCTCATAAAGAGTCCAGGAAAAGCAATAACCTGAAAGAGAGTACCTGTAAGGCTATGACCACAAATGCTCATAGTTTGGGAAATAAAATCCCAGATCTGCAGGCCCTAATGACTGAGGCAGAATTGGACATTGTTGCTATCACAGAAACATGGTTCACAGAATCTCATGAATGGGATACAACAATACCAGGCTACAACTTGTTAAGGAAGGACAGAGAGGATAGAAAAGGGGGAGGTGTGGCTCTTTATGTCAGAAACAACATCCAAGCATCTGAGCTGCAAGGAAGTTGGGGTAAGGAATAAGCTCTATGGGTCGACCTAAAAAAAGATGACGGGGCGTCCATTTATATTGGAGTGGTTTACAGGCCTCCAAACCAAAAGGAAGAGCTGGACAGAGATCTGGTTGAAGAAATCCACAAGATAGGTAAGAAGGGAGAAGTGGTAATCGTTGGTGACTTTAATATGCCAGATGTAGACTGGAAAATCCCATCTGCAGAAACTAAAAATAGTAGAGCGATAGTGGATGCCATGCAAGTATCTTTGTTCAAACAAATGGTATTGGAACCCACGAGAGAAGGAACTATACTCGACTTAGTGCTCACTAATGGAGATAATGTCTCTGATGTCCAGGTGGGTGCCCACCTCAGCACCAGTGATCATCAAACAGTATGGTTTAATATCACTAAAAGAATATGGAAAAGAACCACAAAGACCCGAATTTTACAGTTCAAAAACACGGACTTTGAGGAAATGGGGAAGTACCTGGAGGAAGAACTAAAAGGATGGGAGAACGAGAGAGATGTGGATCAGCAATGGACCAATCTAAAAGGAGCAATCACCAAGGCAACTGCTCTATATGTTAGAAATGTAAAGAAAAGCAAAAGAAAATTGAAACCTATCTGGTTCTCAAAGGAGGTGGCTGACAAAATTAAAGCTAAAAGAACAGCATTCAAGAAATATAAAAGATCCCAAAGGGAGGAGCACAAAGAAGAATATTTGTTTCAACTGAGGGAGACAAAGAAATTAATCAAGTTGGCAAAATGTCAAGCGGAAGAGAGGATTGCCAAGGAGATAAAAAATGGTGACAAAACAATTTTCAGATACATCAGCGAAAAGAGAAAAGTCCAAAGTGGTATAGTGAAATTGAAAGGTGGTGGTAATGATCAATGTGTGGAGAGAGATGAAGAAATGGCAGAAATATTAAACGAATACTTCAGCTCTGTGTTCACTAAAGAAGACCCTGGAGAAGGACCATCTCTACTAGGGATGAGAATTGTTTTTTGACGATTTTGACGTTTTTTGACTATTTTGACGGTTTTTTGTCCCCCGACGTCAGGAGCGTAGGAGATCGCTCCTGGACCCCCGCTGGACCCCCAGGGACTTTTGGCCAGCTTGGGGGGGCCTCCTGACCCCCACATGACTTGCCAAAAGTCCAGCGGGGGTCCGGAATGACCTCCTGCAGTCGAATCGTGTTGCCGTACGGCCGGCGCTACCTTTGACCTGTCATATGACAGGTCAAAGGTAGCGCCGGCGCCATTTCTACAACGCACAGAGGTCCGAGAGTAAAAGATCACACCGGGACCCTTCCTCTGGACCCCAGGTAATTTAAGGCATTTTGGGGGGTTCGGGAGGGTGGGGGATTTATTTTAAAGGGTCGGGATGGGTTTTAGGGATGTTTTAGTGTGCCGGTTTTCGATTTACACGATTTACACGATATTTAAAAAACCCAAACTGCGACGATCCGATTCCCTCCCCCTCCCAGCCGAAATCGATCGTTAAGACGATCGATCACACGATTCACATCTCTAATCTCTACACAACAAGAAACTGGAGGGAAGTGGAATAGATGAAAATCCTTTTACAGTAGAAAATGTATGGGAAGAGCTAAAGAATCTGAAAGTGGACAAAGCCATGGGGCCTGATGGGATTCATCCAAGGATACTGAGGGAGCTCAGAGATGTTCTGGCGGGTCCGCTGTGTGACCAGTTCAATAGATCCCTAGAAACAGGAGTGGTACCAAGAGATTGGAGAAGAGCGGTGGTGGTCCCGCTTCACAAGAGTGGGAACAGAGAGGAGGCTGGTAACTACAGACCGGTTAGCCTCACTTCAGTGGTGGGAAAAGTAATGGAGACACTGCTGAAAGAGAGAATAGTGAACTATCTACAGTCCAGAGAATTGATGGACCAGAGGCAACATGGATTCACCAGGGGAAGATCCTGTCAGACAAATCTGATTGACTTTTTTGACTGGGTAACCAAGGAGTTGGATCAAGGAAGAGCGCTCGATGTCATCTACTTGGATTTCAGCAAAGCCTTTGATACGGTTCCACACAGGAGACTGGTGAATAAAACAAGAAGCTTAGGAGTGAGTGCCGAGGTGGTGACCTGGATTGCAAATTGGTTGATGGACAGAAGACAATGTGTGATGGTAAATGGAACTTTCTCTGAAGAGAGAGCGGTTTTAAGTGGTGTACCGCAAGGATCGGTGTTGGGACCAGTCCTGTTCAAGATCTTTGTGAGCGTCATTGCGGATGGGATAGAAGGTAAGGTTTGTCTTTTTGCGGATGACACTAAGATCTGCAACAGAGTGGACACGCCAGAAGGAGTGGAGAAAATGAGATGGGATTTAAGGAAACTGGAAGAGTGGTCGAAGATATGGCAGCTGAGATTCAATGCCAAGAAGTGCAAAGTCATGCATATGGGGAGTGGAAATCCGAATGAACTGTATTCGATGGGGGGGGAAAGGCTGATTTGCACGGAGCAGGAGAGGGACCTTGGGGTGATAGTGTCTAATGATATGAAGTCTGCGAAACAATGCGACAAGGCGATAGCAAAAGCCAGAAGAATGCTGGGCTGCATAGAGAGAGGAATATCGAGTAAGAAAAGGGAAGTGATTATCCCCTTGTACAGGTCCTTGGTGAGGCCTCACCTGGAGTACTGTGTTCAGTTCTGGAGACCGTTTCTACAAAGAGACAAAGACAAGATGGAAGCGGTACAGAGAAGGGCGACCAGGAAGGTGGAGGATCTTCATCGGATGACATACGAGGAGAGATTGAAGAATCTAAATATGTACACCCTGGAGGAAAGGAGGAGCAGGGGTGATATGTTACAGACTTTCAGATACTTGAAAGGCTTTAATGATCCAAAGACGACAAAGGTAGAGGTGTTTAAAATCATGAGAGGTCTAGAACGGGTTAATGTGAATCAGTTATTTACTCTTTCAGATAATAGAAAGACCAGGGGGCACTCCATGAAGTTAGCGCGTGGCACATTTAAAACTAATCAGAGAAAGTTCTCTTTCACTTAAATGAACAATTAAACTCTGGAATTTGTTGACAGAGGATGTGGTTAGAGCAGTTAGTGTAGCTGTGTTTAAAAAAGGATTGGATAAGTTCTTGGAGGAGAAGTCCATTACCTGCTATTAATTAAGTTGATTTAGAAAATAGCCACTGCTATTACTATCAACAGTAGCATGGGATAGACTTAGTTTTTGGGTACTTGCCAGGTTCTTATGGCCTGGATTGGCCACTGTTGTAAACAGGATGCTGGGCTTGCTGGACCCTTGGTCTGACCCAGTATGGCATGTTCTTATGTTCTTATGTTCATTTTTTAAAGGGGCCACGCAATCTTAAACAAACCACATGAAATCTTACACTGCCCCCTCCAACACCTAAGAATAATTCAAAGAGGTGTAGTTGTACTTTGCAGCCAGCTCAGGGGAGCCTTGCATTGTGTGAGCCACCACGTGAATTTAAAGGTGTGCCACATGACCTGTTACCCCTTCCCTGCCCCCAGTTGTAACAACTCCCTGGTGATGCTAGTGGCCCCACACCCTGAGCCCGGGTCCTTCGTGGGCTAAAAAAGTTAAAAGCCACTGGGTCTTTTATGCCCCACCAGTTAGGTCCTGCCTCTTTTCCCACTCTAAGAGTGATTGTGATACTTAGGGACGTTCTTAACCTCTCTGAGTTTACCCTATAGCCAGGGGGTCTTCAGGAGGGAGGAGCGAACCCACTCAATCCTTCTTTGTTGGCTCCATTTTCCAAAATGGTGCCAGATGACCAGCAAACCCCAAGAACATCTCTTCTGTCCCCCAGAAGACCTCTCCCTTGGATATGGCATAAACCTAGGGAAGGCTGGGGCCTCCAAGTATCAGAATCATTCTTTTAGAGGGGGAAATGGTGTGAGGCTTAAGGGGCAAAGCTTAACAAACCCATCAGCTTTTCAATTTTTTGGCCCACAAGGAGGTCAGGGTCGGTGGAAGCACCACCTGGGAGTTGTTACTATGCGGGCTAGGGAAGGGACAGAGGTTTGCCTGACCCTTTTAAACCCATTCACTGATTTGAATGATGTGCAGCCACCCTGAGTTGGGCACAAAAAATAATTGCACCTCTATGAGGTGTAGCGTTTTGTTTTTTGCAAAAAATGGCCTGCAACCCCTTTTTTGTGTATCTGTTTTTGTAAAATTGGCCAATAATGGGTCGTTTTGCAAGACTTTGCATTGAAGGAGTTAAACAGTGGGCAATTGCAATAAAATTTTGTGTGCTGAGAACCACGCAAGAAGGTTCACTATTGCGAAGCCCACTCTTACAAAAGGGGTATTTTGCAAAACATTTCAAGCCATGTGCCCACACTTTCACATTTTATGCAGGTATGGGCATTTTGTGAAGGTTTTCATGCAAAAACCCATTTTGCAAAAAAGGTTTTCAGTTTAGTGTGTTGGCCTCTTTGTGAATGAGCTTTATGGCATGCTTTGCAAGCAGTGAAAATATTATGATTAAACATTTTTTTTTAACACTTTCATTCCTGTTTAAATTTATGTTGATAATATAGCAAGAAAAGTATCTCCACTTTTATTAAAATGTGCAAGAGTATCAAGATATGCAAGGCTATACAAATATAAAATAATTAAAAGCATTACTGGAATGTCTCCCATCCAAATTTAACTAAATGAAACCTCTAAGGCAGTGGTTCCCAAGCCTGTCCTGGAGAACCCCCAGCTAGTCAGATTTCAGGATATCCACTATTACTGTGCAAGAGCTAAGTTTGTAAGCAATGGAGGCAGTATATGTAATTCTGTCTCCTGCACAGTCGCTGTGGATACCCTGAAAACGTGACTGGCTGGAGGTCCCCAGGACAGGTTTGGGAATCACTGCTCTAAGGGACCCTAAATGACTCTCGTGTCCAAGGTCCCAATAACCCAAAGGCCTGGAGTATTGTATCTTCTTTCTACAGGATCAATATCTTTTTCTCCTGAATATCTTATGTCTTTACGAAGGTTGAGATTTGTGGGTATTTTTTCCAATACTCAGTGTCTAAAGGCCCAATAGAGGTTGGATGATTTAAGCCCTTTTCATGGGATAGTCGCAGTGAAAAGCAATCCCAACCAGATCCATACTCCCTGCTTCTGTCATTGAAATATACATCTCTTTGTAGGTAGAAGAACTTATCCCAGCAAGCACTAGGCTAAAACACAAAACATGTGCTTGTGTTGGCAGTACAGACAAAGGTAGACATTTGCCTTTCTATTCCTCATTTCATCTTATGTAAGATGTCTTTAAGCAGTCAATACACTTATTACTTCCTCGATCTAAATGCAAATGTTGAACCAACAATGCACTTTCCTTAGTAATGAAAAGATATTAATCTCTTCTGCAAATGCTGTTCACATTTGATATGCACGGTGCTTTTTAAAATATTCATATTTACAATGATTACAGGGAAACATACATCTTAAAATGCATGTTGGCTGTGAATTTCTAGGGATCAGATCGCTTTGCTTCATCTGACTCATTAAGAATATCTTTTTTTTTTTTTTCTAAATTATGTGCGTGGAAAATTTACTGATTACCTCTACTAATAAATAATTAAAACTGGGCTCTCATATATGATGGCGTGAATTTTCAAAAAGTTACACATGTAAAAATTAGCATATTCACACATAAGAAACTTGTACTTGCATAATCACTATTTTCTAAAAGTCGAAAAGTATGCATGTACTATATGCTTCTTGCGCACATTTGGCAACTTACATAATTTTACACCTGCTAATTATCTGGTGTAATTAATATAAGATTTTGTCTATTATTGGCTGGGTGAGAGGTCTGGGTGAACAGGTTGAAGAACCAGAAGGGTCTCAATGATCTGGAGAAGGACTGGGCCAACAGCTGGCATAATTGGTAAACTGGTTAATTTCTATTACCTACATATGTTTTAAAATATGCAGACTTAATGCGCGTAAATTCTACTTTATTTTCACATATTATATATATATATATGTATATTTTTAAAATAGATAGGAAACGTTTGCACATTCAAAGCATTGAAATACTTGCTTTCAGTGGAAGCATGTATTCATGCAAAAGCATACTGTTGGGTTTGTGGCATATTGTGGACTCTTGGTCGAAGTGGCGATGACTCCTCCCTTGGGGAGGGCCCCATGGGCAACCACAGCGATAGGCTAGACTCTAGTAAGCAGACTGAGGGAAGAAGCTTTATTGAACTGCTGATTTAAGTTGAATCTTGCTTCAAGGAAGGGATAGTACTGTAAGCCAGCGATATCACAGTAAGCTCAAAGAGTTTCTATAGATGATGGTCTCACCCGGATGTAGCAAGGTTGGGTAGTGTTCCGCAGTGCAGGATCAGCCGAACCTGAAGAGTGGAATAAGGAGAGCTGGAGCATAGCGATACTCACAGAGTGGCAGTGCTGGTAACTTCCTTGGTAGAAGAATGGAGAAAGGGACCTGAGGTCTGAGGTGCAGGATACCCTGAGCAGGCTAGGCCCTTGAGGAGCGAGTACCTAGAAGCACCGAAGGATCCTGGAAGAAGGTAGATAGAATCCCCAAGGAGCGGGTGTCCTAGGTTAGGTAGTTGAACCCCGAAGGACGGATAGAAGCGAGAGGCCCCGGAAGAGTGAGTACCCAGAGCTTCCGTAGGAGCGAGTTATCCCGGAGGATCCAAGCGAGCATCTTAGAAGCGGTCAGAGTAGCAAAACTGAAGTCCTTGCTAACTTAGTGGATCTGTCTGAGTTAGAGCCTTAAATACCCCAGCAGAGATGGAGAACATCTGGGGAGCTGTCCAGCGTTTTCCCATGCTGGCCCCTTTAAGGAAGCGGCTGTCATCACCACGTGCGTCTAAGCGGTGTCGGAGGGTGGATCTTCAATGACGGCAGCATCTCTGCCACGCATAGAGGATTCCAGGCCTTAGCACAGGCAGCAGAAATGACAGGCCCACCATCAACCTCGGTGGCTGCGCTCTGGGGAGCGGTGTCCCGCTGTGAAACAAGGGTAGGTCGGTTGACCACGGTCTCCACGGTCGATGAGTGCAACAGTACCTCCTCTTCAAGGACCCCCTCTGATGGGTCATCACTATCCGTCAGCCAGTCCTCCTCATCTTCCGTAATCCAGTGCTCATTGTTGCCTTGTGGATCCAAGACATGCTCATCTTTGGACTGCAGGGAGGAAGGTATTTTAGATGTATCTTGAGAGTAGGCCCAGAATTCCGTAACAGTTGAGTGAGACACAAGAGAGTCCCTTCTTAAACTCTTCTGTTGTAAAAGAGCATGAAGGTGCTGAATTTCCTGTTCCTTATAAGCAAATATGGAAAGAAGACCTTAAGTGGCTAGTTCATGCGACTTTATAAGATCCTGGTTATCTGATGTTTTGCATACGTGTTGTTCTTTTGAATAGTCGAGCCTCTCTTGTAAGGTGGATTCTTGTGCAAATTCCTTCTTCTGATGTTTGCTGTGGGGTCAAAGACATCGGCCGGGCTGTGGTAACCATCAGAGGCCGAGAAGACCCTGAAGATTTCAGGCAATCCTTCAAGCATCAAGGCCCCCACTGGATCCGATCAGAAGAAGACCAGTCAAACTGAGGCTGATGTCTCTGTAGCCAGGGTAATCCCAAGATGATTGGACTCACGGCTTCTGAGAGAACAAAAAAGGAAGTCTCGACATGATCCATCCCCACTCTAACAGATAAGGGCTGGGTAGCCCGTGTAACCCCACCGAGAAGGGGATTCCCATGCACAGGTAAGAGGACCAGGGGAGGATTTACTGGCAAGGTTAGAAGTTGGTACTTTTCCATGAGATCTTGTTGAATGAAGTTCGCTCCAGCACAAGAATCAACCAGGGCTTGTGTAGGGACATTGGTTGAGGGTAGCTCCAACGAGGCGGGCAAAAGAAATAAGGGCGAACCTGATGTGAGGCCAAGAGTTATGACCTCAGATGTCCTCTCCGGAAACATAGATGGTGAAACAAGATGCCCAGTGTCATCACCACATTCTGGTGGATGACGGGATGCAGTCACGGCTGCCGAAATACCGGTCCGGCCAAGTTCCATAGGTTCCTCGGAAGGGAAAGAAGAATCTCCTGGCTGAAGAAAAGAGTCAGAGCAGTGTCCTTGTCGTCTTGTACGGTTCTCTCTAACCCGTTCCTGAAGTCTCCGATCTATTTTACTGGTAAGGTCAATGAGACCTTCGAAGGTGGTAGGAAGTTCCCATGCTGCTAATTCGTCTTTAATCTGAGGTGTTAAACCTTCCAGGAACATAGCATTTAAACTATTTCCTTGCCAGTTTAATTCAGTAGCCATGGTACGGAATTCAATAGCGTATTCACTTAAAGGTCGGGAACCTTGTCGAAGGTGGAGTAGATCCGAACCCATGGCTGGTAACCTGCCGGGTTCTTCAAAGATTTGCTTGAAGGCAGAGACAAAATAGGGTAGATTAGATAGTAGGGGATCGGATTGTCTTGCCATCAAGAAGGGAAAGAATAAAAGTTGTTTTGACCGAGTCATTTGGAAACAGTGTCGGTTGAAGAGCAAAATGCATATGGCACTGATTTAAAACCCCCCGACAACACTTTGGGTCTCCAGAGTAACAAGGAGGATTAGGCAATGGAATTACTGTGCGAGTGCCTCCGGAGATAATGGAAGATGCAACTGCCGGAGAAGACACATCATCTTTTGACGAAGATTCTGGCGGTGAATCTCTTCAGTTACCATATCCATTGTGGTCTGAAGATCCTGTACTTTCTGAAGGAGACCAGGAATGGACTGAAGTATCTTCAAGTCCTCTGCTTGAGCATCCATTTGGGTGTTCAGGTGATCAATAGAAGCCGATAATGCCTCCAGGAACCTCTGTTGCTCCTGGCTTCTATGAGCTAAACCTGGAATGGCCTGAAGTGCTGAAAAGTGAGCCGAGTCTATGGAGTTAGCAATCTGTTGGGTTTGTGGCATATTGTGGACTCTTGCTCGAAGTGGTGATGACTCTTCCCACGGGAAGGGCTCCGTGGGGAACCACAGCGATAGGCTAGACTCTAGTAAGCAGACATTGAGGGAAGAAGCTTATTGTACTGCTGATGTAAGTTGAATCTTTCTTCAAGGAAGGGATAGTACTGTAGGCCAGCGATATCACAGTAAGCTCAAACAGTATCTATAGATGATGGTCTCACCCGGATGTAGGAAGGCTGGGTAGTGTTCCGCAGCTCGGGATAAGCCGAACCTGAAGGGTTGAATAAGGAGAGCTGGAGCGTAGCGATACTCACAGAGTGGCAGTGCTGGTAACTTCCTTGGTAGAAGAATGGAGAAAGGGACCCGAGGTCTGAGGTGCAGGATACCCTGAGCAGGCTAGGCCCTCGAGGAGCAAGTACCTAGGAGCGCCGAAGGATCCTGGAAGAAGGTAGATAGAACCCCCGAGGAGCGGGTGTCCTAGGTTAGGTAGTTGAACCCTGAAGGGCGGATAGAAGTGAGAAGTCCCCAAGGAGCAGGCACCCAGAGCTTCCGTAGGAGCGAGTTACCCCAGAGGGTAGAAAGGAATCCAAGCGAGCAGCTTAGAAGCGGTCAGAGTAGCAAAACCGAAATCCTTGCTAAGTCAGTGGATCTGTCTGAGTTAGAACCTTAAATACCCCAGCAGAGATGGAGAACATCTGGGGAGCTATCCAGCGTTTTCCCGTGCTGGCCCCTTTAAGGAAGGGGCTGTCATCGCCATGCGCATCTAAATGGCGTTGGGGGGTGGAACTTCGATGATGTCAGCGTCTCTGCCACGAAGAGAGGCCTTAGCACAGGCAGCAGAAACGATAGGCCTGCTGTCAACCTCAGTGGCTGCGCTCCAGGGAGCAGCGTCCCGCCGCGAAGCAAGGGTAGGTCGGTCGACCACGTTCTCCGCGGTCGATGAGTGCAACACATACATGTGCGAGTATGTTACAGGGTAGAGATACACATATTTTATAATACATGCATGCATGATTCGTGGGTTATAAAATACTAGCATAAATCTCCAAGTGCCCATATATATGTGTATATGCCACCGCACAGAGTTATTCAAAAGTTAACCTCAATGTGGGACAGATTTTAAAAGCCGTATGCGTGCCGAACCTATTTTGCATAGGCCCGGTGATGTGCACAAGCCCCGGGATGCGCGTATGTCCCGGGGCTTGAAAAAAGGGGAGTGGGCGGTGCGGGTTCCGTAGGGCCTCTCGGCCGGCGCGCACAACCTACTCCTGCCCGGAGGCAGGCGCAACTTGAAAAATAAAGGTCGGGGGAGGGGATTTAGGTAGGGCTGGGGAGCGGGTTAGGTAGGGGAAGGGAGGGGAAGGTGGGGGGGCAGAAGGAAAGTTCCCTCCGAGGCCGCTCCGATTTCGGAGCGGCCTCGGAGGGAACAGGGAAAACCATCAGGGCTCCCCTAGGGCTCGGTGCGCGCAAGGTGCACGTGTGCACCTACTTGCGCACGCCGACCCTGGATTTTATTAACATGTACGCGGCTGCGCGCGCATGTTATAAAATCAGATGTAGATTTGTGTGCGCCGGGTTGTGCACACAAATCTATACCGCGTGTAGGTACTAAAATCTGGCCCTGTGTTTTGTTCATTTTGAACTGTAGGAAACCTAACACATGTATAGGGAGTTTACATTTCATAGGCATTTGCCCAAGTAAAATATCCTTTTTGAATAATGCCTGCCTACTTACATAGTTTTAACCCACTAAGGGGAGGCATTCCAGGGGCGGGGAGTGGGCAGGGTAGGGAAACAGAACATGTAGTTTTGATTTTCAAAAAATGCTTTTTATAGACAATTTTGCAAATTTTAAATGCCCACATATTTTCCCTTTGAAAATTACCTAGAAGGCTCACAGGTAATAAAACAAAACAAAACGTATCTACAGACTTTGTACATATGCTAAAGGGAATTCTCCTCATAAATGGTTTGGTTACTGGTTTATGGGACTCCATATGAGGTCCTAACACACTGCACATCCTATGCTGAAAATATAGTATTTTGTCAAATTGTTCAGTGACAGGATTCTGATTGCAAGAGTAAAGGGCCAATGTACTAAATACATAGAAACATAGAAATAACAGCAGATAAAGACCAAACAACCCATCTAGTCTGCCCAGCAAGCTCCCACACTTATTTTCTGTTTCACCGACCACCAAGTTCAGGGCCCTTGTTGGTAACTGATTCGCATTTCCTGCCACCCCCTGCCGTTGATAGAGAGTAATGTTGGAGTTGCATCAAAGGTGAATCGTAAGGCTTAATGGTTAATGGTAGTAACCGCCGCATCAAGCAAGTTACCCTGATGCTTGTTTACCCAGACTGCACAGATCATTGCCTTATTGGATGTTGTCTGAATGTAAATCCTCTTTTCCACATTTCCGCCTGCCGTTGAAGTAGAGAGCAACGTTGTATATGCATTCAAAGTGAAGTATCGGGCTTAAATGGTTTAGGGTAGTAACTGCCGTAATAAGCAAACTACCCCCACGCTTATTTGTTTATCCAGACTGTGTAGTTCAGTCCTTAAAGGTTTCCTTCCATTTTGAACTTGATTGGCTCAGACTTTTTTCTTCATTCTTGGCCAAGGGTACAGCATTTTTCCCATAGACAAAGAACAGGAAAAACTCTTTAGTACATCTGTCCATATATATCTGTGGGAAAATTGTTCAGTATACGGGGCTCTTATTCCTTTATCTGAATCCTTAACCTGCAATTTGTAAAGACAGTACCGTTGAGACACCACTATGTTGTGTAACCTCTAAAAATAATAATTTTTCATTTCCTCTCTCAGATCATTAAAGGCATAATATTCATTTATTTAATAGCACCTTTGATCAAAGCACAAGTAACAAAAATACTGTGAGCAAAGCATAATTCATAGTTAAGGGGACATGAGAGTCAAATATGTTAGAAAATGAAATCATAACATAGATGGTAATCCATGATAGCTAATCAAAGAACATGATCTTTTTCCTTTTATACAGGGTGGCCCATGGAAATGTAGCCCGCCTCAAATACCAGTGCTACACAGGCAGGCTACTTTTCCATGGGCCACCCTGTATTTATCAATTTTCAGAAATAGAAAAACAATGAGAGAACAGTACAGTACCAGAAACTGAGAGGCTTAATAGTATCTAATCATCCCCACCAAGTAAGATTTAAAGACCAAGTGAAGAAGGTATCCTTTAACATATGTAATATTGATTCACAGTGATTAACATTGTGGGTATAATCTGAGAAGAACTGAATCCCCAAATATTTAAGTCCACCATGTACAGGTTTAGAAGAATGAGCTTCAAGGTTCACATGCCACCCCAAAAAATTGAGAGGCATTAGCTCTGTTTTTTGCCAATTAACACGGTAACCAGATATGGAAGAAAAATCTGATATAAGTGCGGGAGGGCTGGGAAAGGAAACCAAAGAACTTGATCAAAGACGGAAGATTTAAAGGAAGAGGTGAAAGAAGAAAGATGAACGGAGGGTGGTAAGATGTACCGTAAAGAAAGAGCAAGGATGCGAAAGGAATAGAAACTGGATCATGTACAGGAAGGAGAAGGGTAAGACAGTATACAGGACAATCAGTTACTGCAATTAAGTTGAGGCTAAGGTACTGAGTGCAGAGTAGGTGAGTTCCAACTTCCTGGCATATGGTACTCAAAGCTGATCTCAATGGCGAATCCTACCTTACATAAAATTAGGTTGAATGACATCCATCCATTTTAAATCCATTTGCATATCATCCAATTGATAGCTATTTTGCTTAATTTAATGACTGTAACATTATCAATTCACTGCCTTATATTAAATATTAGCTTTACCTCTACTTAAAGAGAGGGGCAAGGAACACTAAAAAGTTCATAATATAAAATGTACAATCAAATAATAAAATGATAAGACATCAAAAACAATCAAAAACAATAAGACAAGACTAGTCCTGAGCATCTGCTGATATACATATTACACTGAGGGTGCATTGCAGTCCATTACTTATATTGAAAATATTGCTAAGCATAGTTTAATGGGAAAAAGCGAGTATGAATTTAGCCAAGGGAAGTCTTGCCTCACAAATTTGCTACATTTTTTTGAGGGCATAAACAAACATGTGGATAAAGGTGAACCAGTTGATATAGTGAATTGGGATTTCCAGAAAGCATTTGACAAAGTTCCTCATGAGAGGAAATTAGAAAGTCATGGGATAGGTGGCAGTGGCCTATTGTGGATTACAAACTGGTTAAAAGATAATAAAAAAAACAGAGAGTAGGGCTAAATAGTAAATAGTAAATTTTACCAATGGAAAAAGGTGAATAGTGGAGTGCCCCAGGGATCTGTTCTGGGACCAATGCTTTTTAATATATTTTTAAATGGCCTAGCAATGGGAATACCAGTGAGATGATCAAATTTGCTGATGACACAAAATTATTCTAAGTTGTCAAATCACAAGAGGATTGTGAGAAATTGCAAGAGGGCATTGCAAAACTGGGAGACTAGGTATGCATATGGCAAATTAAATTTAATGTAGACAAGTGCAAAGTGATGCACTTAGGGAAGAGAAACCCAAATTATAGCTACAAAATGCAAGGTTCCACATTAGGAGTCACCACTCAGGGAAAGGATCTAGGTGTCATCGCTGAAAATACATAGAAATCTTCTGCTCAGTGAGCAGCAGCATCCAAGAAAGCAAATAGAATGCTAGGGATTAGTAGGAAGGGAATGGAGAATAAAGCAGAGAATATCATAATGCCTCTGTATCACTCCATGCTGCGACCTCATCTTGAGTATTGTGTGCAGTTCTGGTCACCACATCTCAAGAAAGATATAACAGAATTAGGAAAGGTACAGAGAAGGGCGACCAAGATGATAAAGGGGTTGGAACAATTATCCTATGAAGAAAGGCTAAAGAGGTTAGGACTGTTCACCTTGGAGAAAAGATGGCTGAGGGGAGATAGGATAGAGGTCTACAAAATATTGAGTGGAATGGAAGGAGTAAACATTAATCAGTTATTTACTCTTTCGAAAAGTACAAAGATCAGGGGGGACACAATGAAGTTACTGGGTAATACATTTAAAACTAATAGGAGAAAATATTTTTTTACTCACTGCATAATTAAGCTCTGGAATTTAATTTGTTGCCAGAGGATGTGGTGAAAGCTATTAATACAGCCGCATTTAAAAAAGGTTTGGACAAGTTTCTGGAGGAAAAGTCAATTAACCATTATTAAGGTGGAGTTGCAGAAATCCACTCCTTATTCTTGGGATAAGCAGCTTGGAATTTATCTACCCATTATAATCCTGCCAGGTACTTGTGACCTGGCTTAGCCACTGTTGGAAACAGGATACTGGACTTGATGGACCTTGGTCTGACCTAGTATGGCAAGCCTTATGTTCTTGGCTATTTATCTATCATTCAGGCATTTACCGATTTCTAATGGAATCTGTAAACAGATATCTTCTCTGCATATCTGGGTGGCCAACATGAATGTTCTCTTGTCCCTTTCAGAGATTGCGTCGAATCATCAGGGCTAGAATTATTCTGCAGTAGAATTATTTTGCAGTATTCAGTGGTTCTTCAGATAATAATTACAATTTCTTCTTATCATTTGATGGGTAACAAAGGCCAACAAAAATAAAATAACTAAAGAACCTTTGAAAAAAAAAAAAAAAAAAAAGAAGCAGTTGCAGTCTCAAATAAATTATTTTCTGTATAAGATAAGATTTTAAATAACTCAGCATTAGATCAACCCTGCCAGTCTTCAGTTGTACCATTGTTGTCCCCCTTGCATCACATGTACAATAGCAGATAATTTAAAATACAGTTGTATTAAAAAAAAAAGAATGCATTAATAGAAGGAAAAGTTTTATTTCCATTAACATTTATCATTGATGGACAAGGTAATGCATGTACAAATAAAAAGCTGTAGCAACTCAAGGATACTCACCTCTGCTGGTTACATTAGAATGGAATGCATGTGACTACAGCACAATGCAGACTATTTGGAGTAGAAATGTATATATTGGGTTAACATTCAGCAAGCCTTCTTTTAAATGTATTTATTCCTTGAGAGACACACTAAGAAGAACACAGCCTGCTTAGTCTGCTAGAATCAAATTCATAGAACGGGTTTCATTAAGACAAAAACCTCAGAGGAAGAGAAGAGAATATGGAGTTTGTTTATTTATATTCCACTTTTTCAGCACTTCAAAGTGGATTACATTCAGGTACTGCAGATATATAAATGCAAAAAGTGCAACCCCCCCCAAAAAAAAAAAATCCACAGTGTATAGGTGCTACACATCTTTTTAATTCTATCACAGTTCTTGTAAATAAAAGTAGCACACCCATGTATTCATCTCAAAAGAGTATTCCTTGCAAATTAAAAAAAACACCCCACACATATTAAACAATAAAATTTATTTTAATTACAATTGGGAATGGACCAAGAAAAACCTACTTCAGTGAATTTTCCCAGTGTACCTAAGAGGACAGATATCAAAAGCTTTTTATGATTGCATTTTTTTTTTTTTTTTTACATTTATCAATTGATGAATGAATTGTACAACTACCCTTGCCTGCAATTTCTACAAAATCTAAAAGATTTCTATCTGTGGCAAGGAAACCCCAGGGTGGGGTGAAGAACGAGAGCTCCAAGCTAGTCTCCAGCCCCAGACCAGTCTCCAATTCCAGGCCTTGCTTGTAGGTCCAGGGTAGGGCCATTGGAAACATTAGGCAGGCTAGATGGCCACCTAGAGTGCCACAGTTTTGGGGGTAATGCAGTGATGGCATTGCCTTCTTCCCACCCATATGAGTCTAGAAGAAGAAGAGGCGGTGTCGTATACACTTGCGAAGGCAGAAAGGAGGGGATATAATCACCACAGCTGGAAGGAACAGGAGCTGGCTTTAGAATTCATCTATGTGGCTGAAAGAAAGAAGCAGGACTCAGGGGATGAAGCAGCATCAGCCCACTTGCGAGATGGAGCATGGGGGATCTTCCCATGTGGTCCAAAGAAAGAGGAAGAGTCATATTGGCTGTGCAGGCTGAAGGAAGTGGCTGCTGCAGCTGGTGCATTCTGGAAGGGGAGACGTATGAGTGAGCAAACACGTTCATTCTTTCACACACATGCTTCCTTCTCTCACTCACACATGCTGCCTCCCTCCTTCACCACACTCTCTCCATTTCTCCCTCTCTCATATGCAGTCTCTTTCCCTCTCTCACTCACACCCATTCATGCTCTCATATATGCACACTCCTCTCTCTCATATATGCTCTTTCACACATACTCTCACTCAGGCATATTCACTCTTACATACACACACACACGCACACACACACACAGGACTAGATTTATTATTAGGCAAAATAGGCATGTGCTAGTCTTGTGGGAATTCTGTGCTACTGCAGAGCGCTGAATTCCCACAGAATTCTCCTCCTGCGCAGTTGTGTAGAATTTGCACAGAATTTGGCAGGCCATGGCATGCTGCAAGTGGGCCAGCCTCTGCTCGCAGCACGCAGGGGCCTGCTCCTTCACCGCAAGCGGAGGCTGTCCCACTCGCGGTGAACATGAAACAGGCTCAGGCGCACCACAAGCGGAGGCCATCCCAGCAGGAAGAAGGAGCAGGCCCAAGCATGCTGCAAGTGGAGGCCATCCTGCTCACATAAAAGAAGGAATAGGCCCTGGCATGCCATGAGTGGAGGCAGTCCCGCTTACATCGAAGGAAGGAACAGGCCCCGGCAGACCGCGAGCGGGACAGCCTCTGCTCACGGCACACCAGGGCCTGCTCCTTCTTCGTTGTGAGTGAAGGCTGTCCCACTCAGGACGAAGAAGGCTCAGATATGCTGCGAGCAGAGACCATTCCACTTATGGCAAAGAAGGAGAAAGCCCCAGCATGCCATGAGTGGAGACCACCCCGCTCGAATCAAAGAAGGAATAAGGCCCGGAATACTGCGAGCGGGACAGCCTCTACTCACGGTGAAGAAGGGGCAGGCTCCAGTGTGCTGTGAGCAAGACAGCCTCCGCTCGTGGCAAAAAAGGAGCAGGCCCAGATGTGCTGCGAACAGAGTCTGTCCTGTTCACGGCGAAGATGCAGTAGGCCTCAGTCAGTTTGTGTGTGTGTGTGTGTGTGTGTGTGTGTGTGTGTGTGTGTGCGCATGTGTGTGTGTAAGACTGTGAGCCTGGGGGTGAGAGAGAGCATGTGTGAGGGTATGTGGGTGTGGGTTCCAGAGAGAGGGAGCCTATGTGAGGATGTTGTGAAGGAGTGTGTATGTGTGTGAGAGATTGGGAGTTGGTGTGTGTGAAAAAGGGATTGTGTGTATGTGAGGGTGCTTGTTTGCGAGAGAGGGAGCCTGTGTGAGGTTGCTTGTTTTTTGTGAAGGAGGGAGCCTGTGTTAAGGGATGTGTATATCTGTGTGTGTGAGAGATAGAGAGAGGGAGCATATGTATAGGGGTGAGCGAGAGAGGGAGGAGGGAGCCTGTATGTGTGTGTGTGTGTGTGAGAGAGAAAGGGGGAGTCTGTATTATGGTGTGTGTGCATGAGAGAGAGAGTAGGGAGCATCTATGAGGGGATGTGTGTGTGTGTGTGTGTGTGTGTGTGTGTGTGCGTGCGTGTGAGAGAGATAAAGGGAAGCCTGTATGAGGGGGTGGGTATGTGTGGGTATGAGACAGGGGTCATACTCTGGGAGTGGAGATATTGGAAGGGATTGAGCCTAGAGGAGGAGGGGAAAGACAGTGGCAGGTGGAGGAGTTGGGGCCTGAGATGGCAAAGTGAAAGGAACCTGGCCAGCGGAGTAGGGAGAGAGGGTGGAAGAGGCACTCTTACAGTGAACTTCTGGGGAAATTCTGCTCAAAATATTTAAAACTCTGCATCTTTAAGTAAGAACATTTTGCTGTATTACATTTTAAATTAATTTCTTAAAGACTGTCATGTATATTGTGTTATTTTGATCAATATAAAGTATGCAGAATTTTGAGTTTTTGTGTACAGAATTATACATTTTTTTTGCGCAGAATTCACCCAGGAGTAATGTGCCTAGAATACCAAATTCTGAAGAAGCACCCTGCTACTCTCTGACTGCTAGGGGTAAAATCCTCCCTCCCTCCCCCCTGGTCCTCTGCTTATGGGCACCATAATCTTAAATCTGGCCATGCACACACACATACTCTTGCTTTCTCTGACTTTCTCATACATGCTCCCTCTCATACACACACACACACACACTGTCTCTCTTTTATACTCATACGTGCTCTTATATACACACAATCCCTCTCTCACTCACACATTCCCCCTCTCTCTCATACTTGCTCTCTCTCACACCAGGCCTCTCCCTCTCTTCTTCAGCCAGCCACTGGTGGAGTCCCAAGGGCTCTCTTCTACTCTTCAGCTATCGGTGGGATAGAGTCCACCAGAGCTAACCTTAGGGAGGTATGAACTTACCTGGGAACTTTTGATTTCTGATCACCCTGAGATTATCATAAATTAGCAGGGGAGTGCACTTATTGTTTCTCTTATGCACACACTAACATTTTCACTCTCACATATATGCTCATTATCCCACACTCATTCTCACATATTCATCCTTCACCACACACACACACACTCTCTCACATGCTCATTCTCCTCTCTCTCTCTCTTCTATGTGCACTTGCACACTCACACTTTCACTGATCTCTCTCGCACCCACACAGTCATTCACTTTCTCCCACCAATAGCAGCCTCTTCCTTCCCCCAACCAATTGCCGCCTCCTCCTACCTCCCCATCTCACCGATTGTAGCCTCCTCCTACTCCTCCACTCCCAAACGTACCAAAATCATTCTATTCCTCCTATCAATAGCAGCCTCCTCCTTCCCTCAACCCACTAACAATTGCTGCCTCCATCCTGCAGATGGCGCCATTTTGATATACAACCACGGATATGTATGGCTGTACATCAAAACTGTGCTGACTGCACCAGTGGAAAGTGCCAAAGTGATGTCATTTCAGTGCCATCCTCCAAAACAAACAGCATCATTTTTCAAGTTCCAGGACCTGAACATGAGCAACTCGAAGCCCGAGCCTAGGTCTTGACATCGGCCTGCACCTAGGCATCAACCTCTGTGCCAGCCTAGGCATTAAACAAGGGGGGGGGGGGCATTAATTTTGTAACATAAACCACCTTATAGAGGATCTGTGTTAGAAAGATTGCGCATTAGAATTTTACTTTCCTTGCTTTCAGGATGGCAAATGTAGGAACAAGTTTCTTCATGTCAAGGTTTTGTCCAAATTTGTTTTCTGTTGACCAGGTGGCCAGCCCAACAAGTCTTTCTTGCATCATTGAGGAAGAAATATATGTTTTAAACAACTTTAGCTTGGAAAAGCTTCGCTCATCACTGACCACGGGAAGCATTAAGAGGATGCAGAGGGCAAGAAATATGTTAGGGAAATTATCTGTCATTTTATGTCTGCATATAAAGTTCAGTACATCTTGTGGTGATGAGCTATTTTGAATTCGTCTTGTGATGGCTTGCAATTCACTGCACATATCAGAAGCAGCAATATCTTTGGAATCCCCATGTTGTAAAGCTTTCTCCAATTTCAAGAACTGTTCCAGAATTTCCTTTGATGTTCTAATCTGCAAACTGAATATTATAGAGGAGGCCAAACAGAACTAATTTGATGCATCTGTGCGAGTCTTTCCTCAACTGATTGTATTACTGTGTCAAGAACTGCAAAATAGAAGTTCACTTTGAAGTTTTCCTCAGCACTCTGAATAGGGTTATCATCGGCTTCATATGTGAAACGCTTCTTTTTTTTTTTTCCTAATCCGGATTGGATCTGGTTCAAAGCATACTGGTATCTCCAACTCCATGGCAAGTTCACATGCATCTACCAGTGTTTCTGCAAATCCTCCATCACTCCTGCAGTCTAAAAGACATTTCTTGGTTTCACTCAGTTGCTCAATGGCACTTCATTTGTTTGCTAGGCATATTGATCTCAAAAAGGATGTTGTGCCACACAACAAAAGAAACCACAGTCTTGAAGCTCAAAATACAGTACATTTTGCAAGAGCTTGTGCCTCCACCCGCAAGGTATTGCCAGATGATCCTGTTAGGGTAGTGTTGACAGCAATTTCAATTAGTGCACCACAGATATCACCTAGTTGATAGTGAAAAGGTTTCAGTGCATAAATTCGACTTTCCCATCTTGTTTCACTCAATGGTTTCACTGAAAGAGCAGGCACATGGTTCATTAGAACTTCCCAACACTGTCCTGAAACTGAGAAATGCACATAAACATTTTGTACTAGGTTAAAGAACGTCATTGCTTCCAAGCAACATTTAGCAGCATCACTAACAACCAAATTTAAAGAATGTGCACTGCAAGGAACATATAAAGCCCGTGGATTAATGTCCAAAATTCTTCATTGTACACCATTTTCTTTCCCTTTCATATTGCTTCCATTATCATAGCCTTGACCACGTAAGTTTTCAATGGGCAATGACATATCTTCTAGCTGGCGAAGGATACTGTCTGTCATTACAGCACCAGTGGTCTCCTGGAATGGCACAAATCCCAAGAAATGTTCCTTTATGCTTACAGGTTGAGAATTATCAGGGTCCAAATCAATGTCCACAAAGCAAAGGATCATGGTCATTTGTTCAACATGGCCTACGTTTGAGGTACAATCTAAAATGATTGAAAAGTACTTGGCAGCATGAGCAAATGTTAGGATTTCCTCTTTGATGGTATTGAATAAACGCTGAATCAGTTCATTTTGTATATCTTTTCCAAGGTAGTGGGCATTTGTCTCATTGTTACATATCTTATAAAGATGCTCATCCATAAGTGGATCAAACAAAGCTAGATATTCTACAAATTTCAGGAACTTTCTATTACCAGGTGGGTGCAATCTTGCATGTGTTCCCCGGAAGGCCAGATTTTGCATACCAAGAACTCTCACCAAAGAAATCAGTTGTTCCAAGATTTGCTGCTAATTCTTTTCTTGTTGTTTAATGAGAAGCACATTTTCTTCATCAATTTTTTTCTTGTTTTTCAATCGCAATTCAAGTTCCTTCCACTTTTGAAAGTTCTGCAAGTATCTACCCCTTCTCTCGTGCAATGCTAGAATAGCAGATATGTTCCTCCAATCTTTGGAATCTTTCTTAGCAAGAGACGATGCACCAATGTTAATGGTAAACAGCATGCAACAAAAGCAAAACACAGAGTCCTTTGACACAGAGTACTGTAGCCATGGGCAGGGAATTTTGTCTCCTTTTATAATGAACTGTTGAGAATTTTCATTGATTACCATCTTTAAGGAAATCAAATTGCAGAACTTCTTCTAGTCCATGTTCCACCAAAATTTGTTACACATGATCATCATTTTTGGATAGTAAATTGACCCAAGTAGTAGAATCACCATAGTTCAATTTGATGGCATGTTCTTCACATTCTTTCAAATCTTGATCCTTCTGGACCTCACTTGGTTCTTCTTCTAATGTACTTCAAATTCTACTTCAGATTGTAAAACTGTAGGCAAAACAGTCATCTCTGCTTCAGTCTCAGACCAATCCCTTGAACTACCTTCATCTTGATGCTGCGGCTTGAAAATATTTCAGAAGGAATCTTCTTGCTTTGCCTATTCTTTTTCCCTTTCAGCCTTCCGTTTACGATACTGTGCCCCAGACAATTTTTTTTCTTTCTGCTATAATGCCACATCATGTGAACTGAAAAATCAAAATTTTGTACTAACCAGATATGTGTTTCTAGATATTTTTTTACTATGATATGCATATTACATTTAAATGCACTGCTGTGGTGCTAACCAGACTAAACACTGAAATCCATGTAAAATAGATACTCAGAACATATGTAGGAAAACTGCCATACCATAACAGCACTCCCAGAGCTCAAACAGCAGCAATCGTATCTATGAAAAATATTACAGTAGGTACTAGATACATCTCAATGCACCTTCTACTGGAAAACAGAACAAGTTGGATTGTTCTAGATCTCTACACAGAAAACAATAGCAGAATACTTCACCTTAGTCATGCATAACAGAGACAGACCCCTACCAAATGCAAAATAAGTGACTGCAAATTACAAATTAGAATGCAAAAACTAACATAGAAACCACAATTTGCCAGACTCTGCATGCAGTGCAATTCTGTAGAAACCAACATATTTCACTCCTGAGGGAATTCTGCACAACTGCAATGCAAAATTCCCTTCCCACACAGAATTCTAAAATTCTGCACAGAATTTGCAACAGTGGATGGGCAATATGAAGACAGCATCGATGGTCTGTGTACACTGGAAGGGAGGGGGGTGTCGAAGATTGGGGGGGAGGGGGGGGGGAGAACCTGGCTTGGTAACGTGTGCAGAATTTTGTTATCCCAAGAGTGAAAAATACAAATATAAAAGATGCACATGCCAAAGCTGACATATTGCTGCTATCACTAAATAGAAAATGATGGGTCAAAGCACACACACACACACATACCCTCAAACAGGCTCCCTCTCTCTCAAATACACCCCCGCCCCACTCACACTGTCCTATCTTTCACTCACACACACCTCACACAGGCTTCCTCTCTCTTGCGCACACACATACACCTTCACATAGACTCCCTTTCTCTATTGCACATACCCCCCCCCCTCCCCCATCACATAGGCTCCATCTCTCTCTGGCAAACATGCTCTCCCACTCAATCCCCCAATACCTGCTCTCTCCTTCAGATGCATCCCCAAATTTCCATGCTCAGTCTCAGTTACTCCCTCAATCTTTCCCTATTGTCCTCTCCAACCATCTCTTTCTCTCTCCATGTCATGTCTCCAGGCTCAGCTTTCATAGTCCCTGTTCTCCTTCTCTCCTCAAGGCTGCTTCTCTCCCCCGCTGTCTAATTTGGCCAGAATTGGCCGGGTGGCCCAGCCATTGTTGCCCTCTTTGCTCTCTTGACTCTTACCCTCCCCCCAAGCAGAGGAAGCATTGGCTTGTGACTTAACGGCAGGCTGCAGCCTGGATCAGTCTAGGCAGGCAGGCTGGGTCTGGGTGGTGGGGCACGGACTATGGGATGGGACCGGTCTGAAGGGTGGGGAAGTCACAAGTCTCTTCTTCTTCTTCTTCTTCGTGCACTGCTGTACTGCTCCTGTTCCGCTCCCCCTCGAGTGTGCACCCAGCAGAAAGCACAAGCTTCCCTGCTGCATTTGTGCACTCGCTTACAGGTTCAGCCTCGGCCAGCCTTGTTTGCAGGGGGATTGAGCTGCCGTCTCACCAACAGTCTCAGACCTGAAGGAGGGCCCAGGGAGTAAGCTACTCGCGCGGTGCCGCAGAGAGATGGAAATGAAGGCTGAAGCCTTCTTTGAGCCAGTAGGCATGTAGCCGTAGTCGCCGTTGGGTCGGGTGAGGAGGAAGGATGGGTCGGTCACGCTGCTCATGCTCGTTGCTTTGCTGAGCCAGAGCTCTGCCATGAAATATCCTGCACAGCTGGCAGCTGCCGGCAGCTCTGCAGCTGCCCCTGGCGACCTAGATCTCCACCTAGTTCTCCTAGTGCTTCCACCGACCCTGGCTACATGCGATTAAGCTTACCTGCATATCAGGGAACCAATTTTTTAACAGGCCGTTTCCATGGATAAAGGGCTATTTTATCTACGCACATGCTTTTGGAAGGCATTTGACAAAGTTCCTCATGAGATGCTTCTAGGAAAAGTAAAAAGTCATGGGATAGGTGGCGATGTCCATTCGTGGATTACAAACTGGCTAAAAGACAGGAAACAGAGAGTAGGATTAAATGGACAATTTTCTCAGTGGAAGGGAGTGGGCAGTGGAGTGCCTCAGGGATCTGTATTGGGACCCGTACTTTTCAATATATTTATAAATGATCTGGAAAGAAATACGACGAGTGAGGTAATCAAATTTGCAGATGTTACAAAATTGTTCAGAGTAGTTAAATCACAAGCAGATTATGATAAATTACAGGAAGACCTTGTGAGACTGGAAAATTGGGCATCAAAATGGCAGATGAAATTTAATGTGGATAAGTGCAAGGTGATGCATATAGGGAAAAATAACCCATGTCATACTTACACAATGTTAGGTTCCATATTAGGTGCTACAACCCAAGAAAGAGATCTAGGCGTCATAGTGGATAACACATTGAAATCATCGGTTCAGTGTGCTGCGGCAGTCAAAAAAGCAAACAGAATGTTGGGAATTATTAGAAAGGAAATGGTGAATAAAACGGAAAATGTCATAATGCCTCTGTATCGCTCCATGGTGAGACCGCACCTTGAATACTGTGTACAATTCTGGTCGCCGCATCTCAAAAAAGATAGAATTGCGATGGAGAAGGTACAGAGAAGGGCTACCAAAATGATAAGGGGAATGGAACAACTCCCCTATGAGGAAAGACTAAAGAGGTTAGGACTTTTCAGCTTGGAGAAGAGACGGCTGAGGGGGATATGAAAGAGGCGTTTAAAATCATGAGAGGTCTAGAACAGGTAGATATGAATTGGTTATTTACGCTTTCAGATAATAGAAAGACTAGGGGGCACTCCATGAAGTTAACATGTGGCACATTTAAAACTAATCAGAGAAAGTTCTTTTTCACTTAAATGAACAATTAAACTCTGGAATTTGTTGCCAGAGGATGTGGTTAGTGCAGTTAGTGTAGCTGTGTTTAAAAAAGGATTGCATAAGTTCTTGGAGGAGAAGTCCATTATCTGCTATTAATTAAGTTGATTTAGAAAATAGTCACTGCTATTACTAGCAACAGTAGCACGGAATAGAGTTAGTTTTTGGGTACTTGCCAGGTTCTTATGGCCTGGATTGGCCACTGTTGGAAACAGGCAGGATGCTGGGCTTGATGGACCCTTGGTCTGACCCAGTATGGCATGTTCTTATGAAAATAACCCTCCTCAAAGTCAGATGCAGTTCAGAGGGGTTGCTGAACTGGTTTAACACCTGTAGCACAAGTTCTTTATTGAGAAAAGTCACTTCAAATTTACTCTCTGGAAGAAAGGTGGGTATGAAAGAAATCATTCAAATATTTAGCAGGTTTCCATGAGGTTTCTAGCAAAGAAAGACAGGAGATCAGTTATAGGAAAATGAAAGGAGGGAGGTTCAGAGGAAATGCTACTTACCTGAGATGGTGGTAGATAAACAGAACAGCCTATCAGTGGCAGTGGTAGAAGTAAAACCTGACTAAATTCAAGCATTCCTGGGCCAGATACAGAGGATGATGGTAAGGGCCAGAAGAAGGGGGAGATAGGGTAAGAAAATGAGGACCTTCAATATTATTGAGATACGTGAACACATGCCCAATTACCTGAAATAGCGGAGGGCAACTTGCATGGAGTGGCTTGGTCGCTTCATCAAGCTCCCAGGAAGAGGTGGCAAGAGTGAGCAGCAGAGAGGGATGATAGGACTCATTGGTGTGCATTCACATATAACCGAGGGGAGGTGATGGTTTGCCTAACATGGAGGCAGGATGCCTTGGCTGCAGACTCCAGCTCATGGCAGAAAAGGATAAAGAGTGACCACCTGGAGGTCATCAACGCTATGCCATTGGGAGATCTCCTTTAGCGCAGAAGACAGGGGTGAGGGAAAGGAGCGATGCTGAGCAAAGCAGGAGTACCCGGGCAGACTAAATGGTATTTATTTGAAAATACCTCCTGTGTTAATTATATTAATTTTCAAAAGTCTTCACTCATTTCTGGACTAAAACTCGCGAAAACAGAATCCAATAGAACACATTTCTGACAGTTACATTTTTTTAAATAATGTTGTGTTCATTCAATTAATTGCAGGTACCCACAGACATGCTTCTCTCTATGTTCCCATGGGATAATTTGGAAATATATAAAATTGTTACATTATACTCTCGCAAACACAAAGCAGGGTAGTGATGTCAATCAAACTCTCTCTTTCCCTCTGTCTATCTCTTAGACCACAATGCTCAAAATAAACCATCCAGGGAATTATACATTATACATTAATGCCACTTTTTGCCTACTCCTTCCTTTACTTTGTGAGCAGCAATGAAAAGCGAAAAAAAGCACAGCCTTATAATTAGAAAGGGGCTAGGAAATTCCAGAAGGACCCAGCCTGGGCTTCGTTTTTGGGAGAATATTTTTTAAATGGTTAACCCTATAACCCTAAATAACATAAATTCCGTTTAGTTATGGCCTGGTAATTCATCTCCTTGGGCTTAACCTGTTAACTTATTCCGTTTTTCTTCTTTACCTGGAATCAGTACTCGATGCCTCATTATATTTTCTATAGAGCAACAAAGTGTGATAATTAGGTGACATGCCGTGATTGCTACAAAGAATCCGTCATCTTTGTAAATGCAAAGTTATTTTGACATGTTTTCCGGGTTCCTCTCCGTGGATGGTTGTTACGTTGCTGAGACCTCCCGTCGTGAGTGGCTGGTCCATGCCATCTGCAGTTTACATTGTGAAGTGTAGCATTCTGCAAGCTGGAGTCATTCTATGGCCATGCTCAACAGAGTGCATAGGATTTAATAACAAGGTTTATGCATAGACCTCCCACGCTGGACTCTAAAGATTACTCTGTATCTCCTAATGATTACTGGACACAGCATATCACATCATCTCGTCATAGGGCCAGCTTCATTAAATTGCTGTGAAACCCATCAGTTTTTGTATGGGCAGCTGATCTTGTACAAATTTTGTATGTGGCTTTTATTGGTATATAAGTTGAATAAAAGAGTGTGATTGCCTTGTTAGTCCACTTGGATATGTATTATTTAAAGAACCCTCTTTTATTTAGGGCAAGGCACAGTAAAAACATACATAAAAAATAGAAGAAAACAATGCAAAGACAAGGCAGTTTCACACTGTGAGCAATTCCGTTCTGGCTTCGTCCCTGCTTCGGTGTAATAAGGTGCAGAAGGTACTCCTGGAGTCCTGGCCACACCACTGTGGCTGTGCAGCCAAGACTCTTTCCACCCACCTCCAGCTAAGGTGACCCTAAAGCTCTATGTCAAGGCACGGGCTGATTCTCTCCTGGTTTTTACCACATAAGAACCTTACATGCAGGGAGATGTAGTTCTGGTATCCCTAGGTAAATCAGGACTATGTACTCCGCTGTGCAACAGGATAAGACCAGGATTTCATTAGCCTATCCTACTTCAATTAGAGTTACAGAGCCACCCTACTGCCAGCACACCTCAATGAAAATAACTTTAATAAATAAGTGTTCCATGTATTATAGATGCTCGTATCCTAAGAGCATACCATATCTTACTAACAGGTTACATCGTCATCATCATAGCATTATTTCTTAAATATAATTGATTCTCATTCTGTCTAGCCTTCCACCCTCATGCTTCCTCCCTCACCTCTCCTTCACACCCTCCTCTCCCATTCCCGCTCCTTCCCCCCCCCCCTTCCTTTTACTTAGAGTTTTCCCCCTTCTCTTGCCCCCCTCCCCCCCTTACTCCCCTCCCCTTCGTGTGAAACTCTCTGAATTTTTCATTTGTTAATTTTTTGATTCCTCAAATGAAAAGTCAGATTTCTTTCTCGTTTTAATTATTAATATGTTTATAGTTATGTTCCAAATTTTTAAATGCTACCATTCGTTCCATGTAAATGTTATTCTACATTATTTGATCACAATGTTCCTTGTAAACCGATACGATGTGTAAATGGTTATCGGTATATAAAAGCCCTTATATAAATAAATAAATAAATAGCTCGGATGCAAAAAATGATGACCTGGAGATGTTACAGGCTTATGCCTTAGACATTAGAGCTATTTCTGTAGACCAAGTACAGGCCTCCCAAGTAATTTTTACATCATATGTAGATCTAAAGGTAATCATCTGATTTGTTGACCTTTAGTTCTCATCTAATAAGGTACAGCCAAATGATGACAATCAGGCACCCTTGCTAACTAATGCTTACAAGTTCAGGAGTCATGATTATCTTTAATAACTGATGTTACATAACCTCTGTGCAATTTATGTTTTATAGAATATACTGCATACTGTATGTGCACAATTGGCATTCTAAAGAGATTATTGCATTAAAAATGCTACACTAGCTCAGGCAGGAGAGCTGCAGGGTGAAAACACTTACCTGAAGATACTGCTGCCTGTTACAGTGCTGAGTACAGTAAAAAAAAACAAGAGAAAGTTTACTTGAGAAGTGTACAGTTATTCAGTAAACATTCATCATGCATTTTTTAAAATACCAATGCAAGGTTTTATTATAACATGTTAAAGTAAATTATTCTGAAAAAAAACAATTGAAGTGACAATCTAGTGTTTGGAAAAAAATAATTCATGTCATTGTTCATTCTTTTTTTCAATCTGGAATAAAGAAAGTTTCAGTATGATGTTTTCTTCTTGACAGAATGGATTTTAATTGTAAAGTATTTTTATTGGAATTTTCAAGGCACATTCTGATTGGTTAGTAAATAAGCAGGCAGGGAGAAGCAGACCTATTTCTGCTATGTAGCTGGGGAAAATTAACTGCATTATATTTTTCTTTTGCCTATTGGAACTGCCCTATAAGAGAGCCATCAGTGGGAGCTCACATTTTACATGTAATATAAGAATATAAGATTTGCCATACTGGCTCAGACCAATGGTCCACTGAACCCAGTATCCTATCTGTCAGTAGTCAAGCCTGGTTGGTTGGAAAAACACAACAGTTCTTAATGGGGAGATTCATTCACTGTTCATTCCCAGCCCCCAAGCCTATTGGCTAAGAGTTATTAATAGATCTGTCCGCCAAAAGCTTGTCCAAACCTTTTTTTTTTAAACACAGCTCTACTATTAACATTGACTATATTGTCTGGCAACAAGTTTTATAGCTTAACTATACACCAACTGAAAAAAAACATTCTCTTAAATGTGTTTTAAATCTGCCGGTTAGTTTCATGGAGTAAAATATTCTCTTGTGGTTTATCGTAGGACATCTTTGGAACTATAAAGCCTTAAAATTAATATTTGAGAAAATGTTGGATGGTATGACATGACATGTATTGGACCCTCTGACTTGTGCATGATTTCCCCCTATCCATTACTACAATTTTGAAATATAGATACATTTAAAAAATGTGATTAAAACATTAATAGTGTATTTGAGATACCTAACTCAAAATCAACCATAAGATGCAAAGAAAATTCTCCTGTCTTTAGTTAATGTTCACCTTTAAGGCAGGGATAGGTCAAATTGCTGAAGTATATGATGTATCCCATTATATGAAGGTATGAGGGAGTGTATAAGAAACTCCCTCAGAACACTTTAAGGCAGTGGTTCTCAACCCTGTCCTGGGGACCCCCCAGCCAGTTGGGTTTTCATGATATCCACAATGAATATGCATGAGAGAAACTTTGCATGTTATGGAGGCAGTGCATGCAAAGTTTCTCTCATGCATATTCATTGTGGATATCATGAAAACCCGACTGGCTGGGGGGTCCCCAGGACAGGGTTGAGAACCACTGCTTTAAGGGATCAGCCACAGCTATTTGGCCTGCTCCTCCTTAACAGCCAACCGAGCAAGGGATTCTGGGCCAGGGAGGATCCCTGCAGCCTTGGATAAGAAACAGGGCCTAGAAGGCTGGGGTGGCCCCAGAGAGAAGGTAGGAAGCCGGCCTAAGTAAGAATTGTATATATTTGATTGTTGTGAGACTGCTGAAATAAGCGGCCTCTATGCTGTATTTTGGTTTTGCTCTGTATTTTGGTTTTGCTTATAAATTAAGTTTGTGGAACCAGCTGGAGTTTGGCCTCCTTTTTGTACTCCTTGCTGTTTCCCAATTTATGTCTGCTCTCAAGCGACCACATATGGTGGCAGCAGTGGGACCCCTGTTCTAAGCAGCGAGCACAGACAGGAGTCCACAGAGAGAGAGAGAGAGAGAAGAAAAACATTTATTTTCTGGGGCCTGACTGCAGGGTAGCACTGGACATTGTTATATCAGGCCAAGGGGGTTAGCCTTGCCTGAAGCAGCTAGGGAAATATCCAGTTAGTAAGGGCTAGACAAGCCAGAAAGGTGTTTTTTGTTTTCTGTAAGTCTCCTTCCTCGGAGCCTCACCAAACTTGTGGCATGCTTTGGTGGAGGAGCAAAGAACATGGATCATCTGGTACAATTCCTGGCAGAGGGCCAGCAGTATATATAGAAACTCATGCAAAATTTACATGAACAGTTCACCCAGTAACAGGGGATTCTGGTGCAGATTCCTCAAGCCATACAAGCTGCCACAACCCAGGTGAAAACATTAACTTATTTTGTTTAAGATGAAAACAGGGCAGGACTATAAGATCTTCCTGAAAAACTTTGTAAGGACTGCCCACCTGTCCAATTGTTCAGAAGTCAACTGGAACATTTACCTGGCAAATTTGCTTATGGGCAAAAGCCAAGCAGCCTTTCAAGTCACCAGTGGAAGGTCCATTTATGCAAAGGTCAAGACTGTTATCCTAGAAAGAGCTGGGTATAACTCAGAAACATATCAGTTCTGGCAGGGCATCCAACAGCCTGGGGAAAACTCCCAACACCTGTTCCATCATCTGAAAGATGCTGGCTGGAAGGCAAAGACCAGCCATGAGATAGCCAAACTGGTGCTTCTAGAACAGTTTCTAGATAGGCATGACTGACCCCTGTGAAATTGGGTCTGCTGATACTCTGGGCTCACTTTGGAAAAAGCACTAAAAGTGGTGTACACCTTCCACCAGGCATAATTAATGCCTAACATGGTGTGAAGATTAGAGAGTTTGCATAGCTTCTCTGGCACAGCAATGAGAATGGAGGACCTTAGCAATGATCGTATGAGGTGGACAACTCTTCTGTACCCAGGACACCGGCCACAGCCTCTCCCTCTTGCTTTAAATATGGAAGGAAAGAACATTTGGCAATTGTAGAGGATAAAGTCCACATGGATAAAGGTAAATCTCCAAAGCAGGGATGGTCCTCAAATCAAAGTAAAAAAAGAGCCTTGGTGATACTGCTACAACTCAGGAACAAGCATTTGCATACTTTCTCCTTCTGTTCCCTTTGTGCGGAAAATGAACATGAGGAGGAGTATTGCCCTTATAGGGTAGATGAGACTGACAATCCCTTACAGGAGTCTGCTGAATAAAGTAGAGCAGGAGTCAAGGGCGTGTCCTTACTGTGGAGCAAAAGAGCACATCATCAAGGACTTCCCCTGGCAAGAGGATGAGGAGTGGGAGTGTAAATGGATGCACACTTTTTCAAAGCTCCAAAGTTGCAACTCTATGGACATTCCTCATTCACAGGGTAATTTTAAAAGGAACGCGCATATCGGCACACGAGTGGAGATATACTGCAATTTCAAATTGTAGCATAGAAACATATAGAAACATAGAAGTGACAGCAGAAGAAGACCATATGGCCCATCCAGTCTGCCCAGCAAGCTTTCACAGTTATTTTTCTTATACTTGTGTGGGCAAATATGCGCGTTATCATTTAAAATACCCCCCCCCCCCCCCCCAATGTGTGATCTTAAGAGGTGGTTCGCGTAAATGTCCCATGCATATTTCCTCTAGGTCTTTAGTGACTTTTATAGGCATATGCAGGTGGATTTTAAAGCATGCTCGCGTGAGGGAAAAAACAGTTTTTCCAAGTAGTCCACCAGTTTGCCCTGTTCATATCGAGGTGTTCAAGACCCCTTTGGCTCTTCATCCTGCAAGCCTCCCACTTGACTCCGAACCTTTACGTTGTGCTAAAAGCCCTAAAGATCTCTAGACGTGCTCCTCTTCAGGACCAGTAGTAAAGTTATGCAGATAACAAGCCGATGTGCGCCATGGTCAGCTTTTCTAAAATACAGACTTATGTGCATAAGTCTTGACCCTTCCCTGAAATGCAGATGCCCCATCCCTTTCCATTCCCTTATTCTTGATGTGCACATGGGTATGTATGCACGTACTTTGCGAATTTTTTAAATCCTCATTCCATGTACGTGACTTGCATACGTGTGGATGTGGCCATTTTTGTATGAGTAACACTTTTAAAATCTACCTATTTGGATTTAAGGAGTTTGTGATTCAGGGAGAACTGGATGATGTTCCCACCCAAGCTTTAGTGAATTCAGGGTCTGGCAAAAGTCTCATTCATGAGGACCTCTTTCAAAAAGAGCACATCAAAAATATGAAGAAAGAGACACTTACCTATATACACGAGGTCAAACAGAACTATCCCACCAGTCAGGTCCTGCCGATGACTGCAGCAGGACAAGCCATCATGGAAGCGGGAGTCCTTCCTGAGCTCCCGTACCTGGTCATTCTGGGATGTGATTATCCTCAGTTTGCAACACTGTGGGGCCAGATCACAGGTAGCCATGGCAGTCCATCTGGACGTGAGATATCCTTGAGGATATCTTGTTCACAGATCGAGATACATGTAGCACAGAGGAGAAGCCTGGAGTTAGCATGGCCACTGCTGGATGCTCAACCTAACAAGGCCAAGCTGAGGGGGAGGGTATGTGAGGGAGTGCATAACAAACTGCCTCAGAGCACCCTAAAGGACATGCCACAGCCATTTGGCCCAGTCCTCCTTAAGAGACAACGCAGCAAGGGACTCTGGGCGAGAGAGGATCCCTGCAGCCTTGGATAAGAAGGCAGGACCCAGAAGGCTGTAGTGGCCCCAGAGAGAAGGCAGGAAGCCGGCCAAAGCAAGGACTGCATATATTTGTTTGTTGAAGCTGCTGAGGTAAGCAGCCTTTACGCTGTACTGTTGTTTTGCTTGTAAATAATGAGGGTTTTTTTGTGTGGAATCAGCCAGAGTTTGGCCTCCTTTTGGAGGCTATTTCTTAATTCATTTGCTGCTCCTGAGCAACCACAGAGAGGTTTTCCCGTTCTTTATGTATCAGAAGAGGCATAACAGTTGCGCTGGAGGTGGACCCTTGGCCTGGTTCAGGATTGGTACGGCTCCTCTGGTCGGACCCAGAGAGCGCCTGCCACCAGGAGGCGGAGCACACGAGGAGACAGAGGCTGGCTGGAGCTTCGCCAATAACAGTCCGGGGTTTCCGCAGGTTGAGCCCCTGGATATCCGGACTGCCTGGACTTAGGTGGGCCTCAGAGGGTCTCCTGGAGAGGTAGCAGAGGGGTGTGCCCACCATGAGCAAGGGTGCGTGACTGGTGCAAAGAGGATGGACCAGACCCAAACTGGAAGCTCCGGAGACCTCAGGGAGGTGACAGTTCAGGAAGGTTCTCTGGGCGAGACAGGCAGCATCTGCGGATCAAGTCAGAAGAAGGCCGCGGTAGTAATCCAAGAAGGTTGGTCTGGTAGTCATGGTAGGCCAGAAGAGAGTGTCCCAGTGAAGCGCAAGGGTCAGAGCCAGAGTATCAGTCCAGAAGTGGTCAGCCAAAGCAGGAGTCAAAACCAAGGTCAGTCTGAGCGTAGTCAAGTCAAGTGAGTGTCAGTTCCAGGCGGCAGACAAAGAGAGTGGTCAGGCAGGCAGTGGTCAGTTCAAGGCAGCAGACGAAGAGAGTAGTCAGGCAGGCCGGGGACAGTACCAGAGATCAGTCCGAGGAGGTACTACCTGAGAAGGACACACGGAGACACAGGAACAAGGAGACGCTGGAACAAAGAGACACTGGAACAAGGAAAGGCTGAGGCGCAGGAAGGCAAACTCAGAATAACACAATGTCGACCCGATTGCCACGGCGAGGTCCTGTGGCCAGGGCCTTGCTATTTATAGTCAGACTAACTGATGTCATCACTTCGCATCCAGATCAGGTTTCCCATGCTTGGCCCTTTAAAAAAACGGGACGTCAGCCGCGCACCTAGGGGCGGGGCTGAGGCAGCCGAAGACGCGGAGCCCCGACGCAGAGCCTCCGCCGCGAGGCCTGTAGCGAGGAGGAAGTCGAAGCAGGCGGCGGTGAGCGTTGGGGGCGCCGGGAGTTGGCGGCAGCCGCAAGGCCAGCACTCGCGGAGGGCAGCGCGAGGTGAGCAGGACCGGTCGCGGCACCCACGCGGCCGGGACACGCAGCAATAACTAGCAGAAAACAGGGAAGATGCTGCTGCTTCTGTATAGGTCTTCAATGAGAGAGCACCTGGAATACTCGGGTAGATTTTTAAAAAATACATGCATGCGTCCATTGCACACGCTACCTGGTGCACACACATGGACATGCGATTTTATAACATGCATGCACCGGTGAGCGTGGGGGGGGGTGGTGGATTTCCCTAGTTTACACGTGGCAACGCAATCAGGCCTCCACTAGTTCCAGTCCGCTCTAATTAAGGAGCGGACTGGGAGGGAACTTTCCTCCCCCCCTACCTACCCTCCCACCCCCTCTCCTCCCCGACTCCTTTGAAGGCCCTACCTTTTGTAAATTTTTTAATTTCGGAACTCACGCCAGCTCCTGAGCTGACTTAAGTTGCGCGCACTGACAGAGTGGCAAATGGCCGCTGTACCGGCGGCCTCCAACTTCACCCTGCCCAACCCCCTGGACCGCCCCTGCCCACTCCCAGACTGCCCCTTGATAGAGGCCTGGCTCTTGTGCACGTAACAGTGGTTATGTGCACGGCCGGGACTCTTCTAAAATGCCCACAGCGCGCGCAAGGTCCAGCCACACACGTAACCCCCGTTTTTTATGTGCGGGGTTTTTTTTTAAATCAGGCCTATTGTGTCCAGTTTTGGAGGCCGTTAGGGATGTTCTTTCATTAAAAATGACATTTCCTATGTTTTGTTTTGTAAACAAAATAAAACAAAAAGTGAGCAAAATATTCATTTTTCTTTTGTTTCATACAAGCTTGCCCTGCCCTCTCTCTTCCTTGTAAATCTGAATGCATACTTTTCCAAATAAAGACGGTAACTTTTAAACAGCCGAGTGGGCGTACATGTATGCACACATATGCCAGCTTGCGCCAAAGGACGTGGCCATTTTATAACATTCGTTTTCAGTTTAACCCAGTAAAGGATAGGACATCCTAACCCCCTTACAGGCCGATACAGTACAGTGCGCTCCAACGGACTTAATATCATGGCGATATTAAGTCGGAGGTCCCGAAAGTTTAAAAAAGTAAAAAATAATTTTAAAAAATTTTTTAAATGGGCCTACGGCTGGCGGGTCGAAAACCGGACGCTCAATTTTGCCGGCGCCCGGTTTCCGAACCCATGGCTGTCAGCGGGCTCGAGAACCTACGCCGGCAAAATTGAGCATCGGCTGTCAAACCCGCTGACAGCCGCCGCTTCCATCTTTTTACCGCCAGGCCTAATTTAAATAAATTAAATTACTGTATCGCGCGCACAGGCCACTCTTCTGTGCGCGCGCCGGGAGAGCTCTCCCGCGATTTTACTGATCGGCCCATTAGTTAATTAGCCTCCCTTTTACCCTGTTAGCCCCTGCCCTTAAAACCCTGCTGACTAGCCTAGTGTTCTTTTGTTTAAGGACTTACACACCATCCATAGAAGTAAAATTATTCGGTAGAGCAGTGGTCCCCAACCCTGTCCTGGGGGCCCCCCAGGCAGTCGGGTTTTCAGGACATCCACAATGAATATGCATGAGAGAAAGTTTGCATGCACTGCCTCCAGAACATACAAATTTTCTCTCATGCATATTCATTGTGGATATCCTGAAAACCCGACTGCCTGGGGGGGTCCCCGGGACAGGGTTGGGGACCTCTGTGGTAGAGGACCCTAGCACGTGCTTGTATGCATAAGTATTTATGCTCTGGTTTCATTCGGAAATCCTGGAATGTCCCCACCCCTCCTAGACCACGCCCATGCCCCACACCTTTCTCATAAAAAAATGTTTGCGTCTTTTAAAATCCACATGGCGCACGCCAGCCCGAATTCTGCATGCATCTCCTGCTTTGGCGCGTGCTGAGTTTTTAAAATTCACCCCAAGGCCCCCAGGGCTTCTCCATTCCTCCAGTCCCTTTGGCTTTACTTCATTCCCAGGGTCCAAATGAGGATCCTGGGAAAGATTGGGGAGGCGAGGGGAGCTGAAGGGGTGAGAGGGATGGGGGGGTTTTGGGGCTTTCTAAAAAATTTAACGTGGCTTTAAATTGTTAGGGTTTTTTTTTTTTCTTTAACAAAACTAAAGGAAACAAAATAGTAAATATTATTGACCTTTTTCTATTTTGTTTGAAATAAAAGCACATCCCTCGTCACCAGGACAGGTATGGGATGCTCCGTAGAGTGGGCCTACACTAAAAGCCAACACCCCCTGCTATGCAGATTACCCTGCTCCTAGTGCATCATGAAAGAGCCCCCAGAGCTAAAGTCTGAACAAGGCAGAAAATCTAATGTTAGTCTGTTAAAACCTTTCTAGTGTTAAAAAGTGAGTTTGTGGAGATGCACTTACCGAGACTGACTTTACAGAAGGCATTCAACAAAAAGAAAGACAAAAAAAAAATTGACCTAAACAGTTCTGCTCAATAGCTCTAATTAGCTATTTGCCGATATCAAGGTGTTATTTTGCAGTTTGGGCTGCTGACGTGCAACCCCTTTGGATGCAAGTAACAGTGCTGCAACATTACAGTCAGCCGGCAAGACAGAAACCTAGAAGTCTTGATACCGTTTATGTTTACTTTCCTTTTTTTATGTTTGAAGAATTCTGCTGGAAATGTTTTTTTCTTTTTAACAATTCTTATGAATAATAAAAAAGCAATAAACAGTTCCTGTGCACAGGAAAGCCACGTTCTCATTGCTCATAGCTCAGAATGGTTTATTCTAGAAGCCACTTGATGCAGTTTTCTGCTCTTACCTTATAAGGAAACATCATTGAATTTACTTCAGCTGGAATAAATATAATATATAGACCCAAATATAAGATTTCCCTCATAAACTGGGAGAAAAAATTAATTATAACGTTTTTCCTTGCCTTTTTTTTTGTGTAAGGGACCCTCTAGGTCCCCTGGCTTAAGCCCTAGGCTAGGATTAGATAGGAAGCAGTAGTTTGGAGAGCATCCCTTGCTGGCACCTCCTGTGAGGATGTCTGGATTGGTCCTCAGCCTGGCGCCAGGAGCAGTGCCTTAGTAGTTTTAAGAAGCAGGAACGTGTTGCAATGATCTCCCATGTAGACCCCACAGCCTGATCTTGGAAAAGAGATTCATCCCTGGCCGGTACCCACCAGGTCTGGAAAGGAGGATTTTGTGAGAATGGAAAAGGAAATATATTGTTTTAGATCCTTACCCTTTTATTGTGCTTCGCAGCGCTTAATGAATTGTAATAAGGGATTTGTTGTGCCTTGCAGTTTCCAGAAGGTGTGTTTTGTTTTTTTAAGAATGTTTGATTCTCTGTGGGCTAGATTCATCAAACTATTGCATGTGATAGGAAGAGGGGCATGTTTTATGGTAATAGCCTATTTATTGCAATGTGTGCTACCTTAGCACTTCACATAGGTATTACCCCAAAGCAGGAACTGGCCTTATAGATAGTCTCTCTCTCTCTTTTACCAGCCTATGGGCACAACTTAACTGTTATTTTTGGCATTAAAATTGTGCAATCCCAACTCCTCCTCTTTTAAAAATTAGCATCGCACCATACGTTATGGTGCTTTTCGCAATGCCATAACGTGAGTTGGAAAATAACCCCTATGTTTGCTCTGTAAGCCGCTTAGAGCTGTGTATTTTGCGGCATATAAATCTCCAGATCTCCAAATAAGATTCTGTAAATTCCTTCTGGCCAACTAAGGAGGGACAACAGTGACCTGACAAAGAATCAGTTTGTGAGTTTTGAGAAGTTTGGGAAGTAATTTTGCCACCAGTTCCTGCCCGCTGAGAGAAAATACTTGGAGGCCAATATTCAAAGTGTGTTTAGCGGTAAATAGCCGTAGGACTTATCCGGCTATCTAATGGTCACTGAATATTTGGCTATATTCAGCAGCTGCTAGATAGCCGGATAAGTCACTTATCTGGCTATCTAAATAGCCGGATAACTTATGGGCGGGGTGTTGCTACTCATTCGGATAAGTAGCAATATTTGCTCTTATCCGGTTAAGTTAGACCTGCCATAGATCAGTGAAGTGAAATGACTTGCCCAAGGTCACATGGAACAGCAGCAGGATTTGAACCCTGGTATGCAGCCCCCCTGCTCTAACCACCAGGGTACTCCTGCACCCCAGACTTGTAGACTCCCAAGATCTCACGGACTCAAGCATATCTCACTCCCATGGAGCTGAAGATGCACACGTTGAAAGCTTTCTCCAGCCAGCAGCCTGCCCGTCCATTTGAAGATTCCCCATTCCTGTTTGCCTGCCAGTCTTGACCCAGAACAGTGGAGTAGCCACTGCAATAATGAGGCCAACAGCAGGTGCTGTTTTAGGATGGCTACATTCAGGAAGGAGATTGACGGAGCCACTAATGCAAGGGCTGCCAAATGGCTGGTACTAGCAGCACAAAGGGGCTATTAGGAGCTGTGCCATAGAAGTGAGGTTGGCATACCCAGCGTGGAGGAGCCACAGAGGAGGAGAAGCTGGAGAAAAAGACGGGAAGGCAAGTGGAGATCAAGGCTGGAGGAAAGGAAAGTGTAAAGAAGTTGAAACAAGATAAAGCAAAACCAAGATAGAAACAAATGTAACCCCCTTTTTGCTGGTCACATTTGGTGGAAATGCACCCAGTTGTCCCCAGGGCCAATTTCTTCCAACTCTCTCTTTTCCTCCCACCAGTGGGGTTCTTTCTGGCAGGGAGGAGGATTAATCTCCAGGGTCCAAAACTCACAAGGATAGGCACCAGCACACAGTCTCTCAGCTTCTCTGCTGCTTTTTTTTCCCAGAGTGGATTTTCAGCGGCAAGGCGGCATATGTTATATCTGGCTAACTGCCTGATTCACTAAGGCTTTTTTCCCATTCTGTGTCTATGGGGAAAGTACCTTGATGAATCAGGCCTTAAGTTTGTTACCCGGATAACTTTAAATATTGACCCTTGGTTTTTGGATCTTTTTATGGGACTTCTAACACCATAGGTTCAGAGCTAATACAGAAAGAAATAGGAGATTGCATTCCCTAACTAGGAGCCCATTTTTTATCTGACGAAGATGTTGGCTTGTTGACTAGTATTTGCCATTTAAGGGACATTGACTTTTTTTTTTGTGTGTGAAAAGATCAACTGGAGAAATTTTTGTTGCTAATTGGACTGGAAGTATTTTAGGTTGCAGTAAATGTATTTTGGAACATCCCAACATAATGCCCCTTAAAGCCAGGACATCCAAATATAGTGAGAGCATTGGGGAAAGATACAGCAGAGAGATTGAGAGACTGGGTGTTGGTGCCCACCCCTGTGAGTCCTGGGCCCTGGAGGTTAATCCTCCTCCCGGCACCTAACTTATTGAACATCGACCTCCCCATGTCTTATAGACTGGACAATATGATACATCGTTACCTGACTGAGGAATTTTGTTTTAGATTGCATCACACTTTTATACCTGTCCTGTACAAGTGCTCAGACATCACACACAAGGAGAAAGAGTATTGGTTTGTTTTTCTGTTCTTCCCACAGGTAATGGAATAGATCCAGAGAGAGAGAGAGATGAGTGGTGGAGGGGGTAGTTCCAGTTTTTCTCTGGGGTGACAATAGTCACAAGTTCGGTTAATTATGAGCGTTTTGTGCTAGACTGGAACCAAGAGGGCTTGAAGGTGTCTGAACAGCCAATTCAAGTCTCTACCAGTATTACAAACTGGAACGCTTCTTAATTTCTGCAAGATTTATACTATTGCCTATTTAAAAAGGGAGAATTGTTCCAATCGTCACGTCACATGTTACATTTATACGCACTGCCTACTGTTGTATATGGAATATGACACTGCTTCCAGGTATGAGGGCACTCTTTGCTTCCTCTTTGAACTTAAGCATATGTTTGAGCCAATCAGAAGACGAACCATTGAAAAACAAAATGGGACCATATATCGCTTGAGGCAGTACACAGTACATAGCATCTTACCTGTTTTATAAACTCAACAACAATCTCTCAGAAAATGTTTACCATTTGCTGTGAAATAAAGGTCAGCAACCAAGTTGTAGGTGAGACCGTTTTATTGGATTAACTCAATACATCTGTAACGCACTGTTGAGAACTGCACTTTCTTCATCAGGTCAATGCAAAATGAGGTAAACATGATATTGCCCGCTCTTGAAAGCTAGTCACCAATCGATATATTAAGGTATATTAAGTCTCCAACTTCTTGGTTGACCTTTATTTCTATATATTTTCAAAGCTGTGAATAGTAAAAAGATGAGGGTTGTTGTTGGGAGCAAAGGCAGGCATGAGAAAACCAAAAGTCACAGATGGCAGGACTGACGGCTACCCAGAAGGACTGTCAGGTAATAGATGAGGAAGCTGGAGTCCCCATTAAGTCCTTTTGTGCTTGTTTTAAAAAGTTTAATTATTCTAATTTCAAATGTCTTAGGTTGTTAGGCATTTTCTGAGTTCCTATTTAATATCTTCTAATTATGCAAGTCATGTAGAAGAAATCAAAGAGTCATGATCCAATAGTAAATTTATCTCCAAAATACCATAACAATATGACAAGCAAATCTGCCTTTCCCCTAAATGTTTAACAAAAGCAGCTACTATATAAATAATGCAAACGCAGTTGTCTACACAAGACAGATATGTAGTGAGACAGTCTACTGAGCTCTAGAGACTTCACTGCTGTATCACAAGCAGTGATATATTATGAATGAAAAGGTACAAGAGAGAAATAGCTGTAATATTCCCAACACTTTAGAAGTAGAAATTCATGTTTTATAAATTAGAATTTGCATTGACCTGCATTAAACTCTTTGAAACCATGCTCTAAAATTTATGATCATGTAGCTAATTTTATATGATCTCACGGTGAGCAGAAACTAGCTTTAAAATAATAATAATAATGAAAAAGGTTAAATCATGGTTAGAGCCGTTGAGATTTTCATCAGTCCTCGAGGTGCATTTTTTTTAAGATGGGCCGGTTTTCTCCCAGCACCAGAGTCCCCACCACACCAATCCCATCGCTGCTGCCCGAGGCCTGCCTCAGAGGCCCCGCACCCCAGCTCTTGGTGAGCATCGCTGTGCTTGCACGTGTGCAGATGTGCTGTGATGGTCAAGCAGAGCCCCTAATATTTTCTAATATGGAGATACAATTCATAATAGACAGAAGAGATTGAGAAGTGTTGGTATACCACCGGCACCCAAATTTTACAGTAATGATCATATTTAGGAAGGAACCTCTCCCCTTTAGTGCCCATTAAAATAGTCTCATGCTATAATAGTTTAAGATGCATCTCTATATATAGAATTTTAAATAGATTGTTGGTGTCTGTAATAATGGTGTAGAAAGAAAAGCAGATTTACAAGCAATCCGACAGTACTCACGATGTGTACACTTCCTGCTTGGGCCCTACCTGCTCCACATCTGAAAGAGGAGCCATGCATGGTTGATAGGGATGTGCATTCATTTTCAACGAATGTGCAATCCGCAATGCATAAGTCCCTGTTTGTTTGATTCGTGGGTTCGTGAAATGCATGGCGATCCCCCACGAATAAAACATATCATATTAGTTTCATTCTTTTGGTTCGCAGTGATTTCTTAGCGGCCATTTGAAATAGGAGGCCATGTGGGAGTATCCATAAGAAAATCCAGCCCTTTCCTGTGAGTCATAAGTGACTTCACAGCCCTGTCATAGACAGGTTGGCAAGGAGACGAGAATGCAACCTATCAGAGCTAAGCATTTTTCTAATGCAGCCAATCGCCGCTCTCACTCACTGCTCTGTGACGCTGTTCCTGATGATGCGGTATGAATTAGAACTTAAGCACACAGCATGCCATGGTCTTTCTTTGTGGGAGTGGTCCGGGGAGGTGGCTTTACTCAGAGCTAGTTTGAGTGTCTCAAATCTGTATTCATTTGCTAGCTACTTTGATAGAATTTTCCATTGAAAAAGATATTTGTTTTTGCTGCAGTGCCAGCCAGCCAGCCAGGCTTTTTTTGACCGCACTTTTTTTTATTGAACTCAGACGGTCTCTCTGTCTCTCCTACTGAGACAAGCTACTAGCAGTGGCATTTTGCTGCTTACTTATCCCCCTGGGGTAGGTAGTTGCAGGCACAGGCAGGGTGTGGGTGGGAGGTAGTGTGAGTTGGTATTTTCAAACAAGAGGCAGCATCACTAGGAATTGTGCTGGCTCAGGCTTCCAGTCAAGTCTTTTCTCTGCTGTTTCATTTTTTTTGTGCACATACAGCGGTCTCAGTTGTAGTGTACATCAAGGCACTGTATCGTGCGTCTGTGGGCAGTTTTGCAGACTCACATATATTGGGACAGCAGTGCTCTTTGAAGCCAAATCCCCAGTAGGCCTCTTTTGTAGTTACAAGTTTGGTGTGTGCACTTACAGTGGTCCCAATTGAAGTGTACATCAAGGTACTGCATCGTGCATCTGTGGGCAGTTTTGCAGACTCACATGTATTGGGACAGCAGTGCTCTTTGAAGCCAAATCCCCAGTAGGCCTCTTTAGTAGTTACAGGTTTGGTGTGTGCACATACAGCAGTCCCAGTTATATTGTAAATCAAGGCACTGCAACGTGCATCTGTGGGCAGTTTTCCGGGCTCTCATATATTGGGACAGCAGTGCTCTTTGATGGCTAATTTTGGAAAAACGATCGCAAATCCCTAATCGCTACCCTTACTCAATACGCCTTCACGCGGTTCACGCAACTCCGACATCACTCTCCGCTTCGACGCAGGAGGAACTCTACCTGGGTGTAGCCAGCCTATCTCTTAGCACCCTCTGACCCATGTTGAACCGCTGTTCACATGGAAACCTCCTCCATGTTGCCACACTTTGAAGGCTCGTGCCCCACTCTAGGGGCCAACCCATTCCAGGGAGCCCTTTCCTGCGCAAAGGAAAGGGAACTCTCCCCAGGTGTAGCCAGCCTATCTCTTAGTACCCATTGACCCATGTTGAACCAGAACCGCTGTTCACATGGAAACCTCCACGTTGACTTGCCATGCTTTGAAGGCTCATGCTCCACTCTAGGGGCCAACAACCCATTCTAGGGAGCCCTTTACTGCGCAAAGGGAAGGGAACTCTCCCCGGGTGTAGCCAGCCAATGTCTTAATACCTGCTGACCCATGTTGAACCGCTGTTCACATGGAAACCTCCTCCACCTCGGCCTTCAAAATTCTCGTTTAAATATCTGCTACGTCCACCAGATTTTAAAAGACCAGCAAGAGCTCACTAGACACCAACGAATACACGCCATTCTAGGAGTAAACCCATTCTAGGGAGCCCTTTCCTGCACAAAGGAAAGGGAACTCTCCCTGGGGCCAGCCTGTCTTGCCCCTATCAACTTTCTGGCCCTCTGCCTTGCTGCCATACACCAGATGACTCACTCAACTCCTTGTGGTGTTCTTGCCACTATCATGGTTCCTCAGTGTGTTGGTGCTAGTCTTTCTGCTTGCTATGTTCTCCCTTCATTGTGCTGTAGGATGTTGATGCCTCTTGCTTGCCACTTTGCCCGTCATGCTGCCTTCAAGGGTTCATGCAACTGTTATTGGTGCTCTCTTTTGAAGCTGTGGTGTGTTTTTGACACTCTTGCTGCTGCTTTGCGCCTCTGTTAAAGCACTCTTGCCACTCCCTTTACAGTGCCTTAGGCTATTCATGCCACTTAGGTGCCACTTTGCCACAGTCTAAGTACCTTGGAGCTCTTTTCTCGTTCTGATGATTGTTCCCCAGAAGTTTCATCAGAATTGATAAGAAAACCCCAATTCTGTAGCCAAAAATAGCTGCAAATACTTCCCCCATTGACTTTAATGGGAAAACAGAAAAGGAATAAAACTAATCAATAAATTGGTTTTCCGCCCTATGAAACTAATGCAATGAATTTGGGTCCCTGCGAAACGAAAAACGAATCGAAACAAATTTTTCCTTCTGCACATTCCTAATGGTTGATGCTTGAAGCACTGTCACGGACTTGTGCGAGGGTTCATGCCTGCAAATGATCATCATTGATCTGATTTGGTATGATGGGCATGAAAAGATGAATCATAACATGAGGAGCAAGTTGCGGTCAATGTTGAAATAAAGGGCACTGCTATAAAGTACAGGCCATTGACGGCTTCCTGATGTAAACAGAATGCACATTCCTATAAGCACATACATTTTCCCTTATTAAAATATTTGTCACATACAGAATTTAGTGCCAGCGGAGCAAAGTGATATAT